>NC_057351.1:4765000-5100833 GCF_016509475.1 Prionailurus bengalensis | reverse complement strand
AATTATGCCAAGGAAGCCAGGGATGTGCAAGAGGTGGTCACTTCTCATCCCTGTGGCAGCTGGTGACATAACTTTGTGAAAAGCTTTGGAGTCCATACAAGTCTTTTCCAGAGATCGCTGGCCCCTGGCGATGTCCCCTGTCAGGACAGAGAAGTGCCCCATCCTTGGTCCATCTTTGAACAATGACCCGTCAGCGAGACCTAGGTGTGCTTTGCTTAGAAGTTTGTCCCAATCTCACTGCCTGAGGCGATCATATTCTGCTCTGTCATGCATGTGGCCAGTCGTGCCACGTTCCGTACTATAAATAAGGCAAGAGAACAGCGAGTCATTTCTCCTCTAATTGTGTTCACTGCGTTCTGAGTTGAAAGCCCGGTGCTGGCCCATTCTACAGATTTTACTTTGTTGCTATAAGAAGCTGCCTTTTAAAAATGTACATAATCCAGAGGTGTAACTTTCTTTTTCTCCAATAACTGTTACAATGATACTCAAGGTAGCTAAAGTGAAATTTTGTATTAATTTTGAGGAAGAAGCATAATTTCGGGAAGTATGTGGTGTGGCCTTGGAAAGTTCTCACAGGTCCCAGCGGGGCAGGGGGGGAAGTGTGGGGGGAGTATGTAGGAGTGTAATTAGGGATTTCCATTAGAGATGTTCTAGGCAGATTCTGAAAAGCACGTTATTTTCCTCAGCATAAAATGCGGTTAGTTTTTTTGCCTGTTGCCTGTCACTTTCCTAGTAGGGCATGGAACTTTTTTTTTTAATTTTTAAGTTTATTTATTTATTTTGAGAGAGCAGGACATGGCACGTTAGCGAGGCAGGGGCAGAGAGAGAGGCGGAGAGAGAATCCCAAGCAGGCTCCGCACCATCAGTGCGGAATAGGGCGTGAGATTTCTAGAAATGTTTCTATCAAAGCAGACAAAGGAGATAGAGTCAGCTTCATTTTCCAAGCGTATTTTCTTGGTCAAGAAACTACATAATTTGACCTCCTGGCCATCTGAAGAAAGGGAGTTAATGAACATCCACCATCTATTTAGACATAAATTCTGGTTTTGTGGTCTGTTCAGAATCTGCTCATTTCACATCAGTGTTTGGGGTGTTTTGGTTTCTGTGTTTAGAAAGACGGAGGGAGGAAGGAAGAAAGATGAGCACCCTGGGAAGATCTTATGAAGAAATGGAGACAGAGGGGAGATAGTATGCAGAGGGCCGGGCGGAAGAGAGGGAAAGAGGAAAACCAGAGCAGAAATCTGTCGTGGGAGGTCTGTTGTGACTTTGAGGATTGGGCCAGGCTCTCGCCCTTCATCTTCCAGCAAAGGCACAGCCTCCGTTTGATACAAACAGGCCGATTGCTCAGAAGAAGCGTGGCTGCCACCACCCACAACCAGCCTGCCCACAACTGTGTGTTACTGCTTCTGTGACGAATTCTGTGTAAAGCTGTGTGTTCTAGGGTCGGCTGCCATCCTTTAGGACGGTTAGATCGCATCCCAAAGGCAGGCACCCAAACAGAAGTGAAATCCACTGAATCGAGAACGTAGGTAACCACAGTTGGCCAAGAAGTGGTCACCAATGCCAACAAATGCCGGAATCGTCCCGGAGGTCTTTAAATTATCTTCTTGAATCTATCACTCCAGCACACAGATATTATAGTACCGTGGTTTTCCACAGAAGCAGACTGACCTCAGCAAGATTAAGTAACTTCTCCAAAGAGGAATAACTATAGGGTCCAGAACTGAGTATGTGGGACTCCAATGCCCGAAGTTTTTCTAAATTTTTTTTTTTTAACGTTTGTTTATTTTTGAGACAGAGAGAGTCACAGCATGAACGGGGGAGGGGCAGAGAGAGAGGGAGACACAGAATCCGAAACAGGCTCCAGGCTCTGAGCCATCAGCCCAGAGCCCGACGCAGGGCTCGAACTCACGGACTGCGAGATCGTGACCTGAGCTGAAGTCGGACGCTTAACCGACTGCGCCACCCAGGCACCCCTGCCCAAAGTTTTTCTATCAAACAATATAAGAAGTCTCAGATGGAAGGGGGAAAAAAATGATAGGGAAAATATTTTGGAGAAACAGATATGTCTTCTTTAAATTAGACAATTTAGAGCCCGCAACACGGTGCCAGTACCCAGTAAATGCACAAAAAGATCAGCTCTTTTTTTTTAATTTTTTTTTTTTTTTTTTTAGTGTTTATTTTTGAGAGATAGAGACAGAGCATGAGCGGGGGAGGGCCAGAGAGAGAGAGAGAGGGAGACAGAATCCCAGGCACGCTCCAGGCTCTGAGCTGTCAGCACAGAGCCTGACGTGGGGCTGGAACCCACGAACCTTGAGATCATGACCCGAACCGAAGTCAGACAGTTAACTGACTGAGCCGCCCAGGCACCCCAAAAAGATCAGCTCTTCATTGGCACTTTTTTCTGTTTTGCTTGCTGGGCAGTGTAACCTGGGCTTTGTTGACAGCTTTACCAGGGATTATAGGATTTGTAGCTAACAAAATTAGTGTATTTTGTGCCGGTTTTCTATTCTTATTTAAATCCTGGAGCAAATATGGTAGTTATTCATATGTTAATCGTTCTATTGCTTCGGCACTGAGAGATATTTTAAATACAATTCAGGAAGTTAGTTGCTGAGAGATGATCTCTTTTGCGTGAGTCAATGGGAATGTTTTGATCCTATCTAATTTTAGGCTTTCTCTAGATATAAATAGTGTGTTCTTGAGGACCAAGGTGAAATGCCTCCGTGCTGGAGTTTCCTGGAGCCTCTAGGCAGTGTTATTTGAGAGCTCGCCACTTTTCTCTCTTGTTAAGTAGGTTGGACCTCTCTCTAGTCCTCCTGTGATCTGGCTCCTGCCCTCCTCTCCAGCCTGATATCTGTTACTCCCTGACTCTCACTGTAGTGCTCCAAAGCACAGACGCGCTTATAGAGTATCTACTGTTTGTCAGCTGTCTGGCTTTGCTTCTGAGGTTCTCTTTGCCATAAATGTCGGCTCACTTCTCCCCCGACTCTACTCCGTCCCACCTCTTTGTTTCTACCTAACTCAGCCCCTCCGTGATTTCTTCTAGGAAGTCCACGCCTACAGTGCTCCCACCAAGATGGCCATTCTCTGTCCTCCGGACATCCCATAGCGTATTAATTTTTACTTACAATTATATTGTATTATACTTATCTGGGTTCTCTGCCCTTTTCTCCTGCCCTCTGCCTAGAGACACATTTTATGGATGAGAAAACTAAGGCCATAAGTACTCCAGGGAATAATCTAGGACACGGTAGAATATGAGTTGTTTCACCGTAGGTGGTGTTGGTGGTCCACATACCTTTCTGATTATCCATATTATTTTATGCTGTGTGTGTGTGTGTGTGTGTGTGTGTGTGTGTGTGTGTTTGAGTGTGGTTCTTTTTAGCTTTTGGGGAGGGATGTGGACGGGGAGTTTTATTGAGAGAGACTATTTACCTGCCCAATAGCAACATTATGGATCTTGAAGAGTTACTTCTTCAGACTCTTGTCTTCCAAATGAACTCCTGAGCTGTCTTTCCATATCTTGTTTCTTCTTATACACTGCATGACATTGTCAGGATCTTCTTAAATCTTAGGTTCACCTCCCTTGCCTGCCCTTAAGTAAATAATTAAAACCTATGAATGTCACAGCCTAGTTTTCTCTGCTACAGTGTAGCCCCAGCCTGCCTTTCTGGATGAATCTTCCATATGCCCTCAAATCCAACTAGTTTTCAGCAAAGCTGACTTCTCAACACACTGCGCCTTCCATGCCGTTCCCTCTATTTAGAACACAGTTTCTTCTGTCTCTACAAAAACAAATTGTGGACCTGACAAGTCCTTTTTTGCGTAGTCATTCCTAAAATTTCTACCTGCATGCAGTTTCCTTTTTTTCCTTCCAAATCCCTTCCCTTCATGTACATAGTTTGTGGGATTTGAAATTGCTCCCCTTGTATTATAATTATTTTTTGTGCTGCTCACATAAGGTCCTACAGCTTCAAATGGCCCCCCCCCAGATGAAAAATGGAGATAGCAACTCTGTTTAGTATCCTGTGCATAATACTCTTTTTAATTATAAGTAGCAAAGTCCAGCTTACCTAAAGAAACCCACTGGATAGATAATTAGCTCTTTTGACCCAAGGTTCCTTGTGCCTCTCAAAAATTATAATGAACACCCAAGAAAGGCATTCAAAACAAGTAAGATAAGGGGCGCTTGGGTGTCTCAGTCAGTTAAGCATCCGACTTGGGCTCGGGTCATTATCTTGTGGTTTGTGAGTTCAAGGCCCGCGTTGGGCTCTGTGCTGACAACACAGAGCCTAGAATCTGCTTCAGATTCTGTGTCTCCCTCTCTCGCTCTGCCCTTCCGTAGTTCATGCTCTGTCTCTGTCTCTCTCTCTCTCAGAAAATAAATACTAAAAAGAAAATAGGGGCATCCAGGTGGCTCAGTTGGTTAAGTGTCCAACTTCGGCTCAGGTCATGATCTCATGGTTTGTGGGGTCAAGCCCCACATAGGGCTCAGTGCTGACAGCTCAGAGCCTGGAGCCTGCCTCAGATTCTACGTCTCCCTCTCTCTCTGGTCCTTCCCCACCTGTACTCTGTCTCTCTCAAAAATAAATAAACATTAAAATTTTTTTCTAAAAATGTAAAAATGAAGTAAGATTCTCCTTCTCTCAGATTTCCTGTTTCCATCTCTCCATCTTTCTTGCTGCCGCTGTTTACTCTGGCCTTTCTATCCACTTGGTAGAGACTGCCCAGCGGGAGCTCCCACTTGTCCTGGGGTAACGGGTTCTTGATTGCTAGTTCTCTCTGGACCAAATCTGACTGGTCAGTCTGGTCACTGACCCCTGGCCCTCAGCACTGAACTCCAAGAAGCTGTGTCCAAGCACAGTTGCCACAGGAGCTTAGTGGCAAGGAAACGGGGAATCAGAGGTTTCCCTGGGTGGGCTTGGAGTGAAGGATATTATTACCGAATCGCGATTATGGTGATCTGGGTAGACGTTCTAAAAATGTATCTATTATAAGATTTTTGTGACGATCAAATGCGATCATTTGTGGCATGAGAGGTAGTGAATGTGGTACCCGAATTTGAATCTCTGCTCTACACCTCAGCGGCTTGGTGGCCTTGGGAAAATCGCCCCATCTCTATTTACCTCAGTTTCTTCATCTGGCAAACCAGAGAAGCAGACTAGTAATGAAATCACGGTCTAAGAAGATGAAGTAATTTTGAAAGTGTAAGCCCCTGTTACAGAAACTGGCGTATGGTGACCACTGGGCAACTGTTATTTATTGTTAAATACAATTATTTGCCTGGTTGCTATTCTGTCATTAGTGTGAAATACAGATTTGTCTCTAACATCTCATATTTGCCTTTATTAAACTCTCAATTTTTTCAGGACCCTACCTTATACATCCCTGTATCTGTCATAGTAAGGAAGATAGTTTCTTAAACATTGTAGACACAGTAATCGGATGGATGGATGGATGGATGGATGGGAGGGAGGGAGGGAGGGGATGGAAGGAAGGAGGATGGAAGAGAAAGAGAATAAAACTAATCCTTTAAATGCACTTCAAATTAGGAACGATTTGGCTGCTTTATTCGTAGAGGATCTCAGCCCATAATCTTGGAGGCAGAAAAAGAAAATACAGCATTCGCCTCGTGGAATGATAATTCACTGTGTTCTGCTCTATGGATCGAAAGACTAGGTGGTGATGACCGTCTAGTAGTGAGATAAAATAGATTTTTCAATTTTGTGATTAAGACCGAATGTACCAACTGATGGTTGCGAGCCTCGTGTTGTAGCTACAAATAATTGAGACCACCAGATACCTTAATTAAGATTATTAAAGCTCCATTAAGACATGATTTAATTAGCAGGTTGTTTGCTGTGTGATCTTTAAAACTCTATCAAATGGTATGACGCTTTATGAAAGTATCGATTGCATTCATTGAGCATTTTCTTTTGAGCCATTTTAGGTGTAGTCAGAGTCTGCGAAAGAGGTATTGTTGAATCACTAAGTAATTAATGGCTGCATAGATTCCATTTTTGTCACTGCTGAGAAAACATTAATTAAGCATTTGGGCCTGATTAGATTGTCTGCCCTCGGGAGGTAAATGTATAAAATCACAAGAGCGGAAGAGAACGCCGAGGCAGTGTTTTTTATACAGCACTGGACAGGGGATTGGGTAAAAGAGAATTCATGTGTATGCCGTCACCCCCTTAGGAAGGTCAAGGCAATTACAGCCTGCAGAATAACATAGTTGACCACAACCTCAGAACGGGAAAGAATAGACCTTTCCAAGGGCAGGAAGATAGCACGAACAGTGGAAGGTACATGGGCATTGGGAACAGATAGAATCTAATTTAAAATTCAGATCTGTCACTTATTAACTGTAAGACTTCAAGCAGTTCCCTGAACTTCCCTGAAGGCAAACGTTTTCTGTAAAGAACCAGGTAGCACCTATCCGAGGCTTTCACATCGGCTTTGACATCCGAGGATGTCACGTATGTGCTCTGTCGCCTGTTACTTGTTTTATTGTTTTTGCTCTTTTTTTAAAACAGCCCTTTAATTAACGTAAAAACCATTCATACTTTGAGAACTGTGCAAACGGGCTGCTGGCTGGTGTGGGCCCAGTGGCATAGTTTCCTGCCCCCATGTGACGGTATTATTAAGAAATTTCACTTACAGCCCTACTCTCACACCATATGTGCTTCAGGATCCTGAGCTCTAAATTCAGTTAACAATTCATGGTTCTTGCTGTCCGCCTTCCCAGTGCCCCTAACATAACAGGTGCTCAGTTAAGGATTGTTTACTCATGGTAAGGACAGTGCTTAAGTGTTCCAGTGCCTCAGCATTGATAGAGCAGTGGCTCTGAATGGAACCTAGGGGGTGAAATATACAGCAGAGACCGTCCGTTCAGCAGAACTCAGAACACAAAAGACAACCAAAGAAGAGTTGTCCGAACATCCTGTGTCTGTCATTTGCTGTCATGCAAACTCATATATCATGGGCGTATTGAGTAGGAGAAATAAGGAGAGTAATGGGTAGGTTACAAATCAGGAAAGGTTTCGTGATGGTCCTCTGTCACCATTGACACTAAATACTTGGCTTCTTACAATTATCCAAGAAGGCTTAAACTCCCTTTAGTCTCTAACAGGAAAAAAGGCAAGAAACCCAGAAAACTGGAGAGCACACAGTTTCTCCTGCTTGTCCAAATTTTCCCTCCCTTTCAGAGATCTTACAGAGGTTTAAAGATGTGGTAAAACAGTCTGCTGAATTTAAAAATACATCTGCATAGTCAGTATGCAGCCATTTGTAACTTCTCTGGTCCCAACTGTGTTAGCCTCATTTTGCTTTCTTCCGCTTTTTGCTCCCAGGGTTTCAGCCCCTAAAGGTTACTTGCTGTTCCGTATACACAAGACGTACAAGGGATAACACCACCTCCCTTTCTCAGCTGACAAATTTCTAGATGTGCATCGGTTCTTGTCTGAGATTTCACCTCTTCCCTTAGCTCTCCTGATCCTCTCCGGTGATAAATCCATGCCCTGCCGTCCTCTGTCTCCTGGTCAGGGTTGGGACCTTCTTATGTGATTCTAAGTCACTCTGTTCCCACCTCTGACCCCCTTGGACACCCTGATGTCACTGCACGTCATACCCTGATGTCGCCTGTCTTACTAGATTGTTACCTCATGGAGGACAGGAATTGTGTTCTTTACTCATTTTTAAAATTTTTTTAATATATATATATATATATTTTTTTATTATTATTGAGAGAGACAGAGTGCGAGTGGGAAGGGGGCAGAGAGAGAAGGAGACACAGAATCTGAAGCAGAGTCCAGGCTGCAAGCTGTCAGCAGAGAGCCTGATGCAGGGCTCGAACTCACCGAGGGTGAGACCCTGACCTGAGCCTTAGTCAACACCCAACCAACTGAGCCACCCAGGTGCCCCTGTTCTTTACTCATTTATTTCTTTATTAAATTTTTTTTAACGTTTATTTATTTTTGAGACAGAGAGAGACAGAGCATGAACAGGGGAGGGGCAGAGAGAGAGGGAGACACAGAATCTGAAACAGGCTCCAGGCTCTGAGCTGTCAGCACAGAGCCCAACGTGGGGCTCGAACTCACAGACCGTGAGATCATGACCTGAGCCGAAGTCGGACGCTTAACCGACCAAGCCACCCAGGCGCCCCTCTTTACTCATTTATAAACCCGACCTGAGACGGCATGTTGGTCAGAATCTACGTTCAGAAACTTTATTCATGGTTGCCAGATAAAATACAGGACACCATTTGAGTTTAAGTTTATTTATTTTCAGAGAGAGAAAAAAACACACACAAGCAGGGGAAGGGCAGAGGGGTGGGGGGAGAGAGAGAGAGAATCCAAAGCAAGCTCCATGCTATCCGCACAGAGCCGGACACGGGGCTGAAACTTGCAAACCCCAAGACCATGATTCAAGCCAAAACTAAGAGTTGGACACTTAACTGATTGAGCCACCCAGGTGCCCTAAGACACCAATGTTTCTTTTTTAATGGAAGTATAGTTGACACACGATGTTATGTAAGTTTCAGGTGTACGACATAGTGATAGGACACGTTTGTACGTTAGGCTGCACTCATCACAAGTGCAACTACCACCCGTCCCTGTGCACCACTGTCACAGTACCATTGACTGCGTTCCCTCATTTTGCCCCTCCTCCAAGTCCCAAGACCTTTGGTCAACCCCTCATTTGTTCTCTGTGTTTATGGAACTTTTTCTGCTTTGTTGTGTTGTGTTTTGTTTTGTTTTAGATTCCACATATAAGTGAAACCCTATGGTGTTTGTCTTTCTCTGACTAATTTCACTTAGTGTGATACCTTCTAGATCCGTCCATGTTGGTGCCAATGGCAAGATCTCATTCTTTTTCATGATTGAGTAATATTCCACTGCATACGTACACCACATCTTAATCCACTCATCAGTTGATGGACGCTTGGTCGGCTTCCCTACCTTGGCTATTGTAAATAATGCTACAGTAAACACAGGGATGCATATATCCTTTCAAATTAGTGTCTTCATTTTCTTTGGGTAACCCGATAGTGAAATTATTAGATTGTACTGTATTTTTAATGTTTCAAGAAGCCTCCCTAATGTTTTCCACAGTGGCTACACCAATGTACAGTCTCACCAGCAGTGCTCAACTGTTTCTTTTTCTCCACATCCTTGCCAACACTTGCTACTTCTTGTCTTTTTGATACCAGCTGTTCTGAATGGTATAAGGTGATATCTCATGACATTTCCCTGATGATGAGTGATGTTGAACATCTTTTCAAGCGTCTGCTAGCCATCTGGATGTCATCTTTGGAAAAATGTCTGTTCAGGCCCTCTGCCCATTTTTTTAACTGGATTGTTTGGGTTTTTTTGTGGTATTGAGCTGTCTATGTAAGTTCTTTATATATGTTAGATATTTTATATATGTTAGATATTAATCCCTTATCAAATACGTCATTTGCAAATATTTTCTCCCCTTCGCCAGGTTGTCTTTTGTTGTTTCCTTCACTGTGCAAAGGTTTTTTTTTTAATTTTGTTGTAGTCCCAATAGTTTATTATTTTTGCTTTTGCTTCCCTTGCCTCAGGACACATATCCATAAATATACTGCTAAGATCAATGTCCAAGAGATTACTGCCTATCTGTTCTTTTAGGAGTTTTATGGTTTCAGGTCCCACATTCCGGTCTCTAATCCATTTTGAGTTTATGTTTGTGTATGGTGTAAGAAAGTGGCCTAGTTTCATTCTTTTGCATATTGCTGTCCAGTTTTCTCAACAGCGTTTGTAGAAGAGACCATCATTTTTCCCCATTGGTTACTCTTGCCTCCTTGGTCATAGATTAACTGACCATATAAATGGGGGGTTATTTCTGAGTTCTTTCATCTATCCCATTGATGTATATGTCTATTTTCATACCAGTACCATTCTGTTTTGATGATTATAGATTTCTAGTGTATCTTGAGGTCTGGGATTGTGTTAACTGCCGGGTTTGTTTTCCTTTCTCAAGATTACTTTGGCTATTTGGGCTTCTTTTGTGTTTCCAAACAAGCTTTAGGATTATTCATTCTACCTCTGTGAAAAATGCTATTGATATATTGAGATATATTTCTTCTAGGTTGTCCAACTGGCATATAAGTTTTCGTAGTACTGTCTTAAAATCTTTTGTATTTCTATTGTGTCACTTGTTGCTTCTCTTCCCTTTTTGATTTTATTTGGGATCTCTTTTTTTTCTCTTGATGAACCTTAAGGTTTATCCACTTTATCTTTTCAAAGAATCAGCTCTTGGTTTTATTGAACATTTTATTATTGTTTTTTAATATCTATTTCATTTATTTCCACTCTGATCTCTTTTTTTTAACGTTTATTTATTTTTGACAGAGACAGAGCATGAGCAGGGGATGGGGCAGAGGGGGGGGGGGACAGAATCCGAAGCAGGCTTCAGACTCTGAGCTGTCAGCACAGAGCCTGACGCGGGGCTTGAACTCACAAACTGTGAAATCATGACCTGAGCCGAAGTCAGACATTCAATCGACTGAGCCACCCAGACGCCCCCATAAGTTCTTATTTTAGATTACACAGCTAATTAGTGGACATCTGGTGTTTGAACCAAGGTGAAGTAACTTTGAGATTCTGCTCTTCTAATTAGCATGTTCTCCTCTCTTAATGCAAAGATTGTCCATGGACTGTAGAAACATGTTTAAGGCAACTTGTGTGATTATATCGTGAAAAATCATTACGGAGAAAAAATTTATCTTCCATTTGTAGGAATATTAAAAATTTAATTTCGAATAAATATTGACTATAGGGGTCATTACATACATACATACATGGATCTCCATATGAACTGTCTGCATACATACACATATAGCTGGTAGCTTAACGTGTCAAGAGATCCAAAATGCCGCCCTAAGGGGGGGGTTAAGGGTGTTAAGACGCAGATATCCCTGCTGAAAAAAATACCTTCCTTAGTTTGTCATCTAGTTCCTATATAATTGCTGCCAGTGAAAGCCGGGCAAAAGGCAGTGCTGTAAATGACACTGGAAGATACTGTGTCAAACGTCTTGACGGCTTCACCTGCTAAGCTAGTATCTCTCCAGTGTGATCAAACTAGGCCAGCATAAACTAGCTCTAGTACTCTTGCTCACTGGGGATGGGGGAGCGGGGGCGCGGGTCGAGGGGTGACACAGGAATGGACAGCAGCTAACCATGCAGTCAACACAGACAAAGTCTTTGAGGAGAGTAAGACCTCACCAGCCTCTCTATCCAGAAGTGTGCTTGCAAGAGTCAATTTCTATTACATGTGTTTCTTTTTAAAAAACATTGATTTTATGACAGGTAACTCAAGTACATAATAGAAAACTCAAAAGCTACCAAAGTAATTTTCCCTCCTGCTTCTATCCTCTAATCACACCCTCTTCCCTGAATGTAATTACTTTTTCTAACTGAAATAACCCATGATTTTAATGTATGCTTGTGTGTGTGTGTGTGTGTGTGTGTGTATTTTACATAAATGAGAACATATACACATAGTTCTCCAAATGTTTCTTTCACTTAAGACATCCTGGAGGTCATTTACATATATATCTTCTCCAGTTATTTTAACGATTTCTTTTTTTTTTCAACGTTTATTTATTTTTGGGACAGAAAGATGCAGAGCAGGAACGGGCGAGGGGCAGAGAGAGAGGAAGACACAGAATCGGAAACAGGCTCCAGGCTCTGAGCCATCAGCCCAGAGCCCGACGTGGGGCTCAAACTCACGGACCGCGAGATCGTGACCTGGCTGAAGTCGGACGCTTAACCGACTGTGCCACCCAGGCGCCCCAAAGATTTCTTTTTAAAATATCCCCTTGAATTGTTGTAGACAGTTTTATTTAATCAATCTCACATAGATGGATATTTAGGTTATTTCCAACATTGTTATTCCAATACTATAGTAATATTTAACATCATTATTTCTCCAAAACATGAGTGCATGTGTGAGGCAAATAATTACAAGAAAAAAATTAATAAATAGTGCTGAATTATCTACAAAACAGATTACACTAGGTGATATTTTTACCACTAGCACTCATAGGCCTTTGAAATTCTTTCCTGAGTTTTGTGTTTTCATACTTGTCTATGAAGTGTCCATAAAATTTGCTCATTGTCGAATTGAGGTGTCATTTTTATATCCTTATTGACTTATACAAACTCTTTACATATTAAAGCAGTTAGGTCTCAATTATTTAAACTATATAATATTTTAAAACAATTTAAAATCATACATATAGCTTAAATTACAATAGCTGGGCAGATAGTACAAGTATAATCTATTAAAATTCTTGGTAAAATTGATTTATTCAAGAGATCTAATATCCTGCTTGCTTTTCCTGACCAACACCAACACTTTTCCTTGTATGTAGTGGTTTCACTTTAGCATTTTTTTTTTGTTTAAATTGGTATTGTGTAGACATAGCCATGAATTTCCTTTCTTTACCAATTAAGTTGTTTCTTCTGTTTATCTCTGATTCAAAGTTAATCTTCACTTTGGATAAAATTATAGCATATTAGATGACCGGGCTTCTAAAATCACTGAAGAATATTGTTAGAAAGCAAGCTCTTTATTCTAATAATGCAAAATAGGAAATATGTGAGAAGCAAGCACCAAAAAGGAAAGAATCTTTTTTATATTTTAACTGTATTTAAAAATTCTAATAATAATGATAATAATTAAATAAAATTCTAGATATTATTTTCTTTGAAAGAGCCCAATTAAAATTTCAATTTTATTTTATTTTTTAAGTTTATTTTTATTTACTCTGAGAGATAGAGAGCAAGTGGGGAAGGGGAAGAGAGAGAGCGAGAGAGAGAGAGAGAGAGAGAGAGAGAGAGAGAGAATCTCAAGCAGGCTCCACACTGTCAGCACAGAGCCGACACGGGGCTCAAACTCATGAACCGTGAGATCATAACCTGAGCCGAAATCAAGAGTCAGACACTTAACCGACTGAGCCACCCAGGTACCCCTAAAATCTCCATTTTAATTTTTAGTTATCAAAATATGGTTTTAGAAACATGTTATTGTATTTTTCTTGACTTCTGATTTTGAGTATCTTATTTCACGTGAACATGTCTAATTTCTATGTGAAAATACATTTCCAATTACAAATCAATACTGCTCACATGAAAATCTCTGCCATGATTTGTCACTGACATATTCAACTAGTAGATCACAATTACAGGCTTAACAGATCTTTTTCTGTCTAGAGAAATATCCTTGGATTCAAGATGAATCATCTCAGGAGCATTGAAAACCATGATAATTAGAATTTTTGAAAAGTGTCCACATTGGTAAAACTAATTACAGAGGAGAACAGAGCACTAATTTCAGCCACCATTTCCTACGTGAAAAATGACACCGAGAATGGGGCGCTTTCTCAAGGTCACACGCTGAGTTGGCAGTGGAACAAGAAATAAGAGACACTCTTCCTGACTTGTTGCCTTGAATTCTTTATAGGAGAGGATGCACTCCCAGGCTGAAGGCGCTTGAGGTAGAAGTCCTTTGAAATATGTGACCAAGCAACTTAACATTCATTTCCAGCAAGCCTCAGTGGGGTTTACTAGAGCCACATTTCTAGCCCTCATTCTAAATACACTCCATTTCCGCTATTTTAAAGATAGGGAAAATTGGAGCATTATTTTTCAGGTGTGTGGAATGCAGAAAACACACAAAAAGACTAGTGGATCATTTTATTCTTTTTTAAATTTTTTTAATGTTTATAAATTTTTGAGATAGAGACAGAGCATGAGTGGGGAAGGGCAGAGACAGAGGGAGACACAGAATCGGAAGCAGGCTCCAGGCTCTGAGCTGTCAGCGCAGAGCCCGATGTGGGGCTCGAAACTCACGAACTGTGAGATCATGACCTGAGACGAAGTCAGACACTCAACCAACTGAGCCATCCAGGCGTCCCTGGATCATTTTCTTCTTAAAAGTACTTATGACCCGTGAGGCACACTTGGAATAACGGGTCTGTTAATATCTTCTCCTAAAGTACAAACTTTCTGGGGCGACTGGGTGGCTCAGTCGGTTGAGCATCCGACTTTGGTTCAGGTCATGATGTCGTGGTCTGTGGGTTCGAGCCCCGCGTTGGGCTCTGTGCTGACAGCTCAGAGCCTGGAGCCCGCTTCCGATTCTGTGTCTCCCTGTCTCTCTGCTCCTCCCCCACTCATGCTCTGTCTCTCCCTGTCTCAGAAATAAATAAACATTCAAAAAAATAATAAATTAAATAAATAAAGTACAAACTTTCTGTGGCCAGATGCATTACAGAATCACATGTGTCACTGTCTGAAAAGTAGCCACAGCCAGATTTATTTTAATCTAGACTGTTAAGAAGTATGGTGCAGAGAAGCAGAAGCAAGGAGTTAAGAGGAAAGTGAGTGTCTGATTTGAGTATAGGAACAAACATCTATTGTGTTGTACTCCAGGGTTGACTTCATTGAAAGATTTTAATAGAGGAAAATTCTGTCTTCTCTTTTTTTCCCTCTCAAATTAAAACACCTCTAAGTCATTCAGAAATAGACCAAATGGGCCCCTAAGAAAACAATGGCAGCATAATATCTAAACCTGTACTTCTAAACAACTCATAAAATAATAACAGAATAAACAAGAAGAGTGACCAAAAAATGCACTCCAGGAAGATGTTCTTTAAATTTGTAAGACTTTGCCAGAGCGTTGACTACTTGAAGCCAGAGTACAGACTAAATACTATTTGTGCTCTAGCAACAGCAACAACAACAAAAAAAAACAGGAATTTCTTCAGCGGTCCTTTCGTACCCTAGCCATAAAGGAATGTATATAGAATTGTCTTTAATGTCCAGATAGACGAGCAAAAGCCATCAAATGCATCAGCATTCAGAAGAATGTATGTGTAGCTTCAAATACGGAATATGGGAGCAGCGTGGATGACTGTTGACACTAACTTCAGCCGTGTCACTAAGAAAGAGCAGTATTTCTTCCTCTGCAATTGCTTCTTCTACTCTTTCACGAATTCCATATATTAGGTTGAACCGTACGACATTGCCAGTAGCTGTGCAACAATGGCAATTTCATTTGGTGCAGTCTAATAAGTACCCATGTTCATTGTCATTGGAGCATGTCAGGAATGCTAAGTTCACATGCCACCTAAAAGATCCAGTATGCTGCCGATGCGGCCGAAGTCTTATGAAAAACAATGTGAAAATTGAGTTCTCCTAAATCCATCATCTTTTTACTTATCGTGACCTTCCGTGGGTATTGATCCAACGGGAGGTGCATCCTCTCAGGAAGTGAATTAACACAGGGAATAGAAATATCTACCAAGGTCACCAGGAAGAATAAATTTTGGAGTGACTTTATGGATCACGCTTGGAATTGTTCTGCCTACAAAAACAGCCTTTTCGAGGTCATGTCATGAGTCCCTACTATTGATAAGAAACAGAGACTGCCTTGGGTGGGCTCCAGGAAATGAACCTGCTTCAGACTCCAGTGTCCTGGTGTTGACCGTGAGTTGGTATATGTTCTCGGTACTAGTGATTTTTATGCATTTGTTTTGTCGTTACTCCTGCATTCTGTGTTGGAAGATTCTAAAGGGCCGGGGTCATATTTTCTGTTTAGATAATATGTCTTAATACATCCATGGGTATAGCAACAGCTACTTTAAAAGTGAAAAGGCCATCACTGTTGTAAAATTAGTCATCTAAACTGATGTCCTTGATACTTTATTTCATCAGAGCATAGGAAATGTTGCCTTTAATTGATCTTGTGATTTCCAACTAATTTTTAAGATTTTATGTGTTATGGTAAAGGGAAAAAAATGTTCACTTAGTCCATCTCTTTTTAAACAATAAATCCTTAGAGGGGCACCTGGATGGCCCAGTCGTGAACATCCTTTTTCAGCTCAGGTCATGATCTCTCTCATGGTTTGTGCGTTCAAGCCCTGCCTTGCGCTCGCTGCTGTCAGCACAGAACCCTCTTCGGATCCTCTGTCCTCCTCTCTCTGTGCCCTCTTCCTCCCTCCCTCCCCCCCCCCACCAAAATAAATGAACATTTACAAAAATAAAATAAATGTAAAGTAAAAATATATATAAATCCTTAGAGTAGCCCACAGACACTGATCAATGCGGTCCTGCCTTCCTGTCTGGTTTCTCCTGTGCCCTGACTTCTTTTCCTCAATCCCTGAATGCCAGCCTTCTTGGCTTAACAATAAGCCATTTCCTACCTCTGGGATATTGCCTGTGTTACACCTGTTTCCTAGAAAAGACATCTCCTGACTCACCTTGGTAACTTCTCATTCTGGTCTTCGTGTTCAACGTCCTCAGAAAGGGTGTCTGTCGTCTGAATTTCCAAATGAGATCCTCCCTTATTATAGCTTTGCTTGCGGACTCTTTGACTGGATCAGCATTCCTGGTAGGAATGGTGATGGCCCAAATAGAGGAGTAGCTCTAGAAGTGACAGGAGGGATAGGTAAAGAGAGAAGGCAGAAAGAAAGAGAGAGAGAGAGCCAGTATGACCAAAGCTATGCAGTGATGGAAAGAGAGAAGAATGAGTGTAATCTTCTGAGACCGGGTGAATGTAAGAATGGTCATGTCATTGACTCAAATGGTGATGCCATAGGGAACCCAAAGAACCCAGTGGTTGAGGTTAAGAGAAAATGTGTGGGGTCTGAATTAGAGGAGGCAATGGAGCTTCAAGAGCGAGTTGTCCAGGAGGAGAGGGGTAAAGGTTAAACTCAAGTCTTGGGAGTCAAAATAAAAGCAAAAGTTGATACCATAAGATTATGTGACATTTCCCCAGTGAGAGAAGTCAGCACAACACAACAGAAGGCCAGAAACAGAATTTTGGAGGAATCCCTATATGTTAGTGAACTGAGGTCAAGGATTCAGGAAAACAACTGGACGAGGTGGTGTCAGAAAGAATTCGGAGAGTGATTGATTACAGCCACGGAGGGAGGAAGCGTGTAGAGAGAAAGTGTAACGGGTCACATGCTTCTCAGATGCCCCAGAGGACCTTCAAGTGATGCTATGATGCCGGAAGCTAAAATTGATTGGCTGCTGACTCTGTGCCAACCTTGGTTACCAGACGTGCACTTATTTGCCATGTATTGATTCGCTTCACAGAGTGTGGGAGGTGTAAATCGTGCTGGAATAATTTCATGACTAAATAGGAAGTAGAGTCTTTTTGGGCAAGACCACTTCTCTGCTCTGGGACCAAACTTTCAAAGTTGAACGTCCGGTTGAATTTGCTATGAATCCCACAAGTCCAGTTCACTAATTCAAAGTGCGCCTTTATTTTACGTGGCTGCTTCCCGTTTGTCATCCTGCCGGCAGTGAGTTCGCGTGCCTTCAGTTTTGAGCTGAAAAGGTTCATTTTGTCCAGCGTGAGGCACACCGGACTGGGGAGGCTCAGCGGCTGCCCTGGATGGAGAATGGGAGCCGTGGGCTGCCGTGAGCTCACAAGCCCTTGGAGTGGTGTCCGTTTCCAGAGCCTGGCTCTGCGGGAATGCCTGGGCTCTGTTGCCAGGAGTCACATTGCCCCGGCTTGAAAAGGAAGAGCCCCTACTGGGCCAGTGCCTTTGCGTGAACCGTGCCCTGCTTTGGCCTCGGACGCTCTGTGTTTGTTCCCCTGGGCCATCGATGTACGATAGAGCTCTCCGGCAGACATGAGGCATAAGAAACTCGCTTCGGAACGAGACGAGTCCACGTAAACCCTTGCTATGGATTATTCCGATACTGACAGTGACTCCACTTTGGGATACAGTGATGATGAAGACTCCGGTGACGAAGTGCAAAGAATATCAGAGTCAGTGCACAGAAAAACTGGGTTTGCAAATATGTTGGATGTTTTTCATGCTCTGTGATGTCACGGAAAGGAATTTCTAACTCCTCCAAGAATGCTTAAAAAAGAGAACGCTACTTACTAAACCGCATAGCTTTGCCTGTAATTTCTCATGAATGCGTAGCAAGTTTGTGAAATAGCCGTTAACCTCCCACCGGTAGCGACTTCTCCAGTTGTACGTGTTTATTAAATGCCACGCTGAAATCAACTAACACGCAGGGACAGAAATGGATGAGTGTGAGGTTTGATCTTCAGAGACAACGTGCATGTTAGACCTGAACCCTTAGGTGGACACGTGTGCATTTATTTGCTATAAAGAAGCTGCTGAGGGTTCAGAGGCAGTCTGGTGGATGTTTTTTAAATATGTATTTTGTATGTTAACGTATCCCAGTTGTGAATTATCTTGTGGTCGGTGTCAGTGAGACTTTAAAAATCTCATCTCTTCTTCTGCTAGGATTTATCAAATACCGTGATCGGACAAAAAAGTAAAAATGAAGGAAAACTCGGTTTTTAAAAATCTTTCTCGCATCTAAACCAGTATTACGTGAAGCCCCCGCAAACGTGGCAGGTGTTCTGTGCGAAACCACTATCCTAACAGCTGTGTGTGGATAGAGATAAGTTCAGTAACCACATAGAGCTCTCAGGACCTCCGCGTCATAGGAGTATGTAATATTTCATATCTCAATGCAAATATTTGCTTAGACCTACAAAGGAAATTAGCAGACACAGTAAGCCACAGTATTGTCTGCTTATGTGAGTAATATTCTCTCATTAGAAGTCCATACGATCCCTGCTGAAATAAGAGATTAACCTATGTCGATACTAGATCAGATAGAATTTTGCCTCTCCCAGAAGCAGGCTCTGTAGGTACTCAGAGACAGCATTTCTGGACACCTGCGTCATTAGGCACAACGACATTAAGCACCCAAATAGTAGAGATACAATGACAGCATAGTGGCAATATGAGTTCGGCATTGAATGAACTCGGCATTCAATAATTTCCTATTGTAATGTAACGTTATTATAAAGCGACATATTAGGGCTAGAACATAGCCATGGGTGGGAGGAACTCTAACCATATGAGAAACAGAATGGCTTATTGCATCAGCTTTGCAATTGAGCACCCATAAACCTATTAATGCTGTTTTTATTAACAACTGAATATATTTTTTATGATGACAGACGGACCGTCTGACTACCTTGTGCTCCTAAGTTATTTTGCGCCAGAATGCACTGAGAATTGTCGAATGGAAATCTGGTAGCAGAGTGTATACACGGTGGACTTTTGTGGAAAGACGTGAGCCCTCGAGCCAGCCAGATCCGTGTTCAGATTCCACAGCAGCTACTCACTGGCTATGTTTGACTTGAGGCGTGTGACCCAACCTCTGTCCTCACGTGTAAATCTGAGATTCTATACCTACCCTCTGCTCTATCCATTAAATGAGATTTGTGTGAATTGACTAAAATGGTTCCTGTTGTATACTAGATAATAAGTAGCAAATGTTATAATCTTTAATATATTGTTTTTCCCCATATTACGCCACTTCTCTGTTTTGATATATGTCACTTTACTAGGCACTAAGCTTGATTGTAGGGCATAACTTCCAGGTTTTTCCTTTTTAAAATACTTCCAATTTCTACTGACAGTTTCTTCTGATAATTACTTTTCCTCATGTATATTTAATTTAATTTTTTAATATTTTTAGTTATTTTTGAGAGAGAGAGAGAGAGACAGTGCACGTTGGGGAGGGGCAGAGAGAGAGGGAGACAAAGAATCCGAAGCAGGCTCCAGGCTCTAAGCTGTCAGCACAGAGCCCGACGCAGGACTCGAACTCATGAACCGTGATACCATGACCTGAGCCAAAGTTGGACACTTACCCGAATGAGTCACCCAGGTGCCCCATTCTTATCTGTATTTTAAAATGTCTATGTGTTTTGTCTTGTTGCAAGAAAATTACATTCATTTAAAAAAGTATGTCCAATTTAGGCCAGAAAACATAATAACATCTTCAAATATTGGAAATTTGTGATGAAATCATTTTAAAATTAATATGTGTAGAGAATACATTCAAAAGAAAGCATTATTTTGTATATGTTCTATTTTAAGGACTTTGTGAGCAATTTCTAAATTGTCAAGATGGTAATATATTTTAGGAAAATTCAGATTTAATATGTTTTCTACAAAGCTACGATAGGAGTTCTGTTCTTTGGCTTTTTTAGACTAGCAGCAAGGTATAGCAACATACCATCATGAGCAGTCTCCTAAGAAATAAGTTATTCGCTTGACAAATGAAAGACCTAATGGTGTATTAGTGAGGTTTTCTGCCCATGGCATCCGCCTCACTGAAAATTCCTGCTCAGAAAGTGATGATGGAGTTGAAAATATATTGCCGGCTCCCTCAGAGCCAAAAGAAAAGCTGCGCTCTGTTGAGTAGGAGTGTTTCGTAAGATGCCGGACAGCGCGGCCGCACAGGAGGTGAGAAAAATCAAGATAAATGGAAGAACACGCTGCTGTCCACCGGCTGGGCATCAGGATACACGTCCCTTTATCGCATTGAATACCCGGCAGTGAGGGGGCAGGCTTGCCGTTCCCACCGTTCCCACACTTGAGGCTTTCGCATAGTTTGTAGCTTGTCTCCTGAAACGAGGACAGTGTGAGTCCAAAGCCGGCTCTGTGCTGTCCTGCCCGTGGGCTCCAGGCTGTGCCATCTTGTACTACATACCTTCTACGCACCTCCCACGTGGCCAGCATTCTGGGTAAAACAGGGAGGAAAACCAGCCAGGGAACTGCCCTCCTATGGTTTAGGGGGAGGGGGATAGAATCATCAACCCAGTGACCGCACAAATAAATGTCTAAGTTGCAGACTGACAGGTGCTTGGGTGGAGAGGTACGGAGGGCCATGAGCACAGGTGAACAGGGAGCCTGGGCTGGTTGCTTCTAGTTCACTGATGCAGGGATGCGTGGGCCGAGATCTAAAGGGTCAGCAGGGGTGAGCTAGTCAAGGAGTTGGGGAAGCACCTCCCAGGCCAGGAGGGCAAGTGAGGGAGTCCTCACCGAGGCACGTGAAGCATTCAGCAGATAGCAAAGGTGGCCGCTTTGGCTGTAGGGTGGGGATGTGAGGGAGACACTGGTAGAATCCTACTGGGAGCTGTCTAGACCCTAATAAAAGTTGCACAGTCAGAAGAGAGCTTAGTATGACACGTGGATAAAAAATATACAATCATCAGGGTGCCTGGGTGGCTCAGTCAGTTAAGCGTCTGACTTCAGCTCAGGTCATGATCTCATGGTTCGTGCGTTCGAGCCCCATGTCAGGCTCTGTGCTGACAGCTCAGAGCCTGGATCCTGCTTCAGATTCCGTGTCTCCCTTTCTCTCTGCTCCTCCCCCACTCACCCTCTGTCTCTCAAAAATAAATAAATGTAAAAAAAATTTTTTTTAAATACACATTCATCAATAGCTTCTTTTCTTTAATAGCAATAACCAATGAGAAACAGAAATAGAAACATTGCTTTCATAAGAGAAAGCATTGATAGAAAACACCCCAGAATTCTTTTTTTAAAAATATCCAGATCTAGCAAAAAATATTAAGAAATCTTACTTAAAGATCTAAGAACACCTCTCCACACAAGAAGAGTGTTATGTCACGCATTGTATGGGAAATTAGTATAATTAAAGTCCTTCTTCTGAAATCAATGTATAAATGTAATACAGTTCTACCAGAAGGCCAACGTGGGTTCCCTTAGAAGTGGCAAAATGATTTTAAAGTCTCTGTGAAGTCTGAATGCTTAACAGTATCCTCAAGATATTTCTTTTCTTTCTTTCTTAATGTTTATTTCTGAAGGAAAGAGAGAGAGGAGAGAGAGAGAATCCCAAGCAGGCTCTGCACCATCAGCCCAGAGCCCGACTCAGGGCTTGATCCCGTGACCCTGGGATCATGACCTGAGTCGAAATCAAGAGTCGGAGGCTTAAGCAACTGAGCCACTCAGGTGCCCCAAGATATCTCTGAAAAATAATTTTAGTAAGGGGGAACTTGTTTACCAAATACTTAGTACTGATGGTTTTTGTAAAGCAACCGTAATTTTAATAGCATGGTGTAACAACAGTGGAAGACAAAAGATCAGTGGAAAATTTACTGAGTTCAGACCTATCTGTGAGAATGTAGTGTATTTTGAAAAAATAAAAATTCAGCGAGTGCATCTTTGTTTCCAAGACTTGAAAAGCCTATTATTAGAGACCTATGATGTTTGGATTACGATTTTTAGAATGTATTATTAACACTATGTTATTTCTGTGTATGTTCTCTTTAGTGTATTTCAGACTTATATTTATCATTAATTATATTAACTTAGAAAATTTACTTTTCCAGAAAAAGGAGTACATTTTCAAGTATAACTTAATGTTTCCGTGTAGTAATGCTATGAAATTTTTAGTAGCTCAGAATGAAATGTGAATGTTAATTTACAAAATCTTAAGGGCGCCTGGGTGGCGCAGTCGGTTAAGCGTCCGACTTCAGCCAGGTCACGATCTCGCGGTCTGCGAGTTCGAGCCCCGCGTCAGGCTCTGGGCTGATGGCTCAGAGCCTGGAGCCTGTTTCTGATTCTGTGTCTCCCTCTCTCTCTGCCCCTCCCCCGTTCATGCTCTGTCTCTCTCTGTCCCAAAAATAAATAAACGTTGAAAAAAAAAATTTACAAAATCTTAGACCTCTGGGTAAGATAAGAAATACAAGAACAAATTTTTAAAGGTTTAAGAGGTTGGTAGATAGGCCTGAAGTGACAAATTGGATGCTTGCAAAGAAACCGTGTTTGTGTATGTGTGTGTGTTTGTATGTATGTATGTGTGTGTGTGTGTGTGTGTGTGTGTGTGTGTATATATATATATAAAGTGTGTGTGTGTGTATATATATATATATATAATGTATGTGTGTGTGTGTATATATATTTCAATCAGAGTGATTAAAATTTGTCAAATACTCTTCTGGTATAGATGAATAACTGTGTATTATAAGTTGTCAAAAGGTTAGCCACATAAAAACAGGGTCTCTAAGGTGATAGTTAAAACATCCGTTGTTCCCAAGGTTATAGTAATAAATTCATACACAAATGGATTAGATACTCAGTGCTCAGAAATATATCTGCCCATCCTCTCAAAATTCAAATTACCCTGTCCATTACCGTCCTTGTCACGATCCAGTTAATTCCTTCATTCCCCAAAGAGCACAGGGAATGATGATGGAAAATTTGCTTCACTTCTAGAAATGAAACTTTAAGACTGAAAATTATAACTCCTGGATTATTAACTATAGGAATTGTGGGATCAATGGTAAAAGTAAGGTGGTTCCTCAGGACAAATAAATTTCAAACATGAACGAAGCTTAACCCTAGGGGTGGATAAATCTGAGAGATACACGTAATTTACCTTGTTTCCTGAAATTAATCGCAGTGAACCCTTCTCTTTGATAGTAAAAGTGATTTTACTTTAATCTCTGTCTCTCTTTTTTACCTAGGGAGGATGTGAGGACAGCCAACGTAATCGCTGCAGAGGCTGTGACCTGCCTGGTCATCGACAGAGAGTGAGTACATTGCTTTATTATGCGTCCTACACGCACCTGTCAGTGGCGTACCTCAGTTCTTCGAAGTACACATCGTTTTATGGAGTTATTAACACTTGTTTTATATTGCTTCATTTTCAAATGAGTTTTATATTTGATGCTCATTCCCTGTTTTTCTTGGAATGGGAAGGAATTCTCACTCCCTGTTGTCCCTTCTGCCCTTGAGATCTTTCGCCGGGTGCGTAACCGTTAGGAGCCTCACTGCAGTTAGCCGGTTTATACACGGGCGATGATGCACTGTTCACAAAGATGTGAGGATTAAGGAGGGCGCGTGAGGAAAGCGTGGGTCCCAGTGTTGTTTCTGTTTGTTTGGTTTTTTGTTTTCTTTACTTTGGACTATCTTAACAATGCTAGCTATTGGTATAAATGTTCATAGTACTGATAATCATTAGCACTATTATAGAATGTACAGTGTTACTCGTATCATTATTAAGACATGGACCGTTCCTCCAGCCTGCTTTACTTATCTCTGCGCTCCCACCCCCAGACTTCTATAAGAGAAGTATTTAAGGAAGATGCCTTTGGAGAAAACGTCATTTTAGACAGGTATATATTTGGGGTTATTAAAAGTGTGTTGGGTGATGCCTGCCCCTGTTCCTTCTCTGCATTCTGGCCTTGCTAGTCTCATGGCCCGAGGGCTTTTTCGGTTAACTACAAGGATCGGATAGCGGACTCTCCAAGGGCCTGGGGGTGCACTGTCTGCAGGCAGTCCTCCAGGCTCTTTCTCACCGCCTTTCTGTGGATAAGTCGATCAGAAAAGCCAAGTGCCTGGCCCGAGGGAAAGCACTGTAAAGCACCCCGTTAGCAGCCGTGGGCCGGAAGAGGCTGTGTCAGTGGGGCATGCCACTGGGGGCCAGATGTGAGCAGTCCGGAACGATGGAGTTGAATGTTGAGCTCCGTGAGCTCTAGGGAAAGAGGGGTCCCGCTCGATCCCCACATCTCAGTTCTGGAGACCCCTCGGCCCTGGGTCTCTAGAACCAGAGCGGCAACACAGCCGCAGAACGACATTGACACCGATGCTCTTTATCTGGTTCCCAGAAACAATATTACCTGGTCATCCTTTGCTTCGTTTGCCTCTCGCCTTACTGAGGATCTACTGAGGACAAGGCCTTGTGTTTGGTGCTGTGAGGAGAGTCCGAGGGGCAGCACAGATGCCGGTTTGGGGGGCTCACTTCTACTAGAGAAGATGTAGCCTCCGCACGAGGCAGAAAATAGGAAGGGTCCAGAGCACGCGCTTGCGCTGTGATTAGGTGGGTCTGGAAAGCACAGGAGAGGCAAGATGAGCAGAGTGAACCACACAGCGACCCTCGCGAGGGAGCAGGGAACCGTGGCAGCGTGCCGGCGTGGGGCTGGGTGAGGGCGGCCGGAGGAAGTGCTGTGACGGGTGCTTCATACACACCCTGGGGCCGGTTCACCAAGAACACTCTTTGTTGGGGTGAGGGTAACTGACGGTTTTAGGCAACCAAATAGTGTCCGTCACTGTATCACTGTATTTGGTAGAATAATCCCAGAAGGCTCTGTAAAATGTGTTACGGGTGAAGTAGGAGTGGGGATGTCTGGTTAGTATCTGTCAGCCCAAGTGGTGGTCATGAGACCGGCTGGAGGAGAGATGCATTAGAATGAAAAGGTAAAACCAAAGGGCTTACTCCTTGACCGAAAGGAAGGGGCAAGGAAGAAACTAGGGGTGTAGTCAGGATTGAGAGATGATCTAGAAGATGTACAGAAGAGTGGGTTTGGGAGGCACAGTGGTATTCCCTCAAAAACATAATGAACTTGACGTACCAATGGGACACTCAAGAACAGATGCTCTGCAGGAGATAGAAAAGGTGGGACAAGAACTCTTGTCGGAGTTAACTTAAAATTAACTTCAAATTTGCTTACCTAGAGTTAGCAGCTGAAGCCATGGGACTGGACGGAATTGTGTCAAAGAATAAAGATAAAAGGACCAAGGTTAAGATTTGGGAAAATTGTTACATTGAAGGAAGAGGCAGGAGAAGACACACCAGTGAATAGAACTGAGGTGTCAGCTCTCAGAGCAGGTACGTAAAACCTCAGAATCCAAGAGAAGATCCAAGAGAGGAAGGACAGTCGGCAGTGTCCAATCCAAGTGGAAGCCAAGAGGCAGACAGATCGAGAAAAGGCCAATAGTTCAGGAGCCTGGGAGAAAAAAGCTTCAGTCAAGTGGTGAGAATGGAGTCCAGGTTGCAGAGAGCAAGTGGGTGCTGAGGAAGTTAGATCACCCAGACTAAGGGTTCTTTCTTTCAAGAACTTGGTGAAATGGACGGAGGGAGGGAGGGAAGGAAGGAAGGAAAGAAAGAAAAGAGGGAAGGAGGGAGGGAAGGGAAAGGAAGGGGGAACATGAGGCATCGGCGGGTCTTGGAGAGTGTCCTTGTGATGAGTACATACATGCATCCAGGAAAATGGAGGAAATGAAATACTAAAGGGACCCTTTGATGGAAATGGGGCCACAGGGGAGGAAATTGTGGGCAAACAAGGAAAGAAGACTTGGAGAATGTGTGCTTTTCTTTTCTTCTATTTTCTAAGAGGAGAAGTAGAAAATTTGTAGAGATTTAGATAAGGAAAGCTATGGGAGCTCAATATGGTCTTGACCTTGTCTCTAAAACATAGAGCAAGAAGAGCATCTTGCTGGCTCAGTTGGAAAAGCATCTGATTCTTGATCTCAGGGTCATGAGTTCGAGCCCCACACGGGACATAAAGATGACTTAGAAATAAAATGTTTAACAAAATAAAGTATAAAGCGAGAAAATCTGGCCAGGGAAGGAGTGGGGGTGGGGCTGAGGATGTGCCAGGTGACCAGGGTATCCCATCAGTTTATATCCCTACAGTCGTTTATAATTTGGGAATTTTCACATGCATGGCATCCCACCTGGAAGGTAGGCAGGATGGTCAACAGGAGAGGAAATGGAAGCCCATAGAAGTTTAATAACTTGATAAGATTTCCTGGTAAATGATAAAGCCCAGATACATCAGAGAAACAAAGTATGGGATTTTGTGGGCCATCTGGTCCTGCTTCTTCAATTTAGTTAACTGTGGCCCTGAGGACTGAAGGAGCACCACATAGCATCGTGCACATACTTTGGCCCTCGTCCGAATTTTCTCTTTTTCTCAAATGTGGTCATATACGCTTTGCGCCAGGCGGTGCATGGGCTTTGTCAAAACAGAATTCACTAGTTGGATCGTGACTGCGTCATGTTTGGGCTGTTGCCTAATACTTAATAGGGACAGTTACTTAAATTCTAAGTCTCAGTTTCCCTACCTGCAAAATAAGCTCACATTACCGAAATGTGAGCTTGGTGCGAAGGTCGGTTTATTGTACACACAGGTCCATGCACAGCATAGGATGTGGAGTAAGCGTTCAATAAACACGTTCTCCTTTTCTTGCAGAAGGCACAGGAGCCCCTCTGATTTGGCAATTTTTCCATCTAATTGGCAGAAGTGTATCCTTAGGAACACACACTGAGAGGACACCTCGAGAGAGGTCTTTCAACAGAAACCTAGAGAAGGGAGCCTGCACGTAGAACTCACCACACGCGTTTCTGCACTCTTAGAAGGGAAGCTGCTCTTCCCACCAAATGTCACAGTCACAGCTTGAAAAACAACCAAACTGTAACTGAAGCCTCCTGTCAGGAGCCTGCTGCTGGCACCTAATTTATGGCCAATTAGGGGAGCACCCGGGCTTCATCCCATGCAAACAGATGGCAGACATTAGACCTGTCAACAAAAGGAGCTTCTTTCGCAAATTTACAAGCACGGTACCACATTACAGAAGCCCGTGATTATGCGTTATCATTCCAGAAGGAAGGCAAAAGCACACTATTGTAACTAATCATGCATGGAAGAATTTCTCTTAAAAAAAAAAAAAAACGCTCCTTGACAAACTAGAAAATGATACACCGATACCTGGTGGTCCCACGAATCTGCTGATTCGTGTCTTGTAGCCTCATCCTGATCTTTGTAACTGTCTGCATTGATTCCAGAAGTTGCAAATTGACTGCAAAGGGATATTTGTCTAACAGGCCAGTCTGTTTCCATTGACACAATTTTCGAATATTTAAAAAATGATTAGGTGTCTTTAGCACCTCTTTTTTCAGAATCCGTGAAAATAAGTACGTTAGAATGTTTCGTAATCAGTTAGGCAGTACCCTACTACTTTACTGACATGAGTTGTTGATGAGGCTAGAAATTCAAGAAAGACTGTATTTTTACATGTTGAGATTATTGTTAAAAAGGGTAGCATAACTACTTGTATTAAAGAGTTTTCTATTTTTCCCCAGGAAATTAAGGTCTAAGTAAGTCCTGACTCTATCCCTGATTTAATGTGTAATTTCCAAGACATAGGCAAACTGGTTATGAAAATTGAAATGTTTTCATATTGGTTAGGAAAGAGCAGTGGTCTGAGCTCCCTGCGTGTCTCTTCTAACCCTCTACTGCCCTGGTCATCTGATTCCCCCACCCAGGACTCTCCCAATCTCTCCTCAATCCAACAACTAAAAGCTAACTTCTGGCAGACCCCAGGACTAGTATCCATTCTGATTGGTCAATTCTTGTATCACACTGTTAATTATTTTGACTAGAACCCTGGTAATCTCAAGCTAAAATAACACCTCATTACCATTGCTTTCAGACTTTGGTTTTACCGTATCTGTGGCTTAAACAAAATCAGTTAGAAAGAAAGCAACAACTATTCTGGCTCCGTGGGGGTGAAGCTTTCAGAGTACCCAAAAGTCTTCCTTCTATCCCTCTAAATCATTCTAGGTGATGCCTAAGCGCCCCACCCCCACCCCCGCCACATGGGAGTCTAGGCATCACTAAAATAATTTGCAAACCGTTATGTGCTAACCTTTTCATCACTGACACGTGGGATATTTGATCTCACTTTGGGGGCTGTAGTGGCTTGACACAGGACTCAGGTGTCATTGAGACGGAGCTGGGGATGGAGACCAAGAACTAGCCTAGAGGAAGACAAGCATACTGTGTATAAAAATAATGAGATTAGGAGGGAGTCTCAAATATCAGATTACAGGACATTGCAAATGGCAGTCAGTCTCAGAAACGGAGAGATCTCTGTGGACCAGGGAAGCAAGGTTTTTAACCTCCTAGAATTCATGTTGCCTCCTGTGTAAGAGGCATTATCTCTGCCATCTATTTAAAAGAGGAACAAGACTCGAGCTGCCAGACTGGTGCTTAGGAAGCAACCCGTAAGTCTAAGGATGGTCCCAGGGCGCATTAAAAACGGGGAAGCAAACAGCTTCCCAGGAAAGACTGGACCATGAGAAAAAGTCACCGGAACAGGTAAACTGAATGCTGTTTCTCAATACCCACGCAGGGCCGTAGGTATTAAAAATGCGGTTAGGGGGCGCCTGGGTGGCGCAGTCGGTTAAGCGTCCGACTTCAGCTCAGGTCACGATCTCGCGGTCCGTGAGTTCGAGCCCCACATCGGGCTCTGGGCTGATGGCTCAGAGCCTGGAGCCTGTTTCCGATTCTGTGTCTTCCTCTCTCTCTGCCCCTCCCCCGTTCATGCTCTGTCTCTCTCTGTCTCAAAAATAAATAAACGTTAAAAAAAAAATGGAGTTAGAACTAGACTATAGGAAATTTTATGTGTATTCATTAAGAAAAATAACAGTTAATACCTGCGTCCTGTGTCAGATACCCGGACTCTGGACATCCACAAGACACAAATTCAACCATAGGTCTGAAAACTCATTATATAGAGTCAGCTCAGTTAGGGACAAATCTGGGCCTATGTGACAGGGTGTTCTTTGTTCCTCTGCCAGTGCCAGTAGCAAAATCTCCATCTTCCAGCCACCCTGCCCTCCATGTCTAGTTCTTTCTAGTACTGGTTTCCAGCTCTTTAGCCACACCTACATCAGTCTCTAGAGACCTTGCTTCTGACCTGGTCCCTGCCCTGATTTCTCCCCAGCCTTCTTGCCTCCAGTGGATCGGTGCCTTCCTCCACTTGTCTTTGTTGGGGCTTTTCAGGTGTTCACCTCCACGTTCAAAGAAGAATAAACAGAAATACTGAATCCACTTCATCCGTGCCCTGGGCTAGGTGTATCAGTGAGTCAGCCAGACAGGAGCCAGGAAGCCTCCTGTATGAGGACTCAGAATGTCAGAGGAGATGGAAACATACAGAGAAATATCACATTTATCCAGCTTCTCTCAGGGGGGGTGCTCGATGTGTTTCTGGTAAGCAACTGGTGTTGGGGCTGAGCTCAAGGAGGAGCAGATGCTCGCTAAACTGCCCAACAAAAATGGCGGGGGGTATTAACAGCACAAGTTTTATTTTCTGAGTATGAAGCCAGAGCTGTATGACTTAAACCAGAGGTTGGAAAACTTTCTCTAAAAAGGGCCAGCTAGTAAATATTAATACTTTGTGGACCCATTGTTCTTGGTTGCAGCTACCCAGCTCTGCTGTAATGCAAAATGAACCAAAGGCAGCACATAAATGGAAGAGCATGGCTGTGTTCCAGTTGGCTTTGTTTATGGATACTGAAATTTGAATTTCATATTCTTTCCAGGTGTTAAGTAGTACTCATCTTTTGAGATTTTTTTTTTTGTATTTCCACCATTTAAAAATGTCAAAATCATGCTTAGCTAATGGCCGTGTGAGGAAAACAATGGGCTGAATTTGCCCTGCGAGGCATAGTTTTGCCAACCCCTGACTTAAGTGATGTCAGAGGAATGAGGGGTGCCCCCAGTAGTCCTGTTCTGATTTCCCTCCATGCTGTGCTCAGCCGTCTTTTTTTTTAATGTTTATTTATTTATTATTTGAGAGAGAGAGAGAGAGAGAGAGAGGGAGGGGAGGGGCACAGAGAGAAAGGGAATCTCAAGCAGTCTCAGCGCTGACAGTCCAGCTTGAACTCACGAACCATAAGATCGTGACTTGAACTGAAATCAAGAGTCAGACGCTCAACCAACTGAGCTACCCAGGTGCCATTAAGCTTTCTTTGTTTTTGATCCTCGGTCATCTTATTTCAACTCCTGCATTCTCTAGGACTTCACGTTAGGCTTGCAGTAATTTAAGTAACGGCTAATTAGAAATTAAGATGACTCTTTGCAAGTTATTTGCATTTTGGCGACATACCCCAAAGATGAAGAAATCTTAAAAATCCAAACGATCTTAGTATTTCAGGTGCCATGAGGGAGGCCAGTAGGGGAAGGATTTGGGGACAGCAGGCTCTTTCAGGCACCCTTCTGACCCCACCAGCCAGGTCAGTCTCATGAAGGCCCACACACCCATTGGTGTTTGCCCCGCTAGGTCACCTGTGTCCTTGTCTTTATATAACTTGCCATTCAGTGTTCACACGATAGGACTACAGGGACCACATGCTACACTGCCTGTCGTCACATTGGTCAACTGATAGGGTGATAAACGTAAAATATTTCACAGCCTCAGTCTTTCCTACAGCCTAGATGGATTTTATGTTGGTTCGTTTTCCAGAGTGAAATCTGGGGTGATGTGAGGATATTTGCAGGCTGATCACAAAAACCAAGTATAATCCTAGCAAGGTATATCAGCTGTGATCATTTGGGCTTGTCTTTTTCTATGGCGCTGTTATTGATTGGTGTGCCTTCTAAAAAAAATATGAAGCAGAAAAGATAAAATCCAGAAGTTTAGAAGAGAGACATGATATTTACTCCATTTAATGATGTGAGTTGAATTACAGCACGCCCTGAGGAAGCGTGAGCTGAGTACAAAATAAACACGTTTCCACTAGAGAAAAGCGTATCTAGGGACTATATTTGTGGCATCAATAATGGAAAGAAGTGGATGGGAGAGCAATTTGTCACATGTACCTGCTCGGTGCTTTAGAATGGTACCTCTTTCTCCTACTGCAAGTCCTTAGAGAAATGATGCCTAGCATCACTGGAGAGCGATTTGAGAAGGCACAACCCCTTTCTTCATCCACCCAACTAGAACTTACTGGTTACCTGCCGTATGTCAGCCACTCAGACGTCTAGCAGCTGGGGATCTAAAGGCAAATATGTAACTATTATATTACTTATTTTTATCCCTGCTGTATGGATAACTTCCAGCTTTCACCTCTTAAGTCATGAACCCACGGGGGTTCTAACAGTCCCCTTTTGTAACCTTCTGACTCTGTTCAAAATCAAGGAAGTCCGATGTCCTTAATATGTTGGTATGTCATTCATCAGAATGCACTACATTTCTTTGTTTGAAAAACTTGGTTAAGAACCTTTAGATGGCAAGTGGATTAGTTACAAAGTCATAGCAGAGATTTAAGAAGGAAAAGTGGGAGAGACCTTAGAAGCTGGGGCTGGACAAAGATTTTCTGTAAAGGGCAAGACAGTAAATATTTTGAACTTTGTGGTTTACAGTCTGTCATTTGGCCCAAGGGTCATAGTTTGTGAATCCCTGTTACAGGTCAGTTTCATTTTGCAAGTGACGGAATCGAGGACCAAAGATGCCCTCAAATCCCACTGTTTAAAAATATTTAATAAAGATGGATAATACAATTACATTCTTGTCTTCTAATGCTGTATCTTAGAATTTTGTAACTTAATGAGACTCTGAAAAGCCTGTCTTCCAAATTCCCTAGTTTAGAAACGAGAAAGGGAGGTCTCAGAGGGAATATGGAGCATCCAAGGTCTTTACTGCCAGCGATGGGATTGCAACATAGCCCTCATGACCTCGGCTTTAGTGCTTTTTTCACCTGAATTATGCTATGCCCTGAATTACCAAGATATAAAACTCATGCGTGTATTAATTCAGCAAGCACATAGTGAGTGCCCGCTCCATGTTGAGCCTTAGGGTCAGTGCTGTGATGAATAGAAATGCATACAAAGAGGGGCGCCTGGGTGGCTCAGCCAGTTAAGTGTCCAACTCTTGATTTCAGCTCAGGTCATGATCTCAGGTTTCATGAGTTCAAGCCCCTTGTCAGGCTGTGTGCTGACAGAGCAGAGCCTGCTTGGGATTCTACTCCCCACCCCCTCGCCGTCTCTCTCCCTCTGTCTCTGCCCTTCCCCAGCTTGCACTCTCTCTCTAAATAAATACATAAACATGTTTGAACTGCATAAAAAGAGAGAGTTGGTTCAAGAGGCTCATAATAATGAAAATGAACAAACAGTAATGGTATTATTGACAGTTTGTGAATTGAGCTAAAATATTCTCGTTGAACTAAATCTATAATGAATTCTGCTGCTTCTGAGAAAAAAAAAAGATAAGTGAGTAAAATCCTTGACTTGCAGATGGCTGCTGACCTCACTGCTTCAAACCCCCACTGTGGCTAGGTAGTTGAATCACCGAATTAAAACAACGAGTTTATTATTTCAGTTCATTGATTTCCTGAAAGCATCTGTGAAGCCTGGACTCCACCACTTACCTGGCTTGCATAGTAAGTCGGGCTCTCCTGTCATGTTTCAGATCCCACCCTACCCTTGCTGTGTCATATGTCCGATGCTTGTTGGTCTGTTCTGATTAGTAAACTGCAAGCTTGAGGAGGACAGAAGCCACGTTCGTGTTGTTCTCCGCTGTCTCCTCAGATCTCAGCACAATGTCAAGGAGTATGCTAAGCCCTCGCTAAGAATCTGTCAGAATGAAAGGGCGCATAACTCTGTATCAGTCAGGGTCCCATCAGGAGAGAAGCCGCACAGAGTAATCTGAGCAAGAAAAGTTGGTTTTAAAGAATTAGTGACGGTAATAGGGGATTGGAGTAACAAGCTAGCCAGAAAGGAGAAGAGTTCCAGAGAATTCAGAGACAGTAGATGTAAGAGGCACTAGCCCCAGGCCTGCAAGACAGCTGGAGACCTTCCCCAGCCCTTCCTTTGTCCCGCCCCCACCTACCCTGCTGGTGCCTTGCCTTGGAGCAGGGGTCCTGAAACTCCGCATTGTGACATTGTGGGCCAGACACGGTGGCCAGACATTGTGGGTTTGTCCCGGTGCGGTCCTATGCCTCCTAGGGGGTCTCAAGATCCCGACTTCTCCCCACCAGCTAGTAGTAACTCCCCACCACCTATCAGTGTGACAACCAAAAGTGGCTCTAGACATTGCCAAATGTCCCCTGGGGGGTGCGGGGAGCATCACCCCAGCTGGAAGGACATGGCCGTGTGATGGCAGCCAGGTGCCGTGACCCCGAACCATAGCACGTGTGCCCGAAATCCGCACTAGAAAATTGGAAAGCACAGAAAAATACAAATATAATTTTGCCATTCAAAGGTAACTACCATTAATATTTCGGTATATTTCCTTAAATAGTGAGATCACACTGCCTAAGGGTTCCAGGGAAAGCCATCCACAGGGTGCTGTAAAACCACCTGAGGGGGGAATCCCCTGGGGAAGCTGCCAGCTGCTGGGTGTTTCTGGTCTCCAATACTGTCATTGCTGGCCACAGGAGAAGGGACGAGAAACTCCCAGCACCCCGGAACATGAGGCAAAACCCTCACTCCTGCGGTATCTCCCCGGTGCCCTCTGCTGACAGAGTCTCAGTGCCAGTTGGCCAAAGAAAAAACAACTGGCCCAGATCTGTTTTTACAGAGCAAAAAGGGTGAATTTAGAGCCGACAGGCAGGAAATCAATAACCAGTACAGATTCCACACCAAATCCTATTTGAGGTCCAGAGCAATAAAGATAAATAGCAAAGTCTGTCTGCCCTGGACGAACTCCTGGTCAGATCAGATGCACTGAAAATCAACATGAGAGACCATTCCAGTTCAAAAGTAATAATAATAATCGTGGAGAACAGAGGACGGGGGAGCGTGTCGTGCCTGGAGCGTCCCAGAGGACTTGCTGGTTGAGTTGACACGTGAAACAGGTCTTTAAGTTTCAGGGGCGGTTGTACGTGCAGGAAGGGAGGGTGGAGTCTGCTCCCATCCAGGGAAGGGCATGCACAGAGAGAAGGGACTGGGAGAGGCCAGCCTACAGTAACTAGCGGCAAGGGCGGGAACAGAGGGCTTGGGAGGTTAGGCGCTGGACAGTCCGTTGGGTGGGTGGAGTACAGGGAGACAGAGTTGGAAAGAAGAGAAGTAGACAAATTAGGAAGAAATCTCTCAGATGCAAAGAATAGGGATTCTGTCCCCCGGGCAGCGAGCATCCAACAGGAGGCCGCTGCTGCTGCCACCGTCTGCATTTGGTTTTGAAGGAGGGAATGGAAGGTTGATTCCAATGAGCAGAACTCAGGCAGGGAGGCTTATGGGAGACTTGCAGCAGCCCCAGGGATCGCCCCGACTTTGGGGAGTAATTGAATGCAGGAGATAAGACAAGGGCTTTCATTTTGGGCAGCGTGGTGGATGTCTCTAGCCGATCCACAGTATGGGACATACAGCAGGCTGAGGCGGAGGGAGGTCGATTCAGTTACGGATGTGAGAAGGTCCACCTGTGCAAGCGGTATTGTGCAGACGGAGAAGTTCGTCGGAGGTGGGAAAGGAGTGTGTATGTTTCCTGACAATCAGCTGATGAATGGAAATTGATGTGGGAGTTGACAGCTAATCAGTTTTAAGATCTTACAAGCACGGCTTTGGTGTTAATGACAGTGATTGTTTGTTTCACCTTACCTTGGTGAATAAGTAATTCACTTTCCCCCCATAAAAGCTTAAATCCATTCTGTGTTTCTGAGGCTTGCCTTCCCTCCCTGCTTGGATGTTTGAAAAACGGTTATTTAGCGATTCAGCACTGCCTTTGGAACTCATTCGCCAGTTGTGTGAATGAGTAAGAAAGTCTGTTTCCATGTCTGAAAAATCAGTCTTAATTTCTTCCATCACAGAGGTAATATTTGAACTTTGATATTTGAAATTCCCCCAAAGGGTCTTCTGGGGGGTGTTGGGGCTATTTGTTTGAGGGGGTCATAATGCTACTGGGATTCTAGAGCTCAAGCAGGAGGGGCGAGGGTTGCCAGGGTCACCTTCTGATCAATTTTCCTTTAAAAACCAACAGTGTCATCATTAGATTTGAAAGTTGGACTCTAGGTTAGATGCTCACGTTGCTTTTCTTCTGGTCCAGTTAAGAGGTTTTGCTTCCTTTAGGAGAAACACTTCCCTGGGGAGACCATTATTACGGGCCCAGCTGGGTCATAAAGATCTAAGACTTGCATTTTTTTTTATTTCTCAATCTGGCTAGCAGTTGGTACTCATTTTGAAACTTTTAGGATAGACACATGAACTGGATTAGCATCAGCTACAAGAACCGTGAAATCTTATTCCTAGACTAAGCTTTACTTAAAGAAGGACCTTTCAGAGTGTACCCGTTTAGATGGAGTTTAATGGTTGTATTAGACACAGCCCTGCCACATTCGTGTAATGGAACAAATACGAAAACAGAAACCAGGCCGGCAAAGGCAAATTATGATTTGGTTGTTGAGAAGGATGATGTTGTCCTACCCAGTAAACTGGAGATAGTATATTTTCATCTAGATGAGAAACCTGCAGTCTCACCGAGTGAGAACTTTGTGCTGCATTATTTTCTCTCTGTTGTGTTTTGTTTTGTTTTTACATTTTTAGTCATTCAGTATCAGGTGATTATAAGCGTCATAACTGCTCACTGAGAAAAATGGGGAAGCACAGAAAAATCGAATTCTGCCATTCAAAGGTACCTACCAGTCATATTTTGGTGTATTTCCTTAAATAGTGAGATCACACTGCCTAAGTCCGTTTTCTACTTGGTCCACCTACAGACACAGCCTACATAAATATAGAGATAGGTATAAGTAGACAAAGTTACCCTGTCATTTGTTAAACATTTGTGCCAATCTCAAAGCGCATTGAGATTAGTAGATTGGTGACACACATATACATCCACACGTGATTTCTCAAAGAGCAAGCATACAAAGAATGCTTTTTCTGCTCTCTTGTGAAGATAAACTTGGCTCCAGACGGCCAAGGTATCATGTTGCAAAACGTACAGCTTTTAAGTAGAGAGCTGGTGTGGGAGCCCATTTCTGCTTTCAAAGCCCATTACATCACATTGCCTTATCACACTTACCGTGCTAAGAAAAACCTCTCATGAGCATCAGCTGGGGACCTTTCTCTCCTTAGTTTCCTAAGTGTGCTGGACCAGGTAAACTCGCTTCGATTTTTAATTTTTGTAAAGAATTCTTCGCGTGTGTCTTCGTCCCTCTTTGGACGCGTTTCCTTGAAGAGCTCCTCCGTAGTGGCATTGCTGACTCATGGGATATGCATATATTTTTTTTAATTTTTATTTATTTATTTTTATTATTTTTTTAATATGAGATTTATTGTCAAATTGGTTTCCATATTTGAAAATCGTCGGGTAGACCTGTTCTCCGGCTCGCTCCCCACTGGTGATGTGTGGGAACATTTGCTGTATTGCACCCTGACCAGCTTGACATTTGGGTTGAAACAGTCTTAAATGACATGATGGGGCGAATCAGCCCCGGGGCAAGAAATAGGTCAACATCCAAGAAGAGTCGGTTTGACATTTATTCGTCTCTTGTAATTGATACATGGAGCCTAGTTATTCGTTTCATTTTTGCAACTGCTCCTTCATCCTGGAGAAGAATAAACACATTTGAAAGGCTTCAGAAAATTGTGGGAGCAGAAAAGAGCTCGAATAACCTTTCTCTGAAAGGTCAGGCGTAAATAGGAAAGGCTAACAAGGCACCTGGAAAGGAAGAGTAGACAGGGAAGTGTGGAAATCATCCAAGTGACCGTTTAAATTAAAAGCTCAAAATTATGACATAAGAAGGCTCCCATTTGTAGATGATGCAGGTTGTGGTCATTGGTGGGGAAGAAGGAAAAGGGTTAAGAGAACTTATTACATGAATTTCTGAGCATCTCGATATGCCTTTGTTTTACTATTTTATCTCGATCCAACCACACTACATCCCTACGGGAAAAGAGGACGTTAAGAACAAGTCTAGAAAAGAAAACTAAGGGTCGTAGTGGCTCAGTGACTTTCTCAGAGCCACACAGTAGATCTGTGTGTTATACCTTTTTTATGCTGGTGCTTTTATGCCCGCAAATCGAGTGTCAGCCGGCAAGCTAGATTCCATTAAGGGTCTCTTTCTAAGAGTAAAGTGGGAGAGATTGAGGTGGAGATACCAAGTATTGCTTCGGACGTATGACAGAATGTCGATCGCCTGAACGAGGCCCTGGGAGCAGAGATGACAAGGAGGGACCAAGTCAGGACAGGTTACAAAGACAGACGTGACGGGCTTGAATCAAAGGGAAGAGGCACCCGCAACACCAAGATGCCTGGCCTGCGTTGCTGGTTGAATGACAGTTGGATTCAGGGAGACGGTTTTTGGAGCAGCGAGTCCGATGGAAGGTGGTTAATGCGGCGATGGTGGAGCTGAGTTTGAGGGACTGGGGACAGACACAGGATGCACTGTACGTAGGGAGGCATCTCGGTGTGGATCTGGAACGTTCAAGGATAGAGGTGCAGACTTGACGGCCGTCAGCCTGGGATCCTAACTGCTGTCGGGATGCCAGCTCAAGTCTTCCGATTAATGCTATCTCCTGAGCCAGCTTGAGGAAAGGGTAATTAGCATATTGCGTGAGAACTAGGGTCCAGTGCAGATCAGACCATCAAATCCCAGATTGACTACTTCTAGCTCTGTGGTCTCAGGCAGGTTACCTAACCCTCTAAGCCTTACCTCTTGTCTCTTGCTCCCCAATGGAGGCCTTGACAAAGTCTGGAGACATATTTTAATGTCACAATTGGGCTTCTAAGGGGATCAAGTGGACAGAGGTGAGGGACGTTGCTAAGTATCCTCCGTTGCCCAGGACCGCCCTCCGGTGGAGAATGGTCTGATCCCAATGTCAGAAGCACAGAGTCTCGGTAAACCTGCTGTGAACCTCCTACACAGTAAGGGTCATGGTAGTCTCCTCACAGAGCCCTTGTGAGGTTCCTTGAGATGATGCGGGTGAAAAACAAGATTGAACCCGTAGGCAGTAACTATTTCAGGAAAGTAAGTCAATCAGTTGGGTGGGAAAAGCAGGCAGAGGACACAGGTTGGGTGGTACTTACCTGTAAGGGATGGTGGAGGGAGAGGTGTGTGTAGAACACACTGAGAAGTAGCACGGAGGGGGAGGGGGAGAGGGAGAGAGAGGAGTAGGAGGGGAAGGGGAGGAGGAAGAGAAGGAGGAGGGGGAGGAAGAAGGGAGGAGGGGGAGGTGAGGGGGAAGAGGAAAAGAAGGGGGAGGGAGAGGAGGAGGAAGGGAAGGGAGAAGAGGAGGACAGACAGAAGGAGGAGGAGGAGAGACAGCGGAGGGGGAGGGGAAGGAGTAGGGGGGAAGGGGAGGAGGAGGAAGGGGAGAGGGGAAGGGGAGGGGAGGGAGAAGAGGAGGAAGGGAAGGGAGGACAGAGAGGGGAAGGAAAGGGGAGGAGGGAGGGGAGGGGGAGTAGGAGGAAAAGAAGGAGGGGGAAGAGAGGGAGGGGGAGGAAGGGAAGGGAGAAGAGGAGGACAGAGAGGAGGAGGAGGAGGAGGAGAGAGAGGGGAGGGGGAGGAGGGGGATCCAGAGTGAAGCATCAGGGATTGGAACAGAACAGGACGGTTCAGTGTGTCAACACAGTTTCTATCTCAAGGCTACTCCCAGAACAGCCATCCAGCAGGGCGGGGATCTCAGGAGGGTCAGTGAGGCTGGGACTGGAAGGAGACCAGCTCTGGGTCAACAGTGGATTAGTGATGGGCTTGAGAGAAGAGCTGTAATAAGAGTAAAATGGGTCTAGAGTGTCAGGTCGCCAGGGCTTCATACATCCACGAAGAAGGACACCAAGAGACAGGAAACGCAGTTCATCCCAACTGTGCGTTTGGTCACAAAGTGTTTTAGGGTTGGAGAGGCCATCTTCCTCATAGGCTGGCAGGAAGGCAAAGTCTCAAGGGGACGGTGACAGGATAGGGAATGTTACTGGAGGCACTGGAGTCTGGAAGAGAGAGATGGGGTTTGCGGTCGAGGCAATCAAGCGGGGGGTTGCTTTCGGAAGAAGTCGGGGCCATTTCCCTGGGAGGAAATGCGATGACCGTGTCACCTAACTTCAGGGCCAGGGAAACCAATGGAAACCAAGAAATTAACTTTTTCGGAACCTCTCAGAAATCACAACCCTTTCTACTAGTTCTTCCTGAACGGAATCACCTTCCCCAAATCCACGTGTTGCAGGCCGCACCCCCTCCTGCGACCGTATTTGGAGACGGGGCCTTTCCAAGGGGATTAGAGGGTGGGGCCCTGATCTCAAAGGACTGGCGTCCCCGGGGTAGGAGGCAGGGACATCGGTGGGGTGCACACACGGGGAGGGTTCCTGAGCACACAGGGAGAAGGCCTGTGTGTCGGACAGGAGGAAAGGCTTCACCAGAAACCAACCCGGTGGCCCCTTGGTCTTGGACCCCCCGCCCGGGGAACTGGGAAAGAAGCAGATTTCTGTTGCTTAGGCCACCCGCCTGTACTATCTTGTGGTCACAGCCGTGGTTGACTCCTCTGCTTCCGAATCGGAACTTCCATAGATAGGGTGCAATTGAAGAAATAAGATGACCTTTAAAAATAGAACAATATTTCTTTTAAAGAATTGGATTGACCGTGAAGGATGGACAGGAGAGACAGCAGATGTGTGGTACCCAATCCTAACCCCAGCCAGTAACCAGCTGGCTTCCACTTTCTGTATCGAGAGAGACCAACCATATGAGTGACAGTTAAGATTATAGGTACTAGAGTCTGGTTGCCGCTGCACAAACTTATCCAGTTGGCAACTTACCCATTTGCTTTATCTGCCAGACAAGGAAATTCCTGTAAAATAGTTAGTACAGGGGTGCCTGGGTGGCTCAGGTGGTTGAGTGTCTGACTTTGGCTCAGGTCATGATCTCACAGCTTGTGAGTTCAAGCCCCGAGTCGGGCTCTGTGCTCACAGCTCGGAGCCTGGAGCCTGCTTCGGATTTTGTGTCTCCCTCTCTCTCTACCCCTCCCCTGCTCCTACTCTGTCTCTTTTTCTCTCTCAAAAATAAATAAACATTAGATTTTCCTTGTTATTTTTGTTATTACTAGATTCTCTAAGCATTCATTTGTGACATTAAAGGATATATTTATCTCTTAGCTTCTAATGATTTTTTTTTCTTATTAAGTGTTTTTTGGGTTTTTTTTCTTTTCCAGTCCCGTAATGATAGCCAAAATGCAAAGTCCACGGACACACTGTTTTTTGTAAAATTGTTAAGCTAGGAACCATCATTGTCTTTGTTTCCAAAACATTCAAGGCAGAAATAATGTAAGCATACTGTAAAGATACTTTGAGAGAGATTTATTGGGCTATATTAACATGTCATTTTCAATTTAAGAACAATTTAATGAAAGAAAACATTTTAATGACTTTCATAGTATTTTATGTTCCCATGTCCATTAAATAGCCCATTACAAAAGAGAGAATTGTTTTAACTGGTAACTGACATAATTGATACAACTCTATAAACTAAAATATATCAGCTATGGATTTTTATTGCTTTTAATAAGTGTAGCCTATTTAGTTTTAGACAATTTTGGTAAGTTTTCTGTCAATTCTGTGGATTTATAATTTGTAAATAATTTCTAAGAGGATGTTTGAAAATATTTGATAGATAAAATATCCACTGTTAGCATAGATTCTGCTTTGAAAACAGGAAAATCTGGGAGAAAAATGAACATTAGTTTGCATATTCTTATTGAGAAAATGGACATCAAAATTGTCTTGGAGAATCTACTGCATTATGAGAAAAGTTAAATTATTTAGTGATTCATATTTTGTTTCCATTGAGCCAAATGGATTGTTTTAATGAAATTATTAGATATATACGAAATGTGATCTTTGGTTTTCATGTCAAAACAGTGGTGTTTTGGCCCAGAGTGTCCATGGCAGAAAGAGTAATGAATGATGTCTGTTTCTGTTAGTATGTATGTGATACAGGGAAGAAAAGAGACTTTTTAACACATACTTAAAATAATTGGTAAGGCACAGGAAATCTGTCCATTGCATGGACTGTCTGATTTAAGCATACTTGGCAGATATTTTTTAAAGGAGAATGAAATTTATGAATTTGGTGTGTTAGGACATTCTATACTTAGAACCATACTTTTCCTCTCTAACCTAAAAGGCTAAACTGTCACATGAGATTTGATTCTAATTTCTTCTGGTTTTAATTGAAAATGAAAGTTGTGCTGCATTTTTTAATCCTTTCTTGCACTCTTAATTGCAGTTGGGATTCATGGGTATAAATTTCATTACCATCTAAAATAATTACCCTCATTTAATGTCCTATATGTAATTCCCTGATAAATTGCTAAGTGTTTCAAACCACCTCGCTCATATTTATACCAATGTATGTCTTCATCAGGATCCAAAATTTAGATAAGGAGTTCATTTTAACTAAACTTTTGTGCTAAAAATTTATTATTCGTGTAGGTGGATGTTCCAAGAGGCACACGGACACCGGACTTTCAACTCATAAACCATGAATTTTAATAAAACTTTGCTTCAGGAGACTTAACTCTTTGCCTTCTGGTCAACACCATGAATGAATGAATCCATCTGTCCACTAATTCACTTCAAATTTCTATTGTTCTATTTTACATCAGGCAATATTCTCGTTCTTAAAGAGTAACTGATAAGTAAGATAGACGAGGTCCCTGATCTCATGAAAATTCTAGTGTGAGAAAGACAACACATATTTAACGAATCAAGTTTTTAGCAAGTGATAAACTCTAGGATTAAAACAGAATGGGTTAAATGACACAGAGTCATGGCAGTGAGGATCTGGGCTTTTTACTTTCCGTTTGTTGGTCAGAGAAGACCCCTCTGAGACCTGAATGGCACTAAGAAAAAGCCATGCAAAATCTAGAGAAAGAATGATCCAGGCAGAAGATAAAGGCCCTGGGGCAGATGCAAGATTGATGTATTCTAAGGGCAGAGGAAGTCTAATAGGAGAGATCAGGCAGAGAGGTCAGAGAGGAGAGACCTGATCTGATTTATGTGTTTAAAAGATGGCCCTGCCTACCGTGTAAGGAAATGGGCCATTACAGTAATTTCCAAGGAGAGAGTGGTGTAGGGACCAAAGGGATTATAGAGAAAAGGGGATTTATTTCAGATTATTGAAGGTAGAATTATAACATTTGGTGTTGGATTTTATGTGGGGTGGCGGCGTGAAGGAAAAAACGATGATCTAGAACAAACTCTCTCTGTAAAGAGCCAGAGAGTCAATATTTTCAGTTACGCAGGCCACTCTTTCCCCATTACAACCAGTCAACTCTGCTGTTATGTGTAAAAGCAGCCATGGACAACATATGAAAGAATGAGTGTGGCCATGTTCCAATAAAACGTTACTTACCAAAGAGGCATTTGGGCCGTATTTGGTCTGCAGGCAGAAATTTGTTGGCCCCTGATCTAGAGTAAGTCCTGGAAAGAATAAGTAAGGTTATCCAGAAGAGAAAACAGAGGCTGTGAGACCCCAGCTCTCCCACATTAGTGACACCCTCCGAAACATGACAGATAAGGTAGGGTCACTGGGCCTGGTGGAGAGGAGGCTTCATTACCCAGAGAAGCTCATTCCTATTTCCCTGGGGCCACGTTCCACACTAGCCGGAGTGAACCAGGAGACGCCCAGAGTATGTGATTGTTTTGACTTGCTTTACTTGCCATGCATGATGGAGTTCTTAGGGTGATGGAAATGGCATCGTCCTTGATTTCACCATGTTACACCGTCATGTTTTCTGTTGTTTATGTACCTGTGCTTTTTATAAATATTTTATATTGCAGTTGTGTTAGTATGTTAACATATATTATTTGTAGCTCTAAATTCTTTAACATGTCATTTACTCTAACTTCCCTCTAAAAATATATAGAATGTATTTCTCTATTTCAGAAAAAAAAAAATTCATTACATATAGGGCAATTCAATTCCAGAACTAGGGGATCCCTTGATGTGTTACAGAAATCGATAACACCTGCATTAATTTCTTCAATAAAACATTTAATTGAATGTGTTCTGTGCAGATGCTTTACTGGTACTAGAGATACATGGTTTAAAAAAAAAAAAAGAAAAGAGAACCTAGACATCAAAGGGCTCAGTACCTAATCAAGGGGAGTGACCAGAAATCTGCCACATCCAGAACTTTGCAATAAGTGCTCTAAAAGGGCAAACACAGCCACCGGGTAGGATTCAGAAAAGGGCATGTAAGAGAGGGGGCGAGAGGGGTGAGTCAGACAGTGGTTCTCCAAGGACCTACGCTCGGGACCACTTTTGTTTGAATTTCCGATTCATCATGAGAGATGCTTTCGTAAGATAAAATATCAGTGGGTTACTAGAAAAATAAAAGGGAGAAAGGCATAATGTCTGCTTTGAAAAACTGTTAGATCGAACATACATAAAATTACGTTTCAATAAAAATATCAGACCAAAGTTAACGCCGCCACGCAAAGAAAGAATCACACAGGTTTATCACACTGAAAGTGTGTCATTGAAAGTGCGTGTATAAGCAACAAGGAGAATGGTTGTTACGGTGATTGGCAGTCATAACAGGGGCAAAATTGATGAGTAATGTAGCAGTTCTCTACTTATACTTTTAAAACAGCGTGTATGTCAATATCTCTTCCTAATGTGCCACATGTACCTGTTTCTTCCTTAGTGACTTTTCTAGTCTAGACTGGCTGGATGGAGATGCCAATTGTAGAGAACGATGTTTATTGAAACTTGTGTTTTGTCTAATACGCTCCGAGCAGAGAAACCCATCTCAAAGAGATGTCTTGTTGGAAATGAAGCATTTGTGTTTAAGACAGTTTCAACACACTTGGGGTATTCGTTTTTATTTTTTACCCAAAATGGAACAAATTATGTTCTAGTTTCATGAATCCTTCATTAACACCCAGTTCTGTCCATTTATCCTGTAAAGTTAGGGTTCAATTTAAATTGTCTTTTAATGAAAGAAATAGATACTGGATTTTATACATTTGGGGCTACAATTAGCCAACTAATCTTAAAATATCAGACATTTAACATCGCCCTTCTGTATATGAATTGCATGCAGTTTGTACCCAATGTTTCTCACCTCATGAATTTGGTAATAATTAAACAGGTTTACGCTCTGTTCAAAACATGTGAGTCCACTGATCTTGGATATCTCAATGTCTGATTGCTATCCAATTTTCCAAATTTAGAAAAATTTTCTAAACTTCACTACTAATCTCTTCTCAGACCAGTACAGTTTACCAGCCATACTTTGAGTGGCGCTAATCTACAAAAGATTCCGGAATTCAGTCATGCTTAGATAAGGGTAAAATATTACAGGAATCTTGTATATAACTAGTTAAGATGGAATATTTATGAAATGAAAGGGGTTTAGGGGGAAATATCTCAAAGTAAAACTTTTAAAACACAGTTTTTCTTTTATTACATTCTTTATTAAGGTGGGACGTATCCTTAACAGTTACAGATGAAAATTGGAAAAGAGTAAGAAATAATACCTTATGCCAGAAACTCTTGCAAATGTTTCAACAGTACAATTACTCAATAAACAAATAAATGAGATTGAGACATTTCATTAATCCCTATGGTATGTTTCTACATAATCAAGGATGTCCTACACTGTTATTTTTTTTTTGTTTGACCATTAAGTTGCTTATTATGTAAGCGCAGGCATCGCCTCAAGTCAAGTAAGTACTAAAACAATACAGTTCTGACTCTGAAATAGAATTCTAAAATGTCTAGGAAAATTCATGCCCAAATATGAGTGTTCTCAAGGCTCTAGAATTACAAGTTATCTTTTATTCTTTGGAGTTGTTTAGTGCCTTTCAAAATTTCAATATATTACCATTAGGATGAGAAAAAAAAAAGGACGTATTAAAATTCAAGTTAGTCTGTGTCAGTTGACTAATGTAATAAGCCTAGTCAGGCTCATCAAGGCTCTGCCCTGGAAAAAACTAACCATACAGACATATGAGACACAAAATGTGGTTAGCCCTACATGGATTTTTGTTGCTGAAAAATCATAGTAAATGAATTAGCAGAGTTTGTGAAATCAATTCTTAACTTTTGATTTCTGTGGTAATTAGGCCACTTTGAATTATCTTCAACTTTTGATTCCTTTAAAGCTTATAATTATAATCAGTTAATGGTTTAAATTAAATGTGTATTATTTGTAATCAGTTTTCCTTAATGAATAATCCCCATGATATATAAGGATTATTGTTACAAAGGAAAGACAGACGCATATGTCTAACACTTTGGTGTGTATGATTTTTCTCCTACAAATAGAAACATATATGCAGAATAAAAAAATTGATAAGAAAACTGTTTGCTCATAAAAGTGTAACTGCTTTCTCTGAAGTTACTGCCATCATGTTTCTTGAATAGATAACGTTCTTTGTATAGATACTAGAGCCTTCCTTCTGAGAGCATTCGACCACTCTTCCCCTCCCATCTTGTATTATATTTCTTCTCTATAATCAAAGCTATAAATTTCTTTAAGGTGCATTTTATTCGTGTTGCATAACCACAGTTGCTTGAGTTGTTCCTTACAGATGGCATGGCACAAACACATAAGTGTGTCTGAATTGATGAAGGAAAGGATAGGTGGGTGGGCAGATGGTTGGATAGATGGATGGATGGATGTGGATGGGTAATTGGAAGGATATGAGTGTTCATTGGTTTTATTAAACTTGGGGCTCCTTTTCCCCTCTAAGGAAACATATATTCAGATGGTACTTGATAAGATAAACCATTGATAATTATGACTGTGGTAGTTAAAAACTAAAAGAATCAAACATAAGTAACAAAGAGCCTTCATTTGAAGCCACAAAGGGAACTAACAGATTTTCTTCATAAACATACCAAAGAAATGAAAGAATGCTTCTGATATCTTGGACTTAGCTAAGTAGCAAATGTCCCAAGTAATTTGAAATGCTAACTTCGTATGTTCTATAAATATACTTTTAAGGATTTAGGCAAGATTCAAACTACGGAAGTCTAATGGGCTGTAATCATATATGCTATTCAAACTAAGAAAGCTTTGTCAAGAGTTCAGATAATGCTTAAAAAATATTTTGCTTAGCACTGGTGAAGTATTTGTAATAGTTCCGGGTTTCAGATGTTACTTTTGGCTCATTTTGACTCATCATCTTTAACTGTTAAGAATAGAATACCATCTTACTTAAAGATATAAACAAGAATATCTGTTATAAATATGTTTGGAGATTTTCTCCCCCCCCCTATTTTGAATTTGAAAAAAAAATGATTTTAAGCACTTTTAGACAAGATCTCTGAACAATTTGGTGGAATAGAGGAGAAAAGATCATGACGACTAAATCGATTAATAGGTATTATTGAATGCATACGTAATTTATTATTAGAGAAAGTGCTTTGTAAACTGTAAAGTGAAATATAAATGCTGTCATTTTTGAGCAACATGACAATGCTCACCCCTGGTATCCGGACCACTCTTCTAATAACATAATAGCCCGTTTCTCTCTAGATGAAGTCTCATCATATCGCAACCAAAGAGCAAAATTACACACTTTTTAGATACACCACTGAGTAATCAGCTGTGTTCAAAAGGATGTTTTGGCTTAATAATGAAAGCATCTTAATAACTGAAATTATTACCCACCGAGTCACTGTCACTATCCTGTTCTGAAACAGACAAATTTCCTAGAATAAGAAACATAGCCTTTTATGATATTTCTGAAGGAGAATTTCTATAAATACCATTCTCGGTTTGGAAGGAGCATTTCTGCTTCCTCCTTCTCTCCTCTCCCTTCCCTTCTTCCTCCTTTCTTTCAATCCCTCTTTTCCTCTTCCTTTCCTCCCTTTTTCTGTCTTCTTTCTTTTCCACTCCTTCATCGCAAGAATGTTGGAAATACCAGCATTAAACATAAGAGCCATTTTCCGTTTGCTCTTGCTACTTCTGTGTTCTCACCTCATAACGTTTTGTCCACCCCCTTAAAATATTGTCAAGACTCATTAAAATTGGATTCTCACTAATACTGCCTCAACATGCAGTAAGTTTTGTTGTTGAAATACCCTGAATAAAAGTCTGTTGCTCGTTAACGTCTTCTTCATTTGTTCTGGAATTATGTCTAGAATGTATGTGAAATTGGCTCTCTTATTTCACAAGGCTAAAATATAACTCATACACGAATTGTGAGTTTGTTTATAAACAAACTTTGGTCTCTAGTCTCCCAGAGACTAGAGTTGTTGTTAAACTTTTTAAACCATTGCATTATAATTTCTTAATAAAACAGCAAAAGTCCTCTCCCTTAGTAGCCAAGAAATGTCACAAGACCTAAGTAAATATTTAAAAAGGTGTCCGATGCCTATAGTAATATTTTCCAAACGTCTCTTTGATGTAGGTCCACAAACATGGCAGGTGTTCCTTTAGGAAATCTGTGAGAAGGAAGAAAAAAATGGAACATTCATGCTTGCACCGGGAATAATAAATTCTGTAACACCGTCAATTAAGCTTATCAAGATTCTTAAAATATTCGTTGATGAGTGCAGGGATACACAGAGACAACCACTTGGAACTTACTAATACAGCTTGAAGATGGCACATTTTCTTAAACTTTTAGAGAAGCATAATGTTGGGCTTACTGTTGGAGAACACTTAGAATATTAGCAGGAAGCCTTTGTTCTGTGTTTCAAAAAAATGTTACTTGGCCAGGATTGCTCTCTAAATAAAGATGATTTCCAAAGGACATATGGTTCCAATTTCAAAGCCAAGATGATTGTCCTGGATATTTTATTTTGAAAAGAAATTCCATATGTCTAACCTGTAATAGAGAGTATAAATATAAATGTTTTTGTGCACAGTTGCCACACTTCTTCATCTGTCTGTGTAAGTGTGTGTGTGTGCGTAAGTGTGTGTGTGTGCGTAAGTGTGCATGTGTTGGTGTCTGCCATGGATTAGTAGGTACTCTCCAGAGTAGGTACATACAATGACCTACTCTTTGTGAAACTACTGCTTATGAGTTTTTAAAAATAAAAGTATACACTTCAGCCCTAATATTAAGGTAGAAATCAACATAAATCACAGATGCTTTATGATTACAGCCCTATAACAGACAACAATAGAGCTCTGCAGAAAAAAAAAGTGAAAAGAAATACGTAAAGATATTCCCGTTAGTTATTTGTGGATAGAGAAATCCGATGCCTTCTTAATTTCTTCTCACAGTTCTTAAAAGTTTTCTATAGTAATAAATTGATTACATTTTAAATGGAAAGGATTTTCTTTAATTAGAGGGAGTTTATTTCAGAAGTAAATTCCTGTTGATCAAGTTAGGGGCCTTTGTAAATTGATGTTATTCCCTTCATTTTTTCTAATCTAGTGGTAAAAAAAAAAAAGATAATAAATATTGAATCATTAGCACCGCCTAGAAAATTATTATTTTAAATCAAGGCCTCTTAAAACTTACACCAAAAAATCACTCTGGAAATACCACTTTTATTCATTCTTTTCAAATGTGATGCTTGTCATTGGACATGACTAAGATTTAACAAAAATGTCTCTAAAGAGCTCGTAACCAGTCTAAATGTGGTTTTTTTTTCAATCAGGCTCGACTTACTTTTAAACTCATTCCTGTGATTAGATGCTTTCTGTAGAGCTTCGCCAGATGGAGGATTTTACGTTTGTATACTCTGCGAATAGGAGTTTGAAACTGCCTTTTCGAAAAACGATCTGCATAGTTTTAACCAACCCTAGTGGGGTGGACAGGTTTTCTTAAGTTATAAAGGCCTTCATCCTTACCGTAACTGCCATCCATTCACCCTCTAAATCTTTGATCATATCCTATCCTGCATAAAATATATTTAGGTCAAATAAATAGGAGGAAGAATTTTTTTTAACTATTTGAACTCCCCAAATTACTCTGCGTGTCAAACATGTATAGAACACAGTCTGAGTGTATTTGAAAAGCTCCCATACTGGCTGTTCCTCTCCAGTTTTTACCACAGCGTGCTCTTTGTTTCCTCTCTGTCAGGGCCTTTTCACAATGTTTTGGATTTAGTTATATTAAAAATATCTACGTATTGTAGAGGAAGGAGTGGGAATGAGGGAATGCAGATTTTAGTCCCAGATGTGCTGCAGAATTGGAGTCATCTTGAACAAGAAACTTTTAACTCTCTGCGCTTAAATCTTACATTATCTCTAAAAACAGAAAATCAACCAGATGTTATTGATTTTTTTCGCAATAAAATAAATACTGTCTTTAACATTACAATTTTTTTTAAATTTTTTAAACGGTTATTCATTTTTGAGAGGCACAGAGAGGCAGAGTGCAAGTGGGGGAGGGGCAGAGAGAGAAGGAGACACAGAATCCAAACCAGGCTCCAGGCTCCAAGCTGTCAGCCCAGAGCCTGACACCAGGCTCGAACCCATAAACCATGAGGTCATGACCAGATCGGAAGTCGGACGGTCAATTGACTAAGCCACCCAGGCACCCCTTTACTTTACAATCTTAAACCCATCTCGCATAGGGAGTTTCCCTTGGCAATGACTGAGACGTTCTAAGGGAAGGTGGGAAACTCTACCATTTAAAGAACAATGGCAGAAATCGTATTTGAACACTGATCTCCACTATGGGGATTATTATTATTTATTTATTTTTAAATTTACATCCAATTAGTTAGCCTCTAGTGCAACAATGATTTCAGGAGTAGATCCCTTAGTGCCCCTTCCCCATTTAGCCCATCCCCCCTCTCACAACCCCTCCAGTAACCCTCAGTTTTTTGTCCATATTTATGAGTCTCTTCTGTTTTGTCCCCCTCCCTGTTTTTATACTATTTTTGTTTCCCTTCCCTTACGTTCATCTGTTTTGTCTCTTAAAGTCCTCATGGGAGTGAAGTCATAGGATTTTTGTCTTTCTCTGACTGACTCATTTCACTTAGCATAATACCCTCCAGTTCCATCCATGTAGTTGCAAATGGCAAGATTTCATTGTTTTTGATGCCGAGTAATATTCCATTGTGTGTGTATGTATATGTATGTATATATATACATATATATATATACACATATATATACATATATATATATACATATATATACATATATATATACACATACACATATATATGCCACGTCTTCTTTGTCCATTCATCCATCGATGGACATTTGGGCTCTTTCCATACTTTGGCTATTGTTGATAGTGCTGTTATAAACATGGGGGTGCATGTGTCCCTTCGAAACAGCACACCTGTATCCTGTGGATAAATGCCCAGTAGTGCAATTGCTGGGTCACAGGGTAGTTCTATTTTTAGTTTTTTGAGAAACCTCCCTACTGGTTTCCAGAGTGGCCGCACCAGCTTGCATTCCCACCAACAATTGCAAAAGAGATTCTCTTTCTCTGCATCTTCACCAACATCTGTTGTTGCCTGAGTTGTTAATGTGAGCCATTTTGACAAGTGTGAGGTGGTATCTAATTGTGGTTTTGATGTGTATTTCCCGGATGATGAGTGATGTTGAGCATTTTTTCATGTGTCGATTGGCCATCTGGATGTCTTCTTTGCAGAAGTGTCTATTCATGTCTTTGGCCTATTTCTTCACTGGATTATTTGTTTTTTGGGTGTTGAGTTTGATAAGTTCTTTGTAGATTTTGGATACTAACCCTTTATCTGATCTGTCATTTGCAAATATCTTCTCCCATTTTGTCAGTTGCCTTTTAGTTTTGCTGATTGTTTCCTTCTCTGTGCAGAAGCTTTTTATTTTGATGAGGTCCCAGTAGCTGATTTTTGCTTTTGTTTCCCTTGCCTCTGGAGACGTGTTAAGAAGTTGCAACGGCCAAGATCAAGGAGGTTTTTGCCTGCTTTCTCCTCGAGGATTTTGATGGCTTCCTGTCTTACATTGAGGTCTTTCATCCATTATGAGTTTATTTTTGTGTATGGTGTAAGAAAGCGGTCCAGATTCATTCTTCTGCATGACGCTGTCCAGTTTTCCCAGCACCACTTGCTGAAAAGACGGTCTTTATTCCATGGGATATTCTTTCCTGCTTTGTCAAAGATTAGTTGGCCATACGTTTGTGCGTCCATTTCTAGGTTCTCTATTCTGTTCCATTGATCTGAGTGTCTGTTCTTGTGCCAGTACCATACTGTCTTGATGATGACAGCTTTGTAGTATAGCTTGAAGTCTGGGATTGTGATGCCTCCTGCTTTGGTTTTCTTTTTCAAGATCGCTTTGGCTATTTGAGGTCTTTTCTGGTTCCATACAACTTTGAGGATTGTTTGTTCTAGCTCTGTGAAGAATGCTGGTGTTATTTTGATAGGGATTGCATTGAATATGTAGATTTCCTTCCGTAGTATCAACATTTTAGCAATATTTGTTCTTCCTATCCAGGAGTATGGAATCTTTTTCCATTTTTAGTGTGTCTTTTTCAATTTATTTCATAAGCTTTCTATAGTTTTCAGTGTATAGATTTTTCACCTCTTTGGTTAGATATATTCCTAGTTATTTTATGGGGTTTTTTGTGCAACTGTAAATGGGATTGATTCCTTGATTTCTCTTTCTGTCACTTCATTGTTGGTGCATAGGAATGCAACCGATTTCTGTGCGTTGATTTTATATCCTGCAACTTTGCTGAATTCATGGATCAATTCTAGCAGTTTTTTGGTGGAATCTTTTGGGTTTTCCATATAGAGTATCATGTCATCTGCAAAAGTGAAAGTTTGACCTCCTCCTGGACAATTTGGATGCCTTTTATTTCTTTGTGTTGTCTGATTGCAGAGCCTAAGACTTCCAATACTATGTTGAATAAGAGCGGTGGGAGTAAATATTCCCTGTCTCGTTCCTGACCTTAGGGGAAAAGCTCTCAGGTTTTCCCCATTGAGGATGATATTAGCATTGGGTCATTCATATATAGCTTTTATTATCTCAAGGTATGCTCCTTCTATCCCTATTTTCTTGAGGGTTTTATCAAGAAAGGATGCTATATTTTGTCACATGCTTTCTCTGCATCTTTCGAGAGGATTCTATGGTTATTGTCCTTTCTTTTATTGATGTGATGAGTCACATTAATTGTTTTGCAGATATTGAACCAGCCCCACAAGGGATTATTATTTATCATTTATTTTGTCACTAATTATATGTCTTTGGAAAGTTGTATAAGGACCATCACCTTTGGCAGCCTCCGTTCATTTGACATTCATTAATGCAATTCACCTCAGAAAACTTGATGCTCTGTGGTTCTTGATTCCTTAGTCTTCTGTCTCTTCCTTTTGGTCCCTTTTTGTATTAGAAATACTTCATGTTTTAGCTCAGCATTCCACTTACCCTGCCCCCCAGATGAGATCATTACCCACAGGACTGATGTCGTACCCGCCCTGTCTCCTTTTGGCCAGCCTCCAAGGAAGAGTCAAGTCTCTCTTTACACATTTTTCATAAAAACAAAAACAAAAACCAGTGTGTGTCAAAGTGGTTAAGCAATGTTTAACTTTAAATCAACCAAATACCCTATGTTTCAGGACCTGACCAGGCATATTTTATTATTTGATACTCACACGAAGCTTTTTCTGTGCATTGAGATTCTAGTGGTTTAAAATTGAAATGTAATTCCTTACAGCTCTTTGCCATTCTCCATGCATAGGCTAGACGTCGCTGGGGCTTTTATGGTTGTCGTGAAGGCACAGTGATTTGGCCGGAAGCCGCAGTGTAGGTCTTGAGGGTATGAGGGGGAATGGTGGCCTCCTTCCCTACCAGCCTTCACGCTGCTGGGCTGTACGACTTCAGGTCAGTTTCATAACCTCTCATGCCTTTGGGTGCTCATCTATGCAGTGGAGGTAATTCTGACTCACAGGGTTGCTGTAACGATTAAAGTGTGTGTTACTACATGTAAAATGCATTCAGTGGTAGCCAGCATATAAGCACCATGTAAGTGAGGGCCTTGATTATTATGTGAGCACTTTGAATGTAGATTTTCCTGGGGCGCCTGGGTGGCGCAGTCGGTTGAGCGTCCGACTTCAGCCAGGTCACGATCTCGCGGTCCGTGAGTTCGAGCCCCGCGTCAGGCTCTGGGCTGATGGCTCAGAGCCTGGAGCCTGTTTCCGATTCTGTGTCTCCCTCTCTCTCTGCCCCTCCCCCGTTCATGCTCTGTCTCTCTCTGTCCCAAAAATAAATAAACGTTGAATGTAGATTTTCCTTTTGTTCTTCTGTTCAGTTCACTGCTTGCCAGAATGTAGTGCACATAAGAGTTCTGGTATCTGGTTGCATTCAGTAATTTTCAAGGGTAATTCTTGTGTGTGTGTGTATGTGTATGTGTGTGTGTGTGTTTTCCTTTTGTGCTGGCCCAGTAATATTTTATGTTGTAGACCTATAATAGATGAGACTTCATTATATAAAGCCTGAACACAGTTCTAGGTCCATGTAGGCTATGGGATAGATTGGGTTTGCACCGGTGTATCACCCTTCCTGGTTGATCCTAAAGTCAGTATCTTCATCCGTCCAAAACGAGTTGACTCTCCTATAATTCTCCTCTGTCGTGTGCCTGTCTTCTGCATATGTATTTTGCCTTTGAAGATTAGTTTACAGTTTTGGCACGTGGAGATAATAATGTTTGTCTTTTACAGTGTGTTGTAGACCTGGAATCAATATATGTTCATGATAATTAAAAGAAGAGTGCCTACAGTAGGCATGCAGTAGGCATTCCATAATTGGTAGATCTTGTCATGATCCCTAGTAAAGTTGACCCACTTTGTGACATATGTCCTTTTGTGTGTCACAGACTTTATTCCAGCCGTTGTTTGAATATCTCCTTTCACCAGGTCCAGTTCTAGGTGTTGGGAACCACGGAGGTAAACATGATGGAATAGGTCACCGTTGTCAGAGACAGTATCATTATCTGATATGTTTCTTAATGACGTATCTGGTTTAAATGTTTGACTTCATTTTTAGTCAGATCCTTTTAGATTGTTTCAATGTATCATTGACGAGGTAGTCATTGTTAGGACTCTGCAGAGCATTTATCCTGATGACTGTGTTTTTCCTTACAGCTCTTTCAAGCATTTGATTGGAGGACTGGATGACGTGTCTAATAAAGCCTATGAGGACGCAGAAGCTAAAGCAAAGTAAGTGATATTTTTTTATTCCTTTGACTTTCGTCTTGATTTTTCAAAGTTGATTTTGAATAAATAGAAGATTAACTATTTTGTTGGACGTAACAAATCCCAGCACTCCGACAGAAGAAATCACTTGCTTCAGAGGGGGGAACTAGCAAATTTCAAGGTAGTTACTACATAGGATGCTTCCTCTGTAAGTCTCTTCTTAAACATGAAATCTTAATTTGGGGAGCAAGATCATTTCCACAAGGGAAAAATGGTAAGTTTTAAACCCCCTATAAATAATTGAATGCAAACATTATTTCTCCCATTGAAAATACTTGATGGATGAATGGCGGCCACAGTGTGCAATAGTTGTTTGTGAAACTGTAGGGGAAATTAACAAAGCTGAAGTATTTCCCGTTTCAAATACCCTGTTGCTCTGTTGCTTTCTCTTGAACTGCGGAGGCACTAAGTTACCAGAATGATAGGAGATAGTACATATCCCATTAATTATCCTTTTTGTATCTACTAACATAAATACAATTGTATCCACTTTAAACCTTTAACTTTTTTTGAGTGAGATCTTGCCATTTGCAGCTACCTGGATGGAACTGGAGGGTATTATGCTAAGTGAAATGAGTCAGTCAGAAAAAGACAAAAATCCTATGACTTCACTCCTATGAGGATTTTGAGAGACAAAACAGATGAACATAAGGGAAGGGAAACAAAAATAGTATAAAAACAGGGAGGGGGACAAAACAGAAGAGACTCATAAATATGGAGAACAAACTGAGGGTTGCTGGAGGGGTTGTGGGGAGGGGGGGATGGGCTAAATGGGGAAGGGGCACTAAGGGATCTACTCCTGAAATTGTTGCACTAGATGCTAACTGATTTGGATGTAAATTTTTAAAAATGAAAATGAAAATGAAAAAAACCCTTAACTTGTTTGACAAAGATTTGAAATTATTTGAGATTGGCTTTTTCTGACAAACAAATCTAGGTTTCTTTTACAAAATGGCAATCTTTATAAGTCTCCCCTCTTCTGCCCCCCCCCAAAAACTAATTCAAGTGAAAGCAATTTAGTAGTGATATCACACTGGACACCTGAAGGATTAAACTGACAAAAATTTATCAGTAAAAAGATAGTTCAGGGGCAGAATTTGGTTGGTTTTGTAGTAACCTCAAAAGCCAAAAAAAAAAAAAATTAATTGCTTTTGCCTTGAGAATCTAGGAAGATTAAAACTTTGGTCTAGAATGAAAAAAAAAATAAGTACTGTAATTCATTTTGACTGATAAAATTCTATTATCTTCAAAGCTGTCAATATATTCACAATTTCTTGCCCATATGGTTGCTTCTGTTTCCTCCGCTCTTTGTAGGGACACAGACACACACATCCGAAGGTCAAATGGCAGCCGTGCCTTTGCCAAGATTTGCTCAGGAATCGCACTAGGCAGTTTTAATGCCAAACTGCACACAGTCATCGGATTGCCTGTACTGTGGGTGGTAGATATTAATTTTCTGGGGTTTTTTCCTGCACTCGGTCAAAATACATATTAATGCTAAGTTTAGCTTCTGGTATTAGCCCTAATCCTACTGAGATGGCAGAGGGGGCCATTTAAACTACCCTATCAGTTTTAAAAGTTATAAAAGTCCCTTGTTATTATTGGACTTTATCCTTAGAGGAACATTTGCTATACAGAAATTCATCTTTATAATTTATGTTAGCATTTTTTTCTTGAGTATATATAGTCGATTAAGATTACCATGGGTCATTCCATATAAATAGGTGTCGTATAATACACCTTTTGTATATATATATAATGGCTGGTAATCTTGAAAATTTATCTAAAACCTACGTGAGCAACTGTGTATGTATTTTTGCAGTTACTAGAAAAAGTCAGACCTCTTTTATTTTATTTTTTTAATGTTTATTTATTTTTGAGAGAGAGGGGCAGACTGCAAGTGGGGGAGGGCAGAGAGAGAGGGAGACACAGAATCCGAAGCAGGCTCCAGGCTCTGAGCTGTCAGCACAGAGCCCAACACAGGGCTCGAACTCACAAACCACGAGATCATAACCAGAGCTGAAGCTGGACATTTAACCGACTGAGCCACCTAGGCGCCCCATACCTCTTTTAAACTAAAGCATTCTATGGTCTATTTCTGTCTCTGGCTAGATGTTAGATTCTTTAATGAAAGTTTTTGTGTAAGTCCTGTTGACCCAAAGTTGAGTCTGGTCACAGGCTTCAAATGGGTCAGTGATGGGAAGGCGCCTTGACTTACCTGTATCCTTCCCAGCGTCCTCCTGGCTCTATAAAGATGACTGTGCTTGCATCTCATGAACTCTGGGCATCTGTGAGGTCACGCACACGTGCTTCAACCAAAGACAACAGGGAAAACAAATACGGCAACGTTCAGATCTGACAGTTACAGGCCAGGAAGGGTGACCATACTTCTCACTGGAACGGATTCTGTGTGAAGAGTACCCTGAACGTGGGGCCACAGCCTCGGGCTTTGCTTCCCCCCTTTGTCGTTTCCAACCCCCTGGTCTTAGTCCAGTTACACTGTCTCTTGATGGCCGCATCTTACTTTTAAAATGGTGTTTCTGTGAGTTAATTGATAGGAGTATGTAAAAGTGCTTTGTGAATGATAAAGGGCTGTAAAGGGAATGTTACTGTTGGTGGAATTAATCACTGGAAGTATATCCTAGAGCTTTTGATAAATGGCTTGATTTATAGATAATTATTGCATATTGATTACATAAAACTAACTTTACCTGGCCGGGAACTCTTTACGCGTATGTGGACAAACTGCTCTCACTTCGGTAGAATGTCATGAAATTTCACCTAGCCTGGAAAATATCCGTAAATACCATTTTGATAAAAATAGCAACATTTAGGGGCGCCTGGGTGGCTCAGTTGGTTAAACGTCCAACTTCGGCTCGGGTGATGATCTCACAGTCCGTGAGCTTCAGCCCCGCGTTGGGCTCCGTGCTGACAGCTCAGAGCCTGGAGCCTGCTTGGGATTCTGTGTCTCCCTCTCTCACTCTGCCCTTCCCCTGCTCATGGTCTTGCTCTGTGTCTCTCTCAAGAATAAATAAACGTTAAAAAAAAATAAATAAATAATAGCAACATTTGGCTAAAAGAAAGTTCAATTACGATTGAAGAACAAAGAGGAACAGCAAATGACTAGTTGCATCTAAGTGGCTCAAAATATTACTTGAACCATAAATTTGATAGACTATAAATTAGTTATTATACTTGAATATAAGTTCACTAGGAGAGGTTAAAGTTTTCTAGTTCAATTAATATTAAATCCAAATGAATGCATAACCCACGTTCCTTAATATTATTTGAAAAATGGGAAAAAAATCAATAATATCTGAAGGTTTCTGAGGTTGAAAGTATCATTTTAACTACGTGTCTTCTCTCTCGGAGGTAAACTGTGAATTATTCCCAAGGCAGAGCTTTTTAGTTGAACTAACAAGTTTAAATGTCTATCTGTGTTAACGCTGTTGTCTCTTTATTCAATTTCTTCCCCTTAAGTATATTGTGCCTTCATCTCATATTTAAGGAGCTTCTAAGGTTTGCCACTTCAGGGACTAGGCTCACGCTCTAATTGGTCTCAATTCCCTGGATCATTCTTGTAATGCCTCTAAATTTCTATATAGATCACAAAGTCTGTACCGTTGAGAACTGAGGTGTTGATTGGCTCTGCCGTGTGAGTCTCCGTGATTTTGCCGAATTCACCAAAGATGAGAGTGGTATTTCTTAAAGTCCGACTGAAATGATCACAGTATTTATCCCTGTGAACTTACTGTTGGTATTATCTCATCGACTATGACTATTTGGATAAAAGGAGGAAAAAAAAAAAAAGGCCTGACTATAAAGATAGATGCAGTTGAGATGTTTAGAACTTAATTAGCTGTTAGCATAATCAGGCTTCAGTGGCGGACTCCTACACAAAATGTACAAACCATCCTTTTCAGAAACACTCCTCTCATCCGGTGTGGGTGGCTGGTCCAGAAAGGTTGGCTTGAGAGCAATGTTCTCATGAAATGGTTCTTCGAACTTTCCTGCTGCTGGATATATGCCTTCAGCCCCTCTCACCACATAAATTACCGACAAAGAAAATTATTCTTGACAGAATCTTTACCTTTATGGCATGTTTAAGCTTTTCTTGATTGCTGCTAATTATCCACTAAGGGCTTCTCTTTCTAAAATATGAAGTTGTAATCACAAAGACATTAGAAGAGACAACAGCAGATCAAAGTTAAGCATCATTAAGGCTTAGAGGGGAAAGTAGCATTCGTGATGAAAGGTATGCGTTATTTCCCTGTGAGAATACGTATTCGTTTAATAAACACTTCGAAATTCACTGAATGATGACTCAGGCACTGTGTTTCACAATGTGCAGACTAAGTAGGAAGCCTATTTTCTAATACTAAGGATCTTGCTCCTCTGACAGCTCGAAGAATGTAGATTCGTAAATGCGTTTATTTATGATCTAAGTTGAGGATTCTCAGTTTCGTTCTCCATGAGGGACTCTTTCTCATGGTGAAATTTATACAAAGCTACAAATGAGTGTCCAGTCACGTGTTTTAATCTACAACATCCCTTGATACGAATATAGATTCAAAGGCCCTGCGATGAGTCCGCAGCGCCTCACGCACCTGCCTTTGCTGTGTTCGTTCACTTTGTCATATGCACGCATTTTATTCAACACTTTCTGGGTTCCTACAAAATGCTGCATACACAGCGGTGAATACAACAGGCATGCTCCTTGCCTTCATGATGCGTGTGGTGCCGTGAGGGAGAGAGACACACGTTAATGGTTCTGGGAGAGCTTCCCGGAGGAGGTGACATTTTATCTAGATTTGAGCTGAATTCTAATGAATTAGCTAGTTAGGCAATAATTAGTATTCGCTGGGCAAGTAAATGCAGAGGGCATTGCAGCTAGGCAAATAGCATCTGCAAACCCTGTAGATGGGTATGCACAGAATGCATATTCAGGGAACCAAAGTGCAATCAGCCTGGGACCGAGAAAGTCAAAGTCAGGCCGGGTGTTAAGGATTTAGGAAAATCACTCCAGGCTTGTAAGTTACCAGAAGCGATGAGTTGGTTGACCTGCTAATTGAACATCCTTTCCTCTGGGGTTGGAAGACTGTGAAGTGAAAGCAGAGAGAACCAGCAGAGTATTTTGCAGGGAAAAGCTGATTGTGGACAGGACTTGAATGAGGGCTGGGTGAATAGAGAAAAGCATTTGAGAGAGAGTCAGGTGGCAAAGCCAGGAGGTCTCTGCACGAATGTAGATGTTGGTGCTGAAGGGGAGCAAGGTCAGGCCAGCGCAAGGATTTGGCATCTGGAGGTCAGAGGAAGACGGGGGCGTTCGCTAAGGCAGAAAGGTTGAATGGTGGCCAGGTTTGGTGGGGGGGCAGTGCTAGTGAATTGATTTTTGTTCGGGTTATAGATGAGCTGCCCTTGAGACCGGTTGGGCAGGCCTGGAGCTTGGGCGAGAGGTTGGTACTCACTTGGAAATTATGAGCTTTTACGTGGTAGGTGAAATTAAAGATGTGCATGAGGCAGAAAGTAGGGAATTAGAGCATCATGGTACTGAGGGCTGATTCTTGAGGAACTTTAGCATTTAAAAATCAGGGAAAGGAGAAGGATTTCCCTGTCTCTCTGTCTCTCTCTCTGTCTCTCTCTCTCTCTGTCTCACACACACACACAGAAAAGGAGAGCTCAGAAGCAAAGCCAGATGCATCACAGAAGCCAAGAACAGAGTGTGTTTCAAGATAGGGGGAGGAGACAATGACATTGCACGCTGCTGAGAGTTCTAGTGTGTCAGTTCACAAATGCCCACTGGATTTATCAAACCACTGGTTCACTTTAGGGTAGCTCAGGGCTGAGTCCCCTCACATCGGCTCAAGATGAAATTGATGTGAAAAAATAAGAGTCAATGAGCTTATATGAAAGTATAAGAAATTTCAGGTAAAATAGAGATATGTAGGGATCTTCAATATTGGGAGAGAAAGGAGCATGTTAAATCCAGGAGAGACAGAGTAGAAAAGTCTGGGCAAGCTGGTCTCAGGTCCTTGTAACCCTCACAGACAAAAGCAGACTTTGTGATGTGATTTCCTACTTAAGAAGGTTTTTAGTTTTCTTTTTTCACTAGGTAATATTCCTTTAGATTTAAATGCTAATCTGCACCCTGCCTCTGTCTCTGTAAAACTGTAAAATCCTCCCAAGAGGGAGGGAGGGAGGAATGAATGAATGAATGAATGAATGAATGAATGAAAGAAAATTGAATTCCCCCAAGAGGAATCAATATATTTTTTTCCTCCTATCTTAGCATAAATATGTACATAAGTTCCTTTTTCCTCCAGAGATAAGCTGATCCTCCCTCTGGGCACACAGAGGAAAGAGGGACCAACCTTGGGCAAGGAGCCTCTAAATGACCAAAGACTTAAAGGCACCATTGGAACCACCATCTAGTCCTGACTTACTCCCCTCACTATGCACCACTGTTCACTTCTTTTCCACCTTGTCCTGGAAAAAGGACTTCCAAAACAGACTCACCCAGAAAGAAACAAAAGTAAACAAGAAAGCTGAAACTTGAGAAAGGAGCCAGGAACGAGGAGAGTGTGCAAAGCAGGAGGATCCTGTCATCAGTGCACGAGAAAAAAAGTGGTGCCCCAAAAACAGAGGCACCAGGACTGCCTCTGACTTACTGAAATCCCACAGTCTCTTCCTCTGGACGAGACCAAATATTGCCTGCATAGGGTCCACTTGTTTGGCCTTTAGGCTTCAGTCCAAATAAAAATTTTACTCCTGCTTCCATAATTAGTCCTCCTTGATTTAAAGCCCCCCTTCTGTTTACAAGTTCATCTGCAAAGGAACGTTTTAGTCAGTCCGGTATTTTCAGAATTGCATTTGGTGCCAAGCCTTGTCGTTAGACACAACGTGACGGCAGTCAAAATGTTCTCTCATTTCATTAGCAGAGACGACCCTTTCGCGCTCACTCTGCTGTCACGGGCAGGTGCTCTGTGCTCTCTGGCATGTTCCTCGGGCCTTTGAATGTTCACTCATCAAATGCATCTCCAAACAACGAAGCTGTGGAAATCAGAACACAGGCCTGCATTATTTGTAACCTATTCCCAAGCACCCCAGGGTTGTCTAGCATCTCACAAACATGAGATTCTCCATGCACAATCCAATACATGTGGGTTGTTCTTCTGAACACCCTGACTTTAAAAATGTGGCCTTTCTTACTGGTGTCTGTCTGCCAGGCATTTGAGGGTAAAGACCTTAGTATTCCCGCAATCTTATCAACAGTTTACTTAAACTAACGCAGTCGAGATGTAAGCAATTCTCAGGGAAATGAGCCTGGAAAATTGTTTCTCCCCCTATGGAAAGAATGCAAGGGAGCGAAATCCTATTCCAAAATGGAGACTCGGCACCAATTAAGTGGAAAGAACAGTGAATGGCATTCTGAAATAGCCCTCAAACCAGAACCAGAACTTGCTGACCACTTCCAGGGTTGGGTACCCAGAAGACAGTCCTATCCTCTGGGCAATAAAAATTGTTTTCCGTTTTATTGCAGGGCAAACACAGAGGAGACTGAGAAATTTGCAGTGTTGGCCCTCTAATAAGCCGGCTCTCCTCTGTGCAAGAGCCGCTCGGTTTTCAAATTCCCGTACGTGCAGTCAGGGTGGGAGGAGGTAGGGAACCGTTGCCGGGGCCAGCGGTGCTAACAGATTAAAACTTCCCTGTGGGTTGTAACTACAGAGCGTCCAAGTCTGTGTCTCTTTCAGGTGCAGGGATACTGAATCAGTCGCTCTGTTAGAAAATGATTTTCAGGATAAAACTGCTTGGCCTTGGGTAGGGGTATTTTTTTTTTCTGTTCATTAAAAATGTGAAACTCTCAAAGGCCGTTTGTTAATTTCTTCTCTGCAACGTTTATCTTTAAGACTCCCTAGGTAGCAAGACTTTATATAAAGGTGAATCCCAGGATGTCCTGGCAGGCAACCTTTTGTAATTGACAGAGCCGAGGACTAATGGTAATTAAAAATTCTAGTGCTGTTGACAAACCATTTGATTACAGGCTGTTTTCTTGTTCTGGAAAGAAAGGGTGTTTCCTTTCTACCGTTGACATGTTAGACAATAACAACCGGAAATTACTTTCAACACATCAAGGGCTCTATACATTGTAAGGATGATTTGTAAGGATGATTGCCATGTGGCAATGAGGTCTGCGTTTCCAGAGCCCCAAATAGAAAAGAGTTTTTGACAGGCTGACGTCCTTCCTAGAGCCCATTTGTGATAAAGTACTTTTTATTTTATTTTTTAACTAATTTTTTTAATGTTTATTTATTTTTGAGAGACAGAGCACGAGCAGGAAGGGGCAGAGAGAGAGAGGGAGACAGAATCAGAAGCAGGCTCCAGGCTCTGAGCTGTCAGCACAGAGCCCGGTGCGGGGCTCGAACTCACAAACCGTGAGATCATGACCTGAGCCAAAGTCGGCGCTTAACTGACTGAGCCACCCAGGCTCCCCACGTACTTTTTAAAGAGCAAAAAACAGGAATACCTAGTATATCCCTTGTGTTCTCAGCAGGTTCCGCTGAAAAATAATAATCTTTGACTAAAATACCTTTTCTTTGTCCATGCAAGCTGTTTCTCTCACTGGAGATAGCATATGGCCTAATTCGAACACTGCCATACATAGAAGGCTGAGCCATTCTAGGGAGAAAACCCTTGAACCTAGGGAGCTGGAGGCTGATACTCATCGCTGGGAGGGAGGCCTCGGGCACATGGCAGGAGGCAAGGAGGCAATCGCTTTGGAGATGGGAGTTGCCACCTTAGTCTCAGCACCTATGAGCACTTCTCCGTTTGACCTTGAGCACAGGGTCTAGCACCTAGCGCTGTTTCCCAATCTGTAGAAATGATATTCCTTGTGATAAATCCTTTCTAATGTAGATGCTTAGAATGGGGAAGTTAACAAGCCATGCTTTTAGACGCATAACTCCCTTCCACGGAAACAATACTTTCGACGTGTGCTGTTTTCTAAATTTATCGTGAAGACATCTTTGTAGTTGTCAGTAGCAAGCAGACTCCTAAAGATCATGGAATAATTTGTGGGTCTGTATTTTAACGAAAGTCACTAAAGCTACATTTCTTTCCTCTTAGGAACTGAACGCATTGCCGTTAGTGCATGCTTTATTCAAAATATTTAAATCAAAAATTATGCAGTTTTGCTTGAAGAACACTTCGATACCTCATAGTAGCTAAATAAATGAGCTTTTAGAAACAGCAGTTTTCATTTTCATCATTATACATACAATCTTCTCTTGCCAGTCTGACATTTAGATATGATAATAAGCCAGGCTCTCTCTCAATAAAATGCCATTTGAAAATCATAGTGTTCCTTGGAAACGGGAAATGTTATACCAATACTTTGCCCATGAATCCCTGTAGAAAAAAAAAAATGATTTTTAAATAATGAATTAAAATGGCAGCGTAAATTGTTTCAATACACCGAGCACAGCACATGGTGTGAGTTTATGTCTCTAAATTGTTATTTGAGGAAGATGAGATACCACAGAAGTGAAATATGGCTGATGTTCACAGCCATTTGGGTGTATCACGCTATTTCCCTGCAATGCATAAATTGCAAACATTAGTCAACTTTATAAACTGTATTAATTACTTCAGGCAGCCAGCTTCTACCCTACTATATCAGATATGTATGGATATAAAAAACAAAAGCTGTTACTCTAATATTCAGAAGCAGTTCAAACATTTTAGACAATGTAGATAAATTACTGATTGAACATATTGAATAATAATGATCCTAATATCCTTGAAAAGGAAATAAAGCAGGTTCCTAAAATGATGAATTTAAGATTACACTCTCGGGACACCTGGGTGGCTCAATCGGTTAAGCGTCTGACTCTCAGTTTGAGCTCAGATCATGATCTCACAGTTCATGGGATCGAGCCCCCCTCGGGCTCTGCACTGACAGCTCAGAGCCTGGAGCCTGCTTCAGATTCTGTGTCTCCCTCTCTCTGCCCTTCCCCTGCTTATGTTTTCTTTCTTTTTCTTTCTTTCTTTCTTTCTTTCTTTCTTTCTTTCTTTCTTTCTTTCTTTCTTTCTTCTCTCTCTCTCTCTCTCTCTCTCTCTCTCTCTCTCTCTCTCTCTCAAAAATAACCAAACATTAAATTGTTTTTATTTTTTTATTTTTTTTTTTTCTGAAATTTATTGACAAATTGGTTTCCATACAACACCCAGTGCTCATCCCAAAAGGTGCCCTCCTCAATACCCATCACCCACCCTCTCCTCCCTCCCACCCCCCATCAACCCTCAGTTTGTTCTCAGTTTTTAACAGTCTCTTATGCTTTGGCTCTCTCCCATTCTAACCTCTTTTTTTTTTTTTTTCCTTCCCCTCCCCCATGGGTTCCTGTTAAGTTTCTCAGGATCCACATAAGAGTGAGACCATATGGTATCTGTCTTTCTCTGTATGGCTTATTTCACTTAGCATCACACTCTCCAGTTCCATCCACGTTGCTACAAAAGGCCATATTTCATTTTTTCTCATTGCCATGTAATATTCCATTGTGTATATAAACCACAATTTCTTTATCCATTCATCAGTTGATGGACATTTAGGCTCTTTCCATAATTTGGCTATTGTTGAGAGTGCTGCTATGAACATTGGGGTACAAGTGGCCCTATGCATCAGTGCTCCTGTATCCCTTGGATAAATTCCTAGCAGTGCTATTGCTGGGTCATAGGGTAGGTCTATTTTTAATTTTCTGAGGAACCTCCACACTGCTTTCCAGAGCGGCTGCACCAATTTGCATTCCCACCAACAGTGCAAGAGGGTTCCCGTTTCTCCACATCCTCTCCAGCATCTATAGTCTCCTGATTTGTTCATTTTGGCCACTCTGACTGGCGTGAGGTGATACCTGAGTGTGGTTTTGATTTGTATTTCCCTGATAAGGAGCGACGCTGAACATCTTTTCATGTGCCTGTTGGCCATCCGGATGTCTTCTTTAGAGAAGTGTCTATTCATGTTTTCTGCCCATTTCTTCACTGGGTTATTTGTTTTTCGGGTGTGGAGTTTGGTGAGCTCTTTATAGATTTTGGATACTAGCCCTTTGTCCGATATGTCATTTGCGAATATCTTTTCCCATTCCGTTGGTTGCCTTTTAGTTTTATTGGTTGTTTCCTTTGCTGTGCAGAAGCTTTTTATCTTCATAAGGTCCCAGTAATTCACTTTTGCTTTTAATTCCCTTGCCTTTGGGGATGTGTCGAGTAAGAGATTGCTACGGCTGAGGTCAGAGAGGTCTTTTCCTGCTTTCTCCTCTAAGGTTTTGATGGTTTCCTGTCTCACATTTAGGTCCTTTATCCATTTTGAGTTTATTTTTGTGAATGGTGTGAGAAAGTGGTCTAGTTTCAACCTTCTGCATGTTGCTGTCCAGTTCTCCCAGCACCATTTGTTAAAGAGGCTGTCTTTTTTCCATTGGATGTTCTTTCCTGCTTTGTCAAAGATGAGTTGGCCATACGTTTGTGGGTCTAGTTCTGGGGTTTCTATTCTATTCCATTGGTCTATGTGTCTGTTTTGGTGCCAATACCATGCTGTCTTGATGATGACAGCTTTGTAGTAGAGGCTAAAGTCTGGGATTGTGATGCCTCCTGCTTTGGTCTTCTTCTTCAAAATTCCTTTGGCTATTCGGGGCCTTTTGTGGTTCCATATGAATTTTAGGATTGCTTGTTCTAGTTTCGAGAAGAATGCTGGTGCAATTTTGATTGGGATTGCATTGAATGTGTAGATAGCTTTGGGTAGTATTGACATTTTGACAATATTTATTTTTCCAATCCATGAGCAGGGAATGTCTTTCCATTTCTTTAAATCTTCTTCAATTTCCTTCAGAAGCTTTCTATAGTTTTCAGCATACAGATCCTTTACATCTTTGGTTAGATTTATTCCTAGGTATTTTATGCTTCTTGGTGCAATTGTGAATGGGATCAGTTTCTTTATTTGTCTTTCTGTTGCTTCATTGTTAGTGTATAAGAATGCAACTGATTTCTGTACATTGATTTTGTATCCTGCAACTTTGCTGAATTCCTGTATCAGTTCTAGCAGACTTTTGGTGGAGTCTATCGGATTTTCCATGTATAATATCATGTCATCTGCAAAAAGCGAAAGCTTGACTTCATCTTTGCCAATTTGGATGCCTTTGATTTCCTTTTGTTGTCTGATTGCTGATGCTAGAACTTCCAGCACTATGTTAAACAGCAGCGGTGAGAGTGGGCATCCTTGTCGTGTTCCTGATCTCAGGGAAAAAGCTTTCAGTTTTTCCCCGTTGAGGATGATGTTAGCTGTGGGCTTTTCATAAATGGCTTTTATGATCTTTAAGTATGTTCCTTCTATCCCGACTTTCTCAAGGGTTTTTATTAAGAAAGGGTGCTGGATTTTGTCGAAGGCCTTTTCTGCATCGATTGACAGGATCATATGGTTCTTCTCTCTTTTTTTGTTAATGTGATGTATCACGTTGATTGATTTGCGAATGTTGAACCAGCCCTGCATCCCAGGAATGAATCCCACTTGATCATGGTGAATAATTCTTTTTATATGCCGTTGAATTCGATTTGCTAGTATCTTATTGAGAATTTTTGCATCCATATTCATCAGGGATATTGGCCTGTAGTTCTCTTTTTTTACTGGGTCTCTGTCTGGTTTAGGAATCAAAGTAATACTGGCTTCATAGAATGAGTCTGGAAGTTTTCCTTCCCTTTCTATTTCTTGGAATAGCTTGAGAAGGATAGGTATTATCTCTGCTTTAAACGTCTGGTAGAACTCCCCTGGGAAGCCATCTGGTCCTGGACTCTTATTTGTTGGGAGATTTTTGATAACCGATTCAATTTCTTCGCTGGTTATGGGTCTGTTCAAGCTTTCTATTTCCTCCTGATTGAGTTTTGGAAGCGTGTGGGTGTTCAGGAATTCGTCCATTTCTTCCAGGTTGTCCAATTTGTTGGCATATAAGTTTTCATAGTATTCCCTGATAATTGTTTGTATCTCTGAGGGATTGGTTGTAATCATTCCATTTTCATTCATGATTTTATCTATTTGGGTCATCTCCCTTTTCTTTTTGAGAAGCCTGGCTAGAGGTTTGTCAATTTTGTTTATTTTTTCAAAAAACCAACTCTTGGTTTCGTTGATCTGCTCTACAGTTTTTTTAGTTTCTATATTGTTTATTTCTGCTCTGATCTTTATTATTTCTCTTCTTCTGCTGGGCTTAGGCTGCCTTTGCTGTTCTGCTTCTAGTTCCTTTAGGTGTGCTGTTAGATTTTGTATTTGGGATTTTTCTTGTTTCTTGAGATAGGCCTGGATTGCAATGTATTTTCCTCTCAGGACTGCCTTTGCTGCGTCCCAAAGCGTTTGGATTGTTGTATTTTCATTTTCGTTTGTTTCCATATATTTTTTAATTTCTTCTCTAATTGCCTGGTTGACCCACTCATTCGTTAGTAGGGTGTTCTTTAACCTCCATGCTTTTGGAGGTTTTCCAGACTTTTTCCTGTGGTTGATTTCAAGCTTCATGGCATTGTGGTCTGAAAGTAAGCATGGTATAATTTCAATTCTTGTAAACTTATGAAGGGCTGTTTTGTGACCCAGTATATGATCTATCTTGGAGAATGTTCCATGTGCACTCGAGAAGAAAGTATATTCTGTTGCTTTGGGATGCAGAGTTCTAAATATATCTGTCAAGTCCATCTCATCCAATGTCTCATTCAGGGCCCTTGTTTCTTTATTGACCGTGTGTCTAGATGATCTATCCATTTCTGTAAGTGGTGTATTAAAGTCCCCTGCAATTACCACATTCTTATCAATAAGGTTGCTTATGTTTATGAGTAATTGTTTTATATATTTGGGGGCTCCGGTATTCGGTGCATAGACATTGATAATTGTTAGCTCTTCCTGATGGATAGACCCTGTAACTATTATATAATGTCCTTCTTCATCTCTTGTTACAGCCTTTAATTTAAAGTCTAGTTTGTCTGATATAAGTATGGCTACTCCAGCTTTCTTTTGGCTTCCAGTCGCATGATAAATAGTTCTCCATCCCCTCACTCTCAATCTAAAGGTGTCCTCAGGTCTAAAATGAGTCTCTTGTAGACAGCAAATAGATGGGTCTTGTTTTTTTATCCATTCTGATACCCTATGTCTTTTGGTTGGCGCATTTAATCCATTTACATTCAGTGTTATTATAGAAAGATACGGGTTTAGAGTCATTGTGATGTCTGTATGTTTTATGCTTGTAGTGATGTCTCTGGGACTTTGTCTCACAGGGTCCCCCTTAGGATCTCTTGTAGGGCTGGTTTAGTGGTGACAAATTCCTTCAGTTTTTGTTTGTTTGGGAAGACCTTTATCTCTCCTTCTATTCTAAATGACAGACTTGCTGGATAAAGGATTCTTGGCTGCATATTTTGTCTGTCTAGCACCCTGAAAATCTCGTGCCAATTCTTTCTGGCCTGCCAAGTTTCAAAAGAGAGATCAGTCACGAGTCTTATAGGTCTCCCTTTATATGTGAGGGCACGTTTACCCCTTGCTGCTTTCAGAATTTTCTCTTTATCCTTGTATTTTGCCAGTTTCACTATGATATGTCGTGCAGAAGATCGATTCAAGTTACGTCTGAAGGGAGTTCTCTGTGCCTCTTGGATTTCAATGCCTTTTTCCTTCCCCAGTTCAGGGAAGTTCTCAGCTATGATTTCTTCAAGTACCCCTTCAGCACCTTTCCCTCTCTCTTCCTCCTCTGGGATACCAATTATGCGTATATTATTTCTTTTTAGTGTATCACTTAATTCTCTAATTTTCCCCTCATACTCCTGGATTTTTTTATCTCTCTTTTTCTCAGCTTCCTCTTTTTCCATAACTTTATCTTCTAGTTCACCTATTCTCTCCTCTGCCTCTTCAAGCCGAGCTGTGGTGGTTTCCATTTTGTTATGCATTTCGTTTAAAGCGTTTTTCAGCTCCTCGTGACTGTTCCTTAGTCCCTTGATCTCTGTAGCAAGAGATTCTCTGCTGTCCTGTATACTGTTTTCAAGCCCAGCGATTAATTTTATGACTATTATTCTAAATTCACTTTCTGTTATATTATTTAAATCCTTTTTGATCAGCTCATTAGCTGTTGTTATTTCCTGGAGATTCTTCTGAGGGGAGTTCTTCCGCTTGGTCATTTTGGATAGTCCCTGGCGTGGTGAGGACCTGCAGGGCACTTCCCCTGTGCTGTGGTGTATACCTGGAGTTGGTGGGCGGGGCCGCAGTCAGACCTGATGTCTGCCCCCAGCCCACCGCTGGGGCCACAGTCAGACTGGTGTGTGCCTTCTCTTCCCCTCTCCTAGGGGCGGGATTCACTGTGGGGTGGTGTGGCTCGTCTGGGCTACTTGCACCCTGCCAGGCTTGTGATGCTGGGGATCTGGCGTATTAGCTGGGGTGGGTAGGCAAGGTGCTCGGGGGCTGGAGGGGCAGGCTTAGATCGCTTCTCCTTAGGTGATCCACTTCAGGAGGGGCCCTGTGGCAGCGGGAGGGAGTCAGATCCGCTGCCGGAGGTTTGGCTCCGCCAAAGGGCAGAGTTGGGTGTTTGCACGGAGCGAGCAAGTTCCCTGGCAGGAACCGGTTCCCTTTGGGATTTCGGCTGGGGGATGGGCGGGGGAAATGGCGCTGGCGAGCGCCTTTGTTCCCCACCAAACTGAGCTCTGTTGTCAGGGGGCTCAGCAGCTCTCCCTCCCTTTGTCCTCCAGCCTTCCCGCTTTCCGAGCAGAGCTGTTAATTTCTGACCTCCCAGACGCTAAGTCGCGCTTGCTGTCGGAACACAGTCCGCCCGGCCCCTCCGCTTTTGCAAGCCCGACTCGGGGGCTCTGCTTGGCCGGCGAGCCGCCCCTCCGCCCCGGCTCCCTCCCGCCAGTCCGTGGAGCGCGCACCGCCTCGCCGCCCTTCCTACCCTCTTCCGTGGGCCTCTCGTCTGCGTTTGGCTCTGGCGACTCTGTTCTGCTAATCCTCTGGCGGTTTTCTGGGTTATTTAGGCAGGTGTAGATGGAATCTAAGTGATCAGCAGGACGTGCGGTGAGCCCAGCGTCCTCCTAAGCCGCCATCTTGCCGCAACTCCCCAACATTAGATTGTTTTTAATTTATACATTCTGAATTTCCCTCTGACATCAGCATTCATCTACAGTCACCACCTTGTAATTTTAATAGTGTCGTAAACATTATGCCTAAATTGGTTTTATTCATAAGCTTCTTTTTCTGCTATTTTTCTAATCTTGGAAATATTCCACAGCTATGCATATAAACAAGAGTTGTTCAGCCTTGGCACTATTGACATTTTGGGCTGGGTAATCCTTGGCCGTGAGTGGCTGTCTTGTGCATCACGGGATGCTTATCAGCATCCCTGGTCTCTACCCTCTTCTGAGATCTTTATTCACAACACTTCTGATACATGAGTGGGGTTTTTCCACACCAACATCCAGCCCTTCTACCCTCTGGATTCTAACTACGTATCCTACAGTTCCAGTCAATTCTGAGTTGCTCAGTCCCACAAGACTGCCCCCCTCTTCAGACACCACTCACAGTGTTCCACATGCCTCTGACCATCTGGTTATAATTCAGGGGTTCCCATGACCCCTTCTTCCAGTTGTACAATGGCCCACAGAACTGGGGAATATCATTTCCTTACCATTACCGGTTTATCGTCATGCCTACAGCTCAGGAACAGACAAAATGAAGGCTGGTGTGGGTGGATGGGCACAGAACTTCCATGCCGTTTCTGAGCACATCACTCTCCTAGCAACTTGATATGATCACTGACCCCGAAGCCCTCCTCACCCCACTGTTGAGGGGTTTTAATGGAGATTTCATTATGTAAGCAGAATTGATCAAATCATTGGCCACTGGCGACTGAAGTCAACCTCAGCCCCTCACCCCTCTCCAGTTGGGAGGGTGGAACTGAAGTTTCCAGCCCTTCCTTGTGCTCTCTCTTTCTGCTGGTCAGCCACCCTGAAAGCTGTCCAGGGGCCCTGCCCACCAGTCATCTCCGTAGCATACCAAAGACACAGCTATCAGCTATCACTCTAAAGGGCCCAAGGGCTTGAGGGGCTTTGTGCCAAAAGCCAAGGACAAGGACCAAATATGTATTTTGATCACATCACACCACTAGAAGCCAATAGCATATCCCCCACCCACGCCTCAAGTCATGACAATCAAAAATGTTTCTAGAAATTGCCAAATTGGGGGGCCTGGGTGGCTCAGTCAGTTGAGTGTCTGACTCTTGATTTGGGCTCAGGTCATGATCCTTGGGTCCTGGGTGGAATCTAGTCCCACATCTGGCTCTGTGCAAAGCATGGATCCTGCTTGGGATTCTCTCTTACTCTCACTCTCTCCCTTCCCCCCTCCCTCCCTACCTCTTTCTCCCCCATCGCCCCCCTCCCCCCGCCACCTTTCTCCCCCACTCTCTGTCTCTCTTCCTCTAAAATTGAAAAAAAAAATGGCAAATATTTGCTAGAGGGACAGAGGAGAAGACAAACTTTCCCCTGGTTCAGAACCATTGCCATAAATAGAAAACAAATAGATATAACAATTATTTGAAAAGGCAGTAAAATTGTGTTTTTCTGGGTATAGGCTTTTTTCAAATGTTGAAAATGAGCCTTACTTTCCTATAGTTTTGCTTCCAGGAGAAAAACTCAGGATCAACAAAAATTGCCAGCAGATAAGACTTTTGCTCCACAGGTTTGCAAAACTGTGATTAATTCAAATGCTAGAATGCAACCAAACTATACAAAATAATTTATCCACATTCAGTTAAGGTTTCTAGGTTTCTCCCTCATACTCAGTATTTTTTAAAAATTCTCCTTCAAAGAAGTAGAATTTTAAGCTTTATGGGCACTTAACTCACTAGGAATATCTGGCTTACCAGGATGCTAAAACTTTGCTATTAGATGTTTTTCTGTTTTTGTTTTAAGATGTTAGATTTTTCTTTTATTGTCTGGAGATGTTAGAGTTCGTGGGTTTTTTTACAGCTGGAAAATTCTGCGTCCTTTTGTGCTGCACATTGTTGATTGACGTTTTTCACATTAGATTCTGAGCCCCTGCAATACTCTCAAATGTAATTACTTTGTGTACAATACAGCGAGCATTCTTTCTCGTCATCAAGCCCCTGGGGTGATGACAGTCAAACATGACATTGCATTAAGACAGAAAACACAGGAACAGGTTTTAGGTAAAAGAAACATCGGTAATAGAAGTCGGGTGTTACATCGGTGATAGGACACAGGTGCGTTTTGCTACACCGAATGCAGGATAAAAGAGGGTGAAGGGGCTCCGGGCAATCAGGGACGTGCGTTTGGGGACCAGGGGTCACAAATTTGACAGTCTCTTCAAATAGGGGCATTTTTACGTTATAAGCTCCGTCAACATGGTTTCGTTAACTCTGAGACAGAAAGGGCACGACATTCTTTAAATTCCCCTTTTGCGGTAATCACCAGCAATGGATTCTGCCAACACAGTGCGGCCCGCTGGCATGATTACTATTCCTCGCGTGCCTCGGGGAGCCAAAGGCCAGTGGGGCTGACTCCCTGCTGACTGAGGAAAGAGCCAGAAGCAGTCAGAGAGAGCTGGCCACATCGGTCCATGAGGGATGTCATCTGGGCATCCTTAGACAGAAAGTGGGTATGTGAAATGCAGCGGATGTTGGGATTTCTGTTCCAGACAAGAAAGTCAGCAAGGATTGGGAACACCGATGATCTGGGATTGTTGCAAAATGACCCAAAGGCGAATAATGATTAAAATAGTATGGGGGGTGGTGCGCCAGGGTGGCTCAGCTGGTCGAGCGTCGGACTCTTGATTTCAGCTCAGGTCGTGATCTCACAGTTGGTGTGTTTGAGCCCCTGTCAGGCTCTGTGCTGACAGCCTGGAGCCTGCTTGGGACTTCTCTCTCCCTCTCTCTCTGCCCCTCTCCTGCTCATGCACACTCTCAATCGCTCTTTCTCTGTCAAAGCTAAATAAAATATTTTTGAATAAAAATAAAATAGTTGTCTGCTGGGATTGTTATAAAAGAATAAACCTTCAGAGTGGTTTTCAACCTACAGGTCCACAAACCCTTAAGGGATCGTGAAGTTCATGTAGTGAATCATGACCAGTATTCTTATTATTTCATATATGTTGTAGTATTGATTTGTGAGTTTTTCCATCTTATGTATTATATATATATATATATATATGGAAAAAAATATATATATATTTGGAAACATATATATATATGGAAAAAATAAATATATAATGGGTGTAAAGGATGGGTTTGACAAAAAATGTATTTCTTAATGTGACTAAAGTCAAAAAAGTTTAGAAACATAAATCAATGGGGCGCCTGGGTGGCCCAGTCGGTTAAGCATCTGACTTCGGCTCAGGTCATGATCTCGTGATTCGTGGGTTCGAGCCCCACATCAGGCTCTGTGCTGACAGCTCAGAGCCTGGAGCCTGTTTCAGATTCCGTGTCTCCCTCTCTCTCTGCCCCTCCCCCACTCATGCTCTGTCTCCCTCTGTCTCAAAAATAATAAATAAACATAAAAAAAATTTAGAAACATGAATCAGTATAAATGCCTCCCAAGTCAGTTGTACTATTAAGTATAATTTCAATTTACTTCTTAAAAATAGATGGTTTCTACTGTGGGCATTGAATACTTAGACTTATCTCATGGCTACAGATTATACTCCTTAGTCGGGTGCCTTGAAAATGTTGGCATTTGACTCCAAGGAGGAGACAAGAAGTGAGGGGGCAAGATGTATACCTTGCCATATGTGATGCCCATGTCAGTTAATTAGTGCTCAGATGGTGGTGTCATCTCCGAATTCAAAGGACAGCACATCTTTATTGTGAAGAATGAATTAGGTCAACATTTTTTCAGTTCAAACATACCAGGCATATACTAGACAAGGAGAATACAAAAGAAAGGATATTTTTTCCCTCCTCTTGAGAAATGTAAAATCTAATGAAGGCGGGGCGCCTGGGTGGCTCAGGCAGTTGAGCGTCTGACTTGGGCTCAGGTCATGATCTCCTGGTTCGTGAGGTCAAGTCCCTCGTCAGGCTCTGTGCTGACAGCTCAGAGCCTGGAGCCTGCTTCGGATTCTGTCTCCATTTCTCTGCCCCGCCCCCACTCACACTCTGTCTCTCTCTCGCTCTCTCAAAAATAAATACACATTGAAAAAAAATTTTTTAATCTAATGAATGCAGCAATTACGTTGTTGATCGTGGCGTTACTTAGTAACGGGAGATACGGAATGTGATACCAACATTTAGAAAGAGCATCTGTATGGGTCTAAGGATTTTATCTGTTTTTATCAAGACGTTCTCCTGGGTAAAGGACAACCGTAGGCATGTTGTGAACCAAGGGGGGATTTACGTCATGTGGATGTGTTGGCAAATATCTACAGATTTTGCATCTATCTGTGACCGGGAGGCTGAAAAAGATGAACGTTCCACTCGTTCACCCCAGAAGGGTCAAGTCCTTTTGGACCTATTTCCATTTGCCAGTTATCCAATGAGTTGAATCCAGGGCTGCGCTGCCTTTTGAGAGTGACCCTGATCAAGTTGTACTATTTGGATTCCATATTTACAGGTGCAGCAAAAACCAAAGGGAAACTTACCTTGCACTGGGGACTCAGCTTTGTAGAGCTACCTCCTTCGTAATGAGTGTTCTCATTTATGTTCTTAAGCTCTCTCTTCAGAACTTGAAAGCTTTAATAACCCTGTAATCACCACAGATGTTGATCAACCGGGGTTTATCTCCGTATTTATTAAAGACAGAGACAGGAACTATTTGGTATAAGATATAGTATAACCCCCTACTTAGGAAAAATCTCAACGACGAGAAAGTGCAGTGTCCAAATTAGTTTTGCTACGCTGGATAGTAATGACAGTGAGCCAGCAGGAATTCTATCTTTCTAAACTATAAAACAAAGCCTTATTGGTATTCAGGACTTTGTTTTGCTTCTTTGAAAATTAATAATAATCTATCCATGTAACTTTTACCAAGTAGATACCAGTTAATTAAAATGTTGGGGTAATCAAAACAGCCCAAGTCCCAGAGAATCTGAAAAGTTTAAGTGCATTCTGTTAAAACGGGATATATTACTACTGAGATAAACAAATACATCTGAAAGCACTTTGTTAAATGTTAAGATGCTGTGTAAATATGAGATAATCCTGTTCTTTGTATAGTTTTATTCATTATTATGCAGATAATTAATGACAAAAATGGTTAACATTTGTTGGGCACTTGGACTATGCCCGGCTTTGTATTAATTACTTCACTTAATCCTTATAACAATTCTATGAGGCAAATATTCTTATTTTCCTTGATTTACAGATAAGGAAATTGAGAGCCGGAAAGATTTTTTTTAATTAAAAAAACTTTTTTAGTGTTTTCATCTTTGAGAGAGAGAGACAGACAGACGGAATCTGAAGGAGGTTCCAGACTCTGAGCTGTCAGCAAAGAGCCTGACATGGGGCTCGAACCCATGAGGTGTGAGATCATGACCTGAGGAGAAGTCAGACACCTAACCGACTGAGCCACCCAGGTGCCCCGAGGCCTGGAAAGATTAATCCCAAGGTCTCACAACTTGTACCTGTTGAGAACGGGATTCACACTGGCCGTGAGCCACCCTCTACCAAAGCCCGTGTGTGAGCTCCCAGAACCCTAACCATTTCACATGCATATGTGCCTGAGACAAACCTTTGCAACTTGTTATCCACACACATCTTCAATCCGAGAAGGAGAACAATGAACTCTTCCCCTTACAAGCATCACCCAGATTCCAGTTACCAATATTTTGCCACAAATTCTTACTCTAATTCTTGCTACAAAATTTGTTTTACTGAGATCCTTTGAACAAATCACTAACATCCTATCATTCCCTCTCCGACCTTTTATTTATTTATTTATTAAAAAAAAAAACCCCTTTTGTATTTTATTTTTTTTAATGTTTTTATTTATTTATTTTTGAGACAGAAACAGACAGAGCATGAGCAGGGGAGGGGCAGAGAGAGAAGGAGACACAGAATCCGAAGCAGGCTCCGGGCTCCGAGCTGTCAGCCCAGAGCCCGATGCGGGGCTCGAACTCACGGACTGTGAGATCATGACCTGAGCTGAAGTCGGCCGCTTAACCGACTGAGCCACCCAGGCGCCCCTCTCCAACCTTTTATATGCATCTTCTAAAACTAGGGACACATTTCTATTTAACTACAGTGTCATTGTTGCACTTGACGAAGTGAGTATATAGTCAGTATTCAGTCCTTTGTTTTCTCCAACCTCTTTGTATGGTTGATGTGTTTGACTTGAGATCAGAAGGAGTCTCAGGCACCGTGTGTGGTTCTCTCTCTCTCTCTCTCTCTTACGTCTCCTTTAATCTAGAAGCGCATCCCACTAGCCCTGTCAGGTTGTTAACAGATGAAGCCATTGTCCTAGAATGGACCCCCAGTTGAGATTCGTCTTACTGTCTCTCAGCGGTGTCATCCTCCGTGTTTCTCTCTAGCCTCTATATTTTTTATAAAGGATCCTCCAGCCCAGAGGATCGATTAAATTCATGTCCAGTTTTTTGTGGCCAGAAGACTTCCTAGGACGTCCAGTGTCCTTCAGTGCTACATGGTAACAGAAGGCAGATGGTCCTGCCTGTTCCCTTTCCAGCTTTTGAAGTTGGATCGGTGGACTGGGAGGTGACTCTTAGATTGTAAAGTTTCCCATCAACCTTCTGTTAAATGTTTTCATGGCAACACTAGTCCCTGCCTGAGTCAACTAGCTCATTAGGCTTTAATATGATCATTATCCAATTCCATCATTCTTTCAATATCCGTTAACTGTAATTCTCTAAAACACTCCCCATCATCCACTAAGAATATGATAGCCTGCCTACCCCCATACTATACATATAAGACAGACAGGATGAACGCTCTTCATTCTTTCCCAGCGTGTACCAATTTCCAAAGTAATTGATGCCCTAGTTGTTACCTGTTGGTGACAAATGAGGTGTGTTTTTTTTTTAACTTTAGTTTTTGCTCATTTTTTTTTTTTTGGCGTCATTATGAATTCATGGATTTTTATACACTCAGTATACCACGTTGACTCTGTTTTCTCTCGACACAATCTGTTAGTGGCCAAGAGTGCTCTTGCTTTCTGAACCAGATGTCGCAGGTCCTGCGTGGGCGTTTCCTCCCCTGGACCTCAACACCGTTTCTCAAGGAAACCTGGTTTGTTTAGTCCGAAGTGGTACAAAGTGAGGGTGGTCACTGCTCCTGGGTCTCTGTGCTTCTAGGCCTTTTTGCATAGATACGTATATTCTTTAACTCACAATACGCTCTGTGTAATCTCATCCCATCTGCGTCTTACGCTAGGTCGTTTAATTTCCCACCTATGTTCATACTTCAGAGGGACTTTTTGTTATTTTAGGAGGCAGTCAAGGATGAGAACTTAGTTTATCATACCAACAAAACCAAAAACTTGCCCAGATACCATAGCCTCCATAGAGCTGGTGACTTTACGAGTTGCTCATCTATTTATATAAAAGGGAAACATTATCTATTTGTTTAGCTGTAGGACTTAGTTTGCATTAGAAGCTCATTTCTTATCTTAGTTGTTTTTTTTTTTTGAAGTTTATTTTGAGAGAGAGAAACAGAGTGCAGGAGCAGGGGAGGAGCAGCGAGGGGGAGAGACAGAATCCCAAGCAGGCTCCGCACAGACAGTGCCCACTCAGGGTTCAAACCCACGAACTGTGAGATCACGACCTGAGGTGAAATTGAGAGTCGGATGTTTAACTGACCCAGCCCCCCCGGGGCAGCCTTCTCATCTAAGGTTTTAAGGAGTCTGAGACCTCATCTAGCCATGAGTTTTAGAAACGCAGTATGCCAAAGCATTTTGTTTCTACCCGAGCAACTTTCCCAGCAGACAGGTGGTTGAGGCCAAAGCTTTGCCGTATCCATGGTGCTGGTGTTTCCATTGATTCTGACTTTGCCAAGATCTTCATTTTGTTGCCATTGTAATAAACGTCAAGGTGTCCTCTGCTTTCTTTCGTGGGGAGGAAGCACCGACAGTGACAGTGATGCTACCGATCTCTCCAGGGGCAAGTGCTGCCATTTGTTTCTGTCGTCTTCCCAATTCTCCACCTTCAGAGCAGAAATATTAAAGGAAAATATGCCACTTCAGAAACCGTCCATGATTTCTACTGTGGGAAAAACAGAAAGAAGTTGTCTCCTATTTCCCTGTGAAAAGCCACATACAAAAATCCCAACATTTTACTCAACTACTTAAAACCTCTTTTACTCCCCCAACTTTTAATTAACTAGGATCTTTATAGGGGCACCTGGGTGGCTCAGTCGGTTGAGTGTCTGACTCTTGGTATGAGCTCAGGTCATGACCAGGGTCGTGGGAGCCAGCCCAGCATTGGGCTTTGCTGAGCATGGAGCCTGCTGAGGGTTCTTTCTCCCCGCCCCACCTCTCTCTCTCTCCGCCCCCCCCTCCTCTCCCTCTCTTGTCCCCTCCCCTCCTCACACGCATGCGCGTGCACACATTCACACTGTCTTTCAAAATAAATGTTAAAAAAAATTAAAATCTTTATTTCAGGAAACTGTGCATTTCTTTTCAAACAACTAAGACTTTGACTTTTTTTTAATCATATAATTTAAGCCATATACAGAGCAAAAGGTAAATCTTCCTTGCTAGAAGCAAGCATTATAAATGCTTGATCCCTTCAGAGATTCAAATACGGATAACTTGTATTTAAGTAAAATTGAGGCTCCTTTTTAATTTCTGAATTTTTTCCAGTGAAATCTAGGTAGTAATCGACACTTTGGACAGAGCTCCAAAGAGATTTTGTAAGATTTCTCAAATCCTCTTCTGTGAATTAAAGAATTATTTTCCTATCGTAGATATAAAACCTGGCTGTATAGTTCAGTGAGGTTTAGTAAAGATGACAATGTGTTTATCAAGAGTATAACAAGATTATTATTTTTATTTTACCTAACGGAAAATGCAAGCAATAAAATAAAATGTAAAGAAGAATACAAAAACCTCTCTACCTCTCCACCAAATAACTAGTTCTTAACAGAGAGCATTGAGTTCTTTTAGCTGGAAAACATAATTTCTTATTTATTCAAGGTCAACCATTATTGTATATCATCTATGAAACACTCTCTTCTTACCCATCTGAATGATTGAGTCTACTAATGAAAAAGCACACTAGCAGAGTAGAGCTAAAATGGAGGTGTTTTCCCATTTCATTCTTGCTCGCTCCACAGTTTCCATGGAAACCTGACGGTTATGACAAAAGGCAGGAATGATGACTGTTTTCCAAAGATAAAATGATCACAGGATTAAATACTTAAGGTTATATGCCACTTAACAAGCACCATGGATTAATATTTGAGCTATTTAAGTAGTAAAGAGAAAATTAAATGCACAGTAAGGTAAAAAAAAAAAAATATATATATATATATATATATATATATATATATATATATATATATATATGAATGATGTTGGCTCTATCAAGTTTCCCTGTGTGTGATTTGTGTCTCTGCCTTCAATAATGAGAAGCTAAATATTGAGACAGCATTTAATTAATGCAATTCAATATAGAAAAAATTTAAAAAAAAACAAATAGCAATTGAGCCATCAGCAGTAAGGAATTTGAAAAAAAAATCTTCTTTTTTCCTGTAATGGTTTACCAACTGACAGTATTAAAGCAAAGTTAAAAAAAAATAGGGGTACCTGGGTGGCTCAGTTGGTTGAGCATCTGACTCTTGATTTCGATCGCTGCTCAGGTAGTAATCTCACCGTTCGTGGGATGGAGCCCCGCACTGAGCATGGAGCCTGTTTAAGATTCTTTCTCCCTCTCTCTCTGCCCCACTCCCCCCACCTCTCTTAAAACAAAACGAAGCAAGACAAAACAAACTCTGTTTAGGTAATGCCATTTTAATTTGTTAAATAAAAGATGACAGAAGTTTCTATTCCAAACCATCATCCACATGCATCAAGGTGGATAAAACGGGACCTCTTGCTCGCTAAGCTAATTAGTGTGAACTAATTAAGGAGACCTTCCTTACAGTGACACTCGGGATGAATTACTGTGGCCTCTTCCACTTCTGGTTGAACTCAGGGGAGAGTACCAGTTTACCACGGAAGGTGAACATGTCAGCCGAAATGAATGTGTGGTTGGTTTTGCAATGACAGAGAAATAGATCCCATCATTTGGTGAAGTGATATTTTGCCATCACCCTTGTATCCATGACAAGAAAAGACAAGCGAGTTCGAAGCGGAAGGTAGCTCGTATCCAGACAATTGTGAGTGGAGCACGTAGTGTGTCTGCTTTCCATGATGCTTATTTGTTTCCTTGTTGGCTGAACTTTGTCCATGGGGTTTGGGATTTACTTTGTTTAGAAGGCATCTCGCACCAAAAGGAAGACATTGCTTTTTAGCGTTACTCCTGTTTTATATATTTATTAACCAAAACCGTGTGCGACAAAGAACAGACATAAAATACCATATCTTAGCCATAGCGGCCTTAAATTTGATGAGTTGGATTTTTCCCTGACGTCACAGAATTAGAATTGGTTGAGGCTCTAAGTCTGTCTGAACTTCCCATTCTTCTGCTTATTTCCACTGTATAGATGCAGCAAGACCTGGTCAGTGGATGTGTGCTGGGTCTAACTCTGTTCAAACTGGAAGATTCTCACACACAAGTGTGTGTTGAAAAGCCTAGCCTTTTCACTTGGAACCTTTTGAAATTGAGCCACAGCGTTGTAGTTTTTAGATTTTATTTTAGTGATCACTCAGAAGGAATACCTTTTATTGCTTTTCATTGGAGAGGACCTGAAGGACTGCCCATTTTTAATTTTAATTGTATTTTTCGGATTAATTACATAACCACATGGAATCATCTACATTACAAAGGGATAGTTGCTCAGATGTCTGATAACAGTATTACATGTTAATATATACACGCATTGGGCTTCTCCAGGGAAACACCAGACTCCCATTATTTTCATGGTTCAAGTGCAAGCTGAAGAGAAAATGAAACTTTATCTCAATTAGTGATGTGTGTGATGGTCCATTAAACATGCAGAGGAAGGCTGAAAGGATCATAGTTAAGTCTTGTCTTTGTTAACATCTCGATGACCTAAAGAATGCCATCAACAAATGTGTAATTCAAACCTTAGGTGGTCTTTCCAAGGAGGAGGTGTTGCCAACATTTGAGAGGAAAAGAACACACAAAGTGGAGTGAGGTGAAGGGAACGTAATTAACACAGAAATTAGAAAAACAAGGCTCATCAGCTTGCACAGCAGTCACCTGAAACGCATATATTTACCAACAAGGAGAGATACTCATTTTGGTTTGATGAAAGCAGGAAGCTTGGGAATTCTCCGAAGAGTCTCTGGGTCATTAGCGAATCTGATGTGAACTTGTTAAGGCAACAGGCACCGTCCCGCTCCACACATGGGGCTGGTGATATTGGGGGTCGGAGGACAGATCGGCCCTGTGGAAAGCAGGAGCTAATAACAGGTAAAGGATTTTCAAACTATTTTATGTCATTGAGTCAATACATCAAAACCTCTGTGAAATGCGTGATCATGATGATAGCGTCATGTTGAACAAATCCACTACGATTGTATGCTAATTATGTTATAGACAGTCATTAAATAGGATAAAGTGTTCATAGAATTCCCTCCCATAGCATTAGTAAAGCCGTATCTCAAAGTCTGTGTTCATTTTAGATACTACTACTGTTAATAATAGCAATAGCAAACGGACATGCTTACCTGTGCCGGGTCCCCGACAACTTGTTACACTTGTTTCGAAGACACTTCTGTTGTTCCCATTTTATAAATGAGGAAATTGAGGGACAGAGAGGTTAGGTAACCTCCCCAAGTCACACAGCAGACCAAGCAGACCTGACCCACCGGGATAAAGATGTCTGAGAGTCAGAGGTAGTCCATAACCAAAAAGTAATTCTTCGTGCAAAGATCAGGAATATTGCTTATACTTTGCCATGTGCAAGGAACCAGTTCCCGGAAGTTTAATCCAGAATCTCTGAGTCCTCTCTCAGGGGTGTTAATTAGAATATAGGAGGATAGTTTGGTAGGTTTTCCTTCAGTTGGCCTTTGTTTTATTTGTTCACTGGCTATTATTTTTGTAGTTTTTTTAAATGTTTATTTTGAGAGATACAGACAGACAACACGAGTGAGGGAGAGGCAGAGAGAGTGAGGGAGACACAGAATCCTAAGCAGGCTCCATCCAGGCTCTGAGCTGTCAGCCTGGAGCCCAATGCGGGGCTCAAACTCACGTACTGTGAGATCATGACCTGAGCCAAAGCCGGACACTTGACCAACTGAGCCACCCAGGCACCCTAGCTATTATTTTTTGAATAAGGTGCTAGAGGAAAGACCAGAACATTTGCCAGCCAGCTTTGAAAATAATTCCCTTTCAATCAATCAATCAATCAAATAATCCCTTTCTAGGAATTCATGCAATCCGTTTCATGCCTTAGAGATTATAAGCATATAAACATGATATATGCAATTGCTTTTTGATATGCTGAAGTTTTTAAAAGGAGAGTTTACCAAGACGACAGTGACAAATTTACCAGTTGCATTACTCTTTGAAGTAAGTCTGCTCTAACAGCACCAGGAGTTTGTCCGTAATACCGCAATAGAGCTTTGTGGGGACGGGTGGTACCTACACTTGTGGTGAACGTAGTATAAGGTATAGAGATGTCGAGCCACTGTATTGTACCCTTGAGTCACACTCAAATTTAAAAATCCAATAAATAAATAAATAACAATTAAATAATTCAGCTCTACCAATGGAGTGGGCCGTTGAAGTGATCACACTTTCTGTTGGGGGTTGGGGGGGAGTGGGCAGAATTTCTTGAGATGCAAGGAAACCCTTGGATTGAGAAGAGATGTGACCATTCACAGCCCTGAGACTCACCTCCAGTCCTCGCATGATCAAGCATGCAAATTCTACAGCACCTGGACCGAAGGTTGGCAGGAGAATCTCACAAGCAGAGAGGGTTCCAAAAAAAAAAAATACATATATATATATATATATATATATATATATATATATATATATATATCCTTCTTGGTCCTCTGCTGATAAAATCGACACTCCCCAGAGCAGAAATATGTTCTTCTGTTAATTTGAAGAGCTAAACTGTGCTGTTTGTTCTCAGTGCATGGGAATTTAAATGACCTGATACTGGCCAAGTTATTTTTCATTGGAAACATTCTTAGAAATTATTTCAGAAGTCTAAAAATATGCCACAAGGGGCACCAAGGTGGCTCAGTCAGTTGAGCATCTGACTTCAGCTCAGGTCATGGACTCATGGCTTGTGAGTTTGAGCCCCGTGTCCGGCTCTCTGCTGACAGCTCAGGGCCTGGAGCCTGCTTCGGATTCTGTGTCTCCCTCTCTCTCTGTTCCTCCCCTGCTGGCACTCTGTCTCTCTCTCAAAAATAAAGATTAAAAAAAAATACTTTTAATCTGCCACAAAATATAAACAAATAACTTACTCTAATCATATTAGCTGTTAATCCCCCAAACTTTAACATCAGTAACTTTTAAAAATATTTTTAACACAATTCCAAAATATTAAATTACATATAACTTTTGAAACTCCATAATTTTCTGAACATAAGGTTTGTTTGTTTTTCCCCCCTAGTCTTCAGAAAGTCAGATTTTTTGTGTGCATTTCTAAGGAGACTAAGTAGGCAGTCCTTGGTGGCTCTCAGAGTTCTAAACGGAGCCTTGGTCTGTCAGATAATCTCTAAGAATGCAGAAGAATCGGATCTCTTCCTTTGCACTTGGGAGGCATACATTCCACCTGACAGGAGACATGAGCCCAGGCTGGCCTTCAACTGTAGGCTGGATAAAAATAAGTAAACATGTCAACTGAGGACAAGATGATACCATCACGTGACTCTCCGCCTTACTGTTTCGGAGCATGTTTCGATAGGGTCGGAATGAAATTGGCAGACGGGAAACATTTACAGAGGGTAAATATTGTGTCCTTGTAAAAGACTGTGGAAAAAGCCTCGCCCTGTGAAAGAAGCCCCTGGGAACTAGCCACAGCTCTGCACTTGAACTCTCCACACTCACATGTTTACTCTGGCTGCTTTCCTTGCCAAGTCATAGCCCCACCCGGTCAGTCCATTTGAAAACTTTGACTGCGTCCCCAAATACCAGGGCAGCCTCACTGCATCAGTATCGACTCCTCACTGAACTTCAGAGGTGGGAGAGAGACCTTCCAGTCCAACTCCTTCCTTTTACAGAGGAGGAAACCCTTAGTCGTTCTAGAGATGTAGACTGAAGTCATTTGAAAACGAGACTTCATGGAGACTCATGAGATGTGGCTTTTGAACATTACCCACAGATGACGTATTGAGCCAGGACAAAAGCTTCTCCCTACTAGTGACAGGTACTCTGGGACGCTTAATATACCTTCCCTGGTCACCTGGGTACCATTCTGAGCAGTGAAGGAACTGACGATATGGTGCGCACACGGATGTCTCCATGTGAGAACACAGCATTATTTTATCGCTCATTTCGGTTAATCTTTGAGATTGATCCTATTCACATAACTATGACACGAAAAGCAAACACCACGTTATAAATATTCAAACAGTTTATTGTATTTTGTTTGTCTTTGTATGACTCAGCTACTTTATCGTTTTCCAAATAGATACACATTAAAACTTGAACATCTGTAGTATACAGTTTTGAGATAATAAATTTGAAAACTGCATCCCTTAAGGGTATAATTACTTGACTTAATTGGTATGCAGTTTGATAAATATTTGTTCTGTGAAAAGCAATCATTCGTCGGAGAACTTCGCTGGTGACTGATACACGTTGTGTTTGTGACTTAGCGTCCTGAACGTGAGCCAGAGGAGTTGTGTTTCCGTTGGCTCACGACGTAACCTAACCGAACAGAAAGGAAAATAATAATTTTAGAATGTCTGAGAGTTCAGGAAGGAAGGAACAAGGAGCGAACAGGACCAAGAAAATCTATAGCAGTGTCATCACAAAAGTCGTGATGATGTTGTGCTCGCTTCCTGTGGTTCATGCAACAAGTCACCACCAGAGGGGTGGCTTGAAACAGAGCAATGTGTTTTCTCACAGTTCGGGAGCCTAGAAGTGCGAGATCAGTTTCACTAGGACCCAGGCTCGGGGCTGGCGGGGCCACACTCGCACTGGGGGTTCTCGGGGGAGACCCATCCCTTGACTCTCCCAGATTCTAGTGGCTGCCGGTGTTCCTGGGTTTGTGGCTGCATCCCTGCAGCGTTTCCTGCATTCTCGCATCCGCTGGTGTATACGTGAACACTCGTTTTGCGTCCCTGTTAGCAAATTACCAGAGAGCGCATCTATGGTCTCCCGGGAAAGGCCAGGATGATCTTCCAATCAGCCCTTCATTTAAATCCCAACTCCGAAGACTCTTTGTCCAAATGAGCTTACCTTTTTCGGGTCCAGGGATTGAGATGGGACATCCTTGGGGCACCATCTTGAACAGCCTGCCCCGGAGAAACTAACTGCTCGGGTTAGCAAACGACAGGCTGCGGGGGATGCTTCTCTGACCATGTCCTACATGACATCCTGTGAGAAGGAGCCGGACTCCACCCATCCTTGCTCTCTCTTTGCTTCCCTTCTGACTCCCACCAGTCCTCTGCCTGTATTTTTCTCTCCGACCCCCATGCAGAGAGCAGCACCATATTCTGTAAAGTTTGCACGTGCCCTCTCCCTCCCCCAAACCTACTGTGTTGCCCAAGGCATTGTTTGTGCGGGCCACTGTGTCCACCTTACAGTCACAGAGCGAAGATTCTCCTTGTCCTCTCAGAGGGGAAAAACAAAACAAAACAAAACACTAGAAGTGGACAGACTCTATTCAGAAAATCAGATGCATGTTTCACCCACAACTTCTGCCTGGCACAGATTCTAAGCCTGTCCCCTACCATGGGTTCCCTGCGGTAGAAGGTTTCAGAAGGCCACTGAGCGTGTGCGTTATGCCCTGTGAGCTTTTGTCTTGGAGAAAATTCCCAAGCGCCATACTGACTGTCTTCTCTTGGAAATTTGCTGCAGGGGTGGGCACGTGAGACCTACTTCTGCTCTATGTAGGGGGTTCAGACCTGTGTGGTTGCCACAGAAGGACACTAGCAGACACCCACCTGCTCTTGGAGCTCCCAGACCACAGCCGCCTCCCTGGAACCACCCAGGACAGCCCTACCTTTCTCCACATGGGGCACCTCACAGCACAGGGGGTACGGATCCCCCAGGTCATCTTACGGGAGGCAGGCATCCTCTGTCCTCTGCAGAGCTGGTCTGGAGGGTTCAGTTCATCTTATTGGTACGAATAGGTGAAGTTTAGGGAAAATATTTAGGGAAGTATTACCCACGGGACTGTCACCAGCTCGTGCTCTCACACGCACAAAGAAGCTGTGTCAAACCCATAAGATCCCAGGAGAGGATCTCTGGAATCAGGAGTATGTTTTTTCCCAAAATGATGAGTTGAGCGTGAACGCTTGATTTGCACCAGACACTGAGATAAGCATCTTACTTGCATCTTTGATTGAATCCTTTGAATTGGCATCTGTCATTGCTATCCTCCTGACTCTCTAGATGAGGAATTTGAGGTTCGGCGATCGCGCGGCCTCACGGGGAGCCCCACCGCCCCCCTCCAGAAACCATCTTCTGGTCGCTGTGTGATCCTGGCGTGACCTTGATTTCAATCTGGAAACAGTCATGAGTTGTCAACCTTGATGGTGAAGGCCTCCCCCGTTGGTGTTGCAAATGAAAGGCGCTCAGGAAAGGAAACGTTCCCTTTTAAAGCTGCATCTGACTCCATATGTTGTAGCTCGACCCGTGGGCCATGATAACAGAGCCTCCGCGGGCAACTCCGAGTAGCACAGTGGCTCCCCTGTATCGAGTCCGCTACATCCCACTAGCGGGTTCCGGTAAAGGGCTTCTCCGTCAAGTCCAGCAGCCCTCCCACGTCTGCACATCCAGGCAGGCCCGTCCACCTCGCAGTTAGCTTTCCCGCATCCACCCTTGAGCAATCGAAGCAGATTCACAACCACCCAGAACCGCTCCAGGACGTCAGGGCCCCGTGGACTCCCCCACCCCTCACCCCGGGGGGTTCCAAGCAGCACTCTCTCCGTCCAGGCAAAGGAGATCGTAGAAGCATGACCTTTAAGGCAACGACAGGTGAACCGGCCAAGCGGTCCTGCCCCACCGCCCGTCCTTTGCCCGTTCCGTCAAGAAATAGTAACTGTTTTTGTTCTTTTCAGCAGCCGGCTTTTAATGTACTTTATGTAAAATGCATAAATCCTACATAATTTACAGCTTCTGTATCCCTAGCTGTGTCATAATGAAACCCAACGACAGCCAAAATCCCTGGCCTTGCTTCAAAACAAATAGTGCCTGATGTGAGTTTTTTCATTATTCAGAGGTCTTTAAAAGTTCACCTAAAAACGTTTGTATTTTTTTGTTCACAATTTTTTAAAGCTTTGAGCAGTGAAGAAAATATGCTTGAGAGAGAGAGAATCGATTCAGAAGTCTTCCAACTGCTGCCATTTGGGGGGAGGGGGGAAATTACTAATTAAGGAAAAGCTTTATTGACAGGATACCATTAATCATCTCTTAGCAAACGTGATCCTGCACCAGAACAGAAGTCCGCAGACTTTCTCTAAGGGGCTGGATGGTCAGTGTTTGGGGCCCTGCAGGTGTATTCCAGCGTATTCCTGCATAAGCAGGCACAGACAGCGTATAAACAAACGAGAGCACCCTTGTTCCAGCAAAACTTACCTGTGGAGCCTGACGCTTGGATTTCGTGTCCTGTGTCACAAAATTCTATTCCCTCTGTCCTTAGATGGCATCTACTCTCCCCTCCAGCGGCCCCCACCTCAGATCATCGGCAGATACACACGTCTGTCTGCTGTCTGTTCACACCTGCCCTGTCTCACCTGGACCACTTGAGTTCCCAGATGATCACCCCCTCAGCACCCCCCCCCATCTCCCCAGCAACCCAATTGCAGCGAAGCGTCTCGAGGACCACGTACTAATCAGACATTCGATGATGTCACATACACCTGCTGCAGTCTCGAGCGAGGGAGCTGACCCCTTTAAGACTCCATTTCCTCTTCTGTAAACAGAGCAATCATCCATGTTTGTGTGGTTTGCTGTGAGCGCTTGACTGACGGTGTTAGGATGTTTAGCATGAGGTCGGTCGTGGGATCCCCGTGGACGGAGCCAATCTCACTCAGCAGTAGCCCCAACCACCAACTGTCACCATCGTCATCACCGCCCCCCCCCAACTAAAACACACTGCAGTTAGAATAACACCAAAGCGCCTCACCTCTTTGGCCAGCGTGGTCTCCCTGCTTGTCGCTTGTCTCCTCTCTGGAGCGTGTTAGGCCTCAGCCAGCCTACCTTTGCTTGGTTCCTTGTGTGCACCGGGTTCTCCAGAATCCTCACACCTGCTCCCCACTGGATTCTGGATCCTCCATTTAAATGTCCCTTTCTCAGAGATCCCTTCCCTGATGGCTCACTTGTCCCCTTGTCCCCCACACACTCACGCCCCACTCGGTCACAGAAATCTGTGCTTCCTTGATCATAATCTCCTCCAGAGATTATTTGTTCATGAATAAATTCCTATCCTATATCCCAGGAGACTCTAACTGCCACGAGCGGGAAACAGGCCTGCCTCCTTCGAGGCTCTATGCAAGAAGTCGCCTCTCATGCGTGTTCACGGAATGCAACAAACATAAAGGCTCAGGGCTACCTGCCGTTTTTAGCTGAATCCTGAGACAGTCATTTAAATTCAGTGGACTCTGGATTCAGGAGGTCAGTAGGCTCACTCATTCTTCTGTCCATTTAGTCAGCAGACGTGTGTGTGCAGGAAGCCGAGCATCACAAAGTTTCGTGAGTGCTGTTGGGTTTATAACATAACCGCCTAAGTTGTCTTTTCAAAGTACGTGTCAACAAGCCGATCTATTACTGTCTTCTGGGCTTAAGTTCTAAGGTCCTCCCTCATCGAAGCAGTCGTCCCATGGAGGAACGTGTCTAACTGGCACCATCAGCGTGTATTCAATAAATACCGAAAGCGTGTCAGTCACGGCCCCGAAAACTCCAATTCTCGTTGGACTTCTCTTTCCTGCTACACTAGGCTTTTAAGAGAAAGTGAAGAGTGTCACCAAAAGAAGTTATTGGAGAGTCTGTTTTGCGGAGTGTGCAGACTGGGGGTTGGGACGGGCATGCCTGTATCGTGCTCTGAGTGGACTGAAGTCCCCACTGGAGTCCGTGTGGACGTCCAGAAGCTGCAGGGACTTTGGGCAAATGGACCTCTCTTCTGCTCCGTGTGTGTGCTCACTACGACCAGGAAGTACACAGACATCTCTGAAGCAAGACCTCCAGTGCTGTGTAGCTAAAGAAAAGCATTTCTGTGCTTGAAGAGGTTAAATCTTTCTAATCCAAAGACCAGCCACCCTCAGATTCCTGTCTGTAACTCATAACTGTGGTTTTGACAGGTGTGACTGCCAGTTGTGGGGAGATAGGCTTTGATTGAGGAAGTTGAGAAAGTTCACCAACCCTGAAAGCTCTTTTTATACTTTACAGACAAGAAACAGGCTTTTGCACTGAAAGCAAATAAGTTTTCACGGTTTCAAGTAGCTGACTATTAATTCAACATCTGCTGTGAATCCAGGATTACGTAAGACAATGAAATGCAAAATTAGTCCTTCCCTTTGGAAGGGAGGAAGGGAAGAGGGAAGGGAGGAGGGAAGGAGGAGGAACGGACCTCCTCCTTCCCTCCTCCCTTCTTTCTTTCCTTCCTCCCTTCCTTCCTCTCTTGCTCCCTTCTTCCTCCCTCCCTCCCTCCCTCCCTCCCTCCCTCCCTCCCTCCCTTCCTCCCTCCCTTCCTTCCTTTTTCCTTTCTAGCAGAACATACATCTCAACATGGCTTTGAGAGCAGAACCGATGGCAAGCAAAATTAGCAGATACTGCTTGATTCTGTTCTTTAGTAAACAATTTGTTCTGGTCTTTTGATATCTTCACCAAAGCTTCATCCCTTATTGATAACACACAGAATCAATACGAATCTTGGCTGCTTTTAGTGAAGCTCAGGGGAAGAGTCTTGCATAAGGAAAATGCATTTTAATACAGCAGTGGTGAGTTTGTTAAATCTTAGCGGGAGCCAGTTCAGAGATGGGCGTACAATGTACCTCTGGCTGATCAGAATCCTTTCCCCTTGGACTCTGGGTGCTGCAGAGAGGGTGGCAGGTGGGCTCATGTGGGCAGCCTAGGGCCATCTTGTTTGCACACGACTACAGGCATGGGACAGGGACACTGACTCATCCATGAGAGAAGCTTGTGCCGTCTACAGAACAGAGATCCTCTCGGTAGTTGTCTTTGGAAGCTCGCTTTGTATTCAACCTCTCTGTAAATGTTAAATCGCTCAGTTGCAAAAAAATAATAATAGTAACTTACAAGTCATACTGAAGATACACACACTCAGACTCTCGGTGTTGACCAGTATCAGTCTCTGGATGTTTTAAAATGTATTTAATACACTCACAAGAAATAGCTTTCAGAAAGTGAATTTGCATGTTTCAAGGAGAGAATACCTTGGGACAAATAAAGTCACGGATTGAATTCGATGGGCACCTAAGGTCCGTGTAGAATAAGCCCCTTTTCTCAAAGCCCTATGGGCGGGTGGCACCATCATATTTATAGACCCCCTTCGAGGTGCCCGTATCCTGGTGGGGTTCCCACCCTCGGGTGACCGGCGCTGTCTCTCCAGCCTCCTGGAGCATGAATATAGGAAGAGCAGACGCCCTAGCACCCCACAGTGCCCCAGGAGCATGGAGGAGGTAACCATTCTGCCTGGAAGAAAAGAAAGGCAAGAAAGTGGGATAGACCTTGGAGGTACATCCCCCACTGTTCTCCTCCTTCACACCAAAATCCGTAGCAGCCTGTCTGACGATACACATCACGGCAGAGTGATTTAGACGTGTGGACTTTGAAATTATATGTGGAGTGATGTCTGAGCAGTCACTGGCTTTCTCTAACACTCAATTTCTTCACCTAGGAGCTGGAACTCACACACGCGCACGCGCACGCACATTCTCTCTCTCTCTCTCTCTCTCTCTCTGTCACCCTCACACACACACACACACCCTGAGGATTTGGGGGAAGGTTATATGAGAGTAAGTATGTATGTATGTATGTATGTATGTATGTATAGTTGCTAGAGAATATCAACTACAGGCATGGAAGGAATGTTTAGGGATTCTTACACAGCCCTGTGGGACTAGAGCATGAAGTTTAGATGGAGAGAACACTCCCAAAGTTCCTCTAATGCTCAGGAAAGAGCTCCAACTTGATGCAACCCTTGGGGCAAACACCCTGTGTTTGGGAAGCCAGCCGACATGATCAGGTGCATTCGTTCTATGGCGGGGTAAGGAGACGAGGAGCGGGAAATTTCTGCTGTGAGAACCACCTCTGCTGGGAAAGCAGAATAATGTTTATATTTTGTGGGTCATTTTGAATATTGTTACATTTATGAGTCATAGATTTCTTCTCCTGTGTGTTTTAAGAGTTTCTGCTTTACTAGGTCTCAGTTTTATTTTTAAAACATTGTTCTATTTTGAAGTTGACTCGCCAGGAGCATGCTACCCTGTAAAGCTGGGTCCGCAGGCATCTGCACAGCAAAAGAGGCAAGCAACCTACAGCGTTTCCTTCCACACGCCTCTTTCATGGTGCCCAGGTGGCCTCAACGTTCTCTTTGTGCCTTGGGGCATAAGTTTGGGTGGTAGTCACAAATTCATGCCCTTTGGAGAAAAAAAAACAAGCTCCTGATGAAAATGTTAAATCATGAATTTGGATGGATAGCCTTCAAATGCAAAAGATAGGTTAATAGGAATCAAAGAATATGTTAAAATACATTTTTGTAATAGGGACAGACAGAAACAACATTTGGTTTCGATTTCATGCAGAGCATCAGCCACCAGAATAAAACAAAAAAAAAAAGCAGACAACAGGGTATCTCTTGAGTAGTTGCAGATCTGAAAGCTGAACTGTAATGTTTAACTGAATATCTTAAGGTTGGATTATTGCAAGAATTGCGAAGGGACAGAAGGCTCAGCTTTTCGGCAAACCTTGTACTTTTGTGCCCTCTGGTGGTAGTTTGGAGAATTGGCCTATCCTCATAGAATTAAGAAAACCCTAGAGGAAAGTAGCTAAGGAGAGCTAGGGTACCTTCGAGACCCTGAGGGTCTTTCCTGCTCTTCCTTCGTCCAGTTAAAGGCAGAAAAGAGCTAGCTGGCTTTAGAGATTCTGCAAACCGCTTTCAAGAATGCAAAAGAACCATTGGTTTGGAAGCATAGATGGATGGTTCCACTGATCACTGTTGAATATGTTTTTGGACCCTTTTCTAACATGGGCTTGTCAGGCTCAGAATGGAAGCCTGAGTTTCCATCTCTCTCGAAGGACTCACGTACCAGACACAGGTGACACTGAGCGTCAGCAGCTGTGAGAGTTGGATCCTTAGCAAACAGTCTCCTTGGGACTGGGGATATGGGGAACCAGCAGACGGCTATCAACATGCCATAAAACGATGATGCTACCGTTTCACATGGAATTTGCAAGCTCCTCAAAATCAAATTGCACTGGCAGAGCAAGGAACTTTGCTGTAAAATTTTAACTCCATAGTCACAGGTAGATACAACGTCCAAACTAGAAGAGCATCTGCTCATGGAGACTGAAATCGTCTGTTTTCTCATGTTTACCTTTCAGCATTAGGTTAGTCCCGGAATTAGATGTAGTTCATAAACCCAGGTCTGCTGAGCACCGCAGAGGGGTTTTTATTTCTTCTGCACATGTGGCTGGACCTGGATACCCAGTTACGAGACCACTTCTAACACACCCCTTAGAGAAGACTGAGCCTTTGGCTTTTACGTGAGTGTAGACATGATTTCCAGATCGTTTGGCAGTCCTGTTATGAGAATTGAATGGATCGAGATGCCTCTAAATGTTCACTATAGTTTTATTTACACCCAGCGACTACCCAAGTATGTGATACTTCTAAACACCCTTCGGTTTTTCACAGACAGAAGCTTGCTTTCTCTAGGCAGACGATTCCTTGTCACAAGTGAGTTCAGACACTGCGCCGAAGTGAATTTAATAGCCTGGAGATCCCGTTTCACTTTCCGAGAGAACAGATCCCATAAACTGTCTTCTTTGTGCCATTCTGCTTCCTGTCCTCCGCGAGGGTGGTGCAGAAATACAGCTGCTGTGTGGGAACACTTCAGAGTTCAGTTTCTCAAACCACAGGCCCGGGAAGGGCGGTTATGAGGCTCTGTTTCTCTTCCTTCCAAAATAGTACCCAAGGCCCTCCTGACCTTGCCTGCCTCTACCTCTGAGCCGTAAGCCTACTGGGGAGTAAGTGTATCCCACTTCCTTTTGTCGTAATTATTTTTAGTTGCGGAGGGTATAAATATGTATCCTGGGAGAGGTTAGAGTTCTCTCGAGGGACCTGCTAGGTACAAGTTATGTCTTTTTAAAAATCTATTCTTATAATTGTAAATGTGTATAACATTTCTAACATTTAGGTTTCTATACATGTTGTACGGATCTGTGTAATTACAGATTTGTAATAAAATTTTTTATGAAATGTTATCATATTTATGATTATAAATATATACATCTCTGCATGCTCTTAGGAGGTTAGCATCCGCTGACTCTCACAGTCTAGGGTCTACAGAAAACCATATCACTCTGATTTTTATACTTTAATACACTTTATTTCAACCCTACCCCCAAATGGCATAGAGAGTTAGTTATTCGGTAGGCTTAATAGAAACGAGCAAGCATTGGGGCACCTGGGTGTCTCAGCTGGGTAAGCGTCCAACTCTTGGTTTGGGCTAAGGTCATAATCTCATGGTTCATGAGTTCAGACCCCGCCTTGGGTTCTGTGCTGACAGTGCAAACCCTGCTTGGAATTCTCTCTCTCTTTCCCTCTGTCTCTGCCCCTCTCCCGTACTCGCTCACTCTCTCTCTCAAAATACATAAACTTAGGAAAATTTAAGAAGCAAGCAACGGGGGGCACCTGGGTGGCTCAGCCGGTTAAGCATCCAACTTTGGCTCGGGTCATGATCTCACGGTTCATGGGTTCGAGCCCTGCATTGGGCTCTGTGCGGACACCTCAGAGTCTGGAGCTTGCTTTGGATTCTATGCCTCCCTCTCTCTGCTCCCCCTCTGCTGCGCTCTGTCTTTCAAAACTGAATAAACATTAAAAAAAATTTTTAAAGAAAGAAGCAACTTTTATATAGGTATAGAGTTACTCAAATGCCAGGGACTAACAAATACACTGCCTGTTCTACTGGACAGAAGAAAGTGAAAACACGTTCCGCCTTCTGATGCCACTTCTTCTCCTTGGCTTGAGGAAACCGAGGCAGGACATGGTGCCTGGGAAGCAAACCCAGGGAGGGACACCATCACAACAGGTGCCTTCGTGGTGACCATGTGGCTCCCCCCTTTCCTTCCTCCTCAAGTCCGCACTGTAATTTGCATGAACGAAATCTCTCTTTGGCCTCTCGTTTCAGTGGTTTCCCTTCGGAAGTTCACGGTGTAGAAAAATAAGTTGTTTTTCATAAGAACGGGATGAACTAGGGATTCTTCACAGCTGGTACCCATCACAGGCCCAGTCCTTCCCCTGGCCTGGAGATCACAAGCACAGCCTTGGAGAACTACCAAACCCAAGTAGTTCTCATTTAAAAAAAAAAAAAAGGCAACAGAAAGATCAGGCAAGAATTATTAGATGTTTTTTAGGCTTCATATTTCCTGGGTTGTTTTTGTTTGTCTTGCTTTTGAGGTTTGGGGTTTGGGTTTTTTGTGTGTGTTTTAAGGTGTGCTTTGGTCTGACCTACTTCGTCTTTGAGCACAGAAGTACTCAGAAGTATGAATGGTTGCAATACGGAATCTTGGGTCTTAGCCTAAATACAAATTCTATATTTCTATATTCTCTAATTCTATTTACTCTCGAAAATATCTGCACGGTAACAATAGAGGATTACTCGAGATTCTTCAGTTTAAAAAGCTGAAGCAGGGGCGCCTGGGTGGCGCAGTCGGTTAAGCGTCCGACTTCAGCCAGGTCACGATCTCGCGGTCCGTGGGTTCGAGCCCCGCGTCGGGCTCTGGGCTGACGGCTCGGAGCCTGGAGCCTGTTTCCGATTCTGTGTCTCCCTCTCTCTCTGCCCCTCCCCCGTTCGTGCTCTGTCTCTCTCTGTCCCAAAAATAAATAAATGTTGAAAAAAAAAAATTTTTTTTTAAATAAATAAATAAAAAGCTGAAGCAATTGGGACACCTTTTCGAGGTATATGTCACTTTGGCACTTTCTAAGTATCTGGAGAGGAAAGAGGCCGTTCTTGCCTTTAAGAGTCTTATCATTGATTAATATTTTCAACCAAACTTTTTAACCTACATGGATTTTAATGCTAACAATTCTATGTCCCGAGAGCCCCTTGAGCAACGTATAAGAGATAATATTACGTGCGTTCAATCACACCAAGAATTCAGCAGAAGTCAGGGAAGCTAGACGTAAAAGGCAAATGGTAGCCTATCTGTTTAAAAGTGAAACAAGAAAAGGGAAACGGAAGGAGAGAAGCCTGTTCCCCTGTGGGACTTTGTTTCCATGGTGAGCTTTTCTATAAGGAACACTTCCTGTGTTCACACAAGAGGGAAACGGCTCATCGAACGTTTACGTGTTCGTATGAATGGATTTTCAGCACGGAGGCTTTAATTAGCCATGTGCAACACATTTACAAGCTTACAAGAATTGGAAAAGTCATGGGAAAACACAGTAAAGAAATGAACTGGAAAGAATGACAATGATTTGGACAATTAGAAAATGTAATCAGACGGTATTTTCCTTCAGATTACCAACTGCCTGCATAAGCCTTCAATAATCCTTTGAGTTTAAAATGTCTTGACTCATGACCTGGAACGGGACCGGGCAAGACCAAGGAGGGAGGATAAACATTAATGAGAAATAATCCCAACATCTCACTTTACATCTTCGCGTGTTCTTCTCCCCCCGTTAGCTTCTTTTTTCCGGGGTTCCTCACCAACGACTGGTTGCTCTCACTCCCCTACCAGTGCTCAGAACAGTGAGACCGAGGACCCGTTGGAGGAAGGGAGGTAAAACCCAAGTGACTCCCTCGCCAGCTAGCGGGGGGTCGAATAAGGGAGAAGTGGCTGAAAAACACTCAGCCCTCTCACTTGTTACTTTTTTGTTGGTCTCCCAAGTGAGTTGATACGTGAAAACTCAGGGCCCAAAGAAATGGCTGCTTTTGCCCCTCTTTACTGTGAAATAGTGGGCGCGTTTCTGATCACCCCCAAGGGAAAATGATGCTTTGCATCTGGAAATACTGTAAATGACAGGGGGAAGGAGAAAAAACCAAACAAGATAGACAGATTTCCCATTCCCTTTTCTGAAGTCATTGAATGGATTCCCTTGGAGAGAAGGCAAGGTTCAAAGTCGGAAGGTCATCTTTAAGTCCTCTGTCTCCAAATCACGTGTTTTTGTAAACAGATAAGAATAAAGTTCCTTTTCCTGGGATCCCTTCCAGTAACCAGATTAAAAAAAGTAACACTGGCTTCTCCAAACTACAGAGGACAGTCTGGAAGCCTGGCTCTCGCGTTCAGGGTCTTCTAGGATGTGGGCCCCAGCCCGTGCAGCTCCATTGCTGGGCCAGCTGTTTCCTGACTGGCTTCAGTGGCTTTCCGAAGGCAGATGTCGTCCTCACAGTGGCATACGTGCCCCTCTGAGAGCGGTCTGCATTTTACTTGCACCTTTTGTTTTGTTCATTTTTAGGCTTTTTGTGATTCACTTGTAGAACTAGTCACTTACACTGCTTCCTGCCTCTGAACGAACTACGTCGTATCCATTTTGGACGCCCTCCTTTCTCCCAGACTTCGCCTATGTCCACCCTAGAGTAGGGCAAAAGTTGATTGCGCACACTTAGACTAATTTCATATCTGTCAGGCGTCTTATGATCACAGAGCACAGCCTGAACCTAGGATACTAATTCCACAGCATCGAAATGGGCAGATCGGTTCTTGACCACGGACACCCCTCTAACTGCCTCCTAAAGCAGTCGTGGGCACCAACTCCGTGAGTGTGAGATGCCACCCCAGTGGCTCGTGGGGACAGCCTCTTTTCTGCAGGCACCAGCTTGACTTATATCTCTCTCCTTGAAGATGAACCCTTCGCGAAATGAGGAGAGATGCAATTGAGACCAGTTTCAGGGGTACAAGAAATGGCAACACGTTTTTGTGAATCGGCTGATTGCTGAGATCCTCTGTCAAGGATCACTGGTTTCCCTTGTCGGGAGTAAATCCAGCTTCTCTGCCAGGCACGCGAGGCCCTCTGTGAGCGGGCGGCAAACTACATATTTTTTTTCGTTGCTGCCCTCCACGACTTTCCTGGTTCTGTGGGAGTCGGGTCCTTTCACCCTTTTGTGTCCAATGCTTCCCCGAGTATTCTTAGAATGTTCTTCTTCCTTTGTCCAATTGCCAAACTCCCAGCCATTCCTACGCAAGTATCTCTTCCATCATGTGATGACGGGGGAGGTGAATGAAGTGCCCTGGGTGGCCAGATGTTTAGAGCTGGCTGCCAGGAAGGAAGTGTTGCTGGAGCAGTGACCTGAACGTGTCCAGGGAGCATTGCCCTGCTCTGCGGGTAGGAGTACGGTATCTACAGAAGCCCGGGAAGGAGAGTGTTCTTGGCATATTTCAAGACCACCAAGGAGGCCAACAGGCCTGGAGCCCAGTGAGCCAGCAGCGCAAGTGGTAGCACAGGAGGTGGGAGAGGGGGCGGGGTCAGGACATATGGAACCTGATAGACCTTGGTGGGGATTTTTAATTATATTATAAATGCTGAATCCATCGAAGAGTTAAGAGTAGGAACGTGACCTGGACTGATCAGTGATTTGTAAGGGTCACTTTGACTCTTTGTAGAGGACAAAGGGAATGTTCTAGAATGGAAACAGACAAGCCTATTAAGAAGCTAATGTAGACATCCAGGTCAGAGATGAAGGTGGCTTGCAAAATGATGGTGGCAGTGGAGGAGAGAAGTTATTGGCTTGGGGCCATTTTTTGAAGGAGAATTGACCATATTTGCAGGTAAATTAATACGGGTTGAGTCAAAGGGAAGAATCAAGGAAGACTTTATGGTTTGGTCTGATTGGGGGGGTAATGATGCTGTTTACTGGAGCGTCTGTGGACCGGCAGAGGGCGGGGTGGTGGTGGTGTGGGCAGGCATCAGAAGTTAGGTTTGGGTAGATTTTAAATGATCCCCCACAAGCTAGGGAGACACATGTGGCATCTCCATCACTACCCACAAAGCGTTTGATGATCTTCCTTTGTAACTTGATTATTGTACAGTCATGGCAGGCAAGTCCTAACCTGGGACCACTCTACACTTGTAAAGTCCCATCTAAATGAAATATCACTTCAGAGATTGTGATAATTTGTTCCTCTTCACCTTGAGAAAGACCCCCCCCCTTCCCTTCCTTCACCATTAGACTGGAGTTCTGGTTTTATTTCCAGTCCCCGACACCCACGGGCATCTGTGTTTCCAGAATGTATGGAGTCCCACGTACAACTTGATGAGAGGCCCTATTCTTTATGACAGAACACTTCACCATAGTTGTCATTACTGTTGCCCATAAGGGGGGAAAGCTGATGTACCTCTGAAAGCAAATCTCCTAAAACTAGGCGCTATTCCTGGTTGCTAAGCGCGTCTTTCTTCCGTCCTTCCTGCTTATCGCTCACATTGTCACAGGAAGGAGGAGAAATCATGTCTCTCATGCTGTTCATTTATACTCGCCGGCCCTGCACTCCTTTGCTACTTTGGTTCATAGGAGAGCGTTAAGGAACTGGGGCAGAGGACTGAGGACAGGGATACATCACAGGAAGACAGTCCACTTTAAAATGGTTACACAGAGGGTTATTTAGCACGTTTCCATTGTGTTAAACAGTTCAGAATGAATAGACAAGGGGCGCCTGGGTGGCTCAGTTGGTTGAGCATCCAACTCTTGGTTTCAGCTCAGGTCATGATCTCACAACTCGTGAGTTCGAGCCCCACGTCGGGCTGTGTGCTGACAGCTCAGAGCCTGGAGCCTGCTCCCGATTCTGGGTCTCCCTCCCTCTCTGCCCCTCCCCAACCCGTGCTCTGTCTCTTTCAAAATAAATAAACTTAAGAAGAAAAGGATGAAGAGACAAAATCCAATGCACATAATATTCATTAATGAAACTTCAAACATAAACTTGAACATAAAACTTGATCACTACTAGGAATCAGCCGTCGTAATCCCTATGTCCCAGGCCCCCACAGTCGGCACAGGGGCAGAGTGGCATTCTCTACAGTGTGGCCTCTGTCCTCAGAGTCTGAAATGCAGTGTAAAATGTACATAGCAAGACTAATGCCAGGCCACTGATGAGGACGCTAAAAATAATAGGAACGCACAGGAGGCGGGGACTAGCTAGAAGGGAGGATTAGGGAATAGGAGTTGGGTCCAGAGAGTAAAACGTAAGAAAAGGCAGAGAGAGAGCAGTCAGGGGCGTGAAAATGGTGTGGCTGGAGGGGTGTGCACAGGAATGTGTAGGCTGCAAGGGAGATACAAATTTGACTTGATCATTTTTCCCCAAATCCCACCCATCCAACTTTTGTCACTGTTGTGCAGATTTTCTCTTTCACAAACCTCATGACATCTTGACTTGATTTCAATAACTGGACCTGAGCACTCAGTTTGAGTCTTAATTATATGTTTTTTTAATATTCTTCAGCGACTTGTATACATATTTTATCTACAAGGTTATAACCAACTTGGAAATAGTGATGGCAGGGTGCCCGGGTGGCTCAGTCGGTTAAGCATCCTACTCTTGACATCGGCTCAGGTCATGATCTTGCAGTTCATGAGTTCCAGCCCCATATTGGGCTCTGTGCTAACAGCATGGAGCCTGCTTGGGATTCTCTCTCTTCCCCTCCCCCTCTTACTCATGCTCACACTCTCTCTCTCCCCCTCTCAAAATAAATAAACAAAACTTAAGAAAGAAACAAATTTGTGTTGAAATGATCACAGGAAGAACTGAAATAAGTGGGTTGTAACACCTAGTTTTCGGGGTTTGTTTGCTGGTTCACTTAAGGGAGCACTCTAGGAATCATTCATTTCTTTGTACACTGGGAGATTATTACTGACAGAATTACTAAACCCCTGAAATTTAAATTTTTTTTTTCAACGTTTATTTATTTTTGGGACAGAGAGAGACAGAGCATGAACGGGGGAGGGGCAGAGAGAGAGGGAGACACAGAATCAGAAACAGGCTCCAGGCTCTGAGCCATCAGCCCAGAGCCCGACGCGGGGCTCGAACTCACGGACCGCGATATCGTGACCTGGCTGAAGTCGGACGCTTAACCGACTGCGCCACCCAGGCGCCCCTAAACCCCTGAAATTTAAAGAATATAAATTTAAGTTTCCGAGTAATCTGCTGTAACAAATTACTAAAAATGGGAGGCTCAGAACTGCAGAAACTTATTCTGTCATCATGCTGGAGGCTAGAATTTAGAAATCCAGGCGTTGGCATAGTTGTGCTCCCTCTGAACACTCTGGGAAAGGCGCCTTCCAGTAGTCCAGCTTCTGAAATCCTTGGTGCTCCTTGGCTGGTAGCCACATTGTTCACATTTCTGCTTCTATCCTAATACGGCTGTGTTTCCTCTGTGCGTGCCTGTTTTCATGCGGCCTTCTTCTAAGAGCACTCGTCATCGATGTCGAGCCCCTACCTAATCCAGTATCACCTCCTCCTAACAAATTGCCATCTGAAAAGACACTATTTCCAATTAAGGTCACACTTGGAGGTTCTGGGCGGAAGTAGATTTGGGGCACACTGTTCAACCCGATACACTGGTAACCGGACTCTGAAGATGGCCTCCAGTGAGGCCTCAGCCTCCGGTAATCACATCATTTCATCACCTCCTTCCACACTCAAACGCTGTGTGGCCTGGGATCGATAAAATACAGAGGAGGTGACGTTGTGTGACAGCTGATGCTTGGCTACAGAAGACGGTGTGGCTTCGACTCTGTTCCCTCTGGGATGAGATCACCGCCATGCAGCCTCCCAAGAGGCCCACGTGGAAAGGAAATTATGCCTCCTTTTCCAGCAGCTTGCACCAACTTGCCGACCGTCCAGTGAGCCACCTTGGCCCGGGGGCCTCGCACCCCACTGACACCTTCAGATGACTCTAGCCCCAGCCGACGTCTCACCTGCGTCCTCACGACAGACTCAAGACAAAACCCTGCACATGAGCCACTCCACACCCACGGTAACTCTGGGCCCAAAGATGTTTAAAACGGTAAATTGAATCAGGCCATTAAGTTTGAGGGTAGTTTGTTATACAGCATCAGAAAACGAATGCGTATTTTGGCTCCTGGAATTTGGTGCTGCTACAACAGAACCTAAAATGTGGGGGGAAATTGGAATAGGGAGGTGGGCAGAAGCTGGAAGGACTTGAGACTTTGAAGAGCGGTCCACAGGAGTCTGACAGCCGTGGAGGAGGACGCTGCCCTTAAGGGCTTAGAGAAAAGTGAGGGCAGTGTTTTCCCCAAAGGCAGTGTCAGAACGTTGAGTGACACCGTCCCCTGTGGTGACACAAAAAGTAGAAAATGCCCCTACTCAACTGGGTAATCTGGCTGGGGAGTAGCGTCCCAGCAAAATGTTGGGGATCCAGCTTGGTTTCTTCTCGCTGCTTATGATATGAGAGAAATAACATCAAATAAAGGAATGTCAAACCAACCAGCCATTGTTGGTTTGAAGAATGGGTAACCTCCCTGGAAGGCAAGCGATGGTAAACTTAAGAAGCATCTTCCAGGGGCGCCTGGGGGGGCTCAGTCAGTTAAGCGTCTGACTTCAGCTCAGGTCATGATCTCATGGTTCCCAAGATTGAGCCCCATGTGGGGCTCTGTGCTGGGAGCCTGGAACCTGCTTCGGATTCTGTGTCTCCCTCTCTCTCTGCCCCTCCCCCACTCGTGCTTTGTGTATTTCTCTCTCTCTCACTCACTCTCTCCCTCTCTGAAAAATAAATTTAAAAAACAAAATTTTTTTAAAGAAGAAGAAGAAGCATCTTCCAGGCAAAAATGAAATTGCGGGCCCTGTCAGGAAAACATCATGTCCATGCAGAGTTAAAATTATGGCCGTGACATATTTTGTTAGGGTCTCAGAACAGAGAAGTCTTCAGTCAGATGGTGGGTGAAAAGCTGAAGGGTCTTGCGGCTGCACAGCCTTCCCGGAAGCCAACGGTTGAGAAGAGCTTGTGTCAAAGGGATTTGCGGCTGTGTCTTTTTGTAATGGAACCAAGTCCGGGAGAAGACACGGGAGACCCACGGAGTTTCGAAGGGGGTTGTACGGCATGAACGTCACCAGCTTGGACTGAAAGCCACAGAGTCAGCACAAAACAAAGAGTCGTCTGAACCCTCAAACTTCCTCAAGCAGGAAGGGGAAAAGTCTTCAACTTCAAAATTGGGCACGCCTCCCCAGAATAGGAAGTATGGCTCAGACGAAAGCAGCAGCAACCCAGAAGGTCAAGGCAAAGCTGCAGAGAATTCTTTCCAGGCCTTCAGCGCTCAGTAAGGCCCTGCCATCCTGTGTCCTGCTATGGCCCTGAGAGTGGAGGTGTTAGACGCGGGGGGGGGGCGGGTAGATCAGCTGTCTCTGTAATGCGTCCGTGCCCTCGTGTAATGCCCTCTTTCAGGGAATTATCGCTGCTCGTGTGACCAGGATACTGTAGAAGTAATCCCAGCACGATATCGTGGCCTCCGCCTTTCCCTCTGCCATTGCTTTGGCAGGAAAGGCCAGTCACCAGATCCCGGGGACACTTGGGCAACTTGTGGGAAAGCTCACCCGGAGAGCAGCTGGGGGCTCCTGCCAACAAGGAGCACCAGCTGGCCGGCTGTGTGACTCAGCCGCCTTGGAACTGGATCGATTCTCCTCAGGCTCCGGATGACCACAGCCTCCCATGACATCTTGACAAGGGACGCTGACACCCACCTGCTAAGCTGCTCTCAGCTCCTCACTTGCAGGCCCTGTAAGATGACAAAGGTTTATTGTTGGTTCAAGCCAGTACGTTTGGGGATCACACACTATGCGGCATTCAATCCCTAACCTAGAAGCCTTATTAAAGTCGAATGGGAAAGCGCGCTGAGTTCCAATAAACTGTATTCAAAAAATAAATCAACCCACCTTTCTTGTTTATTTTGTTTCCCCACTACTTAATATTAAAGTTCAGGTTATTTGCATAGCAACATTGTACTCAATTTTATGCGTATAAAGCCTAAAAATAGGAACTTTTATTAAATATAACTTTAAAAGGAGAGTCTAAAGGTGAGTGCTGTGTGTTAAGTTGTGTTCATTTATAAGTAGGACGAGTGTTCACATAGGTATTCACTAACTCAGTGAAGAAATTAACAAACGAGAACCCATAATATTAGATACTTTCCGTTCGGTTCGCACACAAAAGGACGAGGTAATAAATTGGTCTAAATGAGGCCTTTTACAAATCAAAGAATGTTTATCCGATGTCTACCGTAAGCTTTATATTTCTAAATAATGTCATAAATGCGAAGTAAGACATAGTTTCTTCCTTAAAAGAGTCGTCTTTTTTTCTCATTAGAAAGCAAAAGGCTAGCGGACAGTGAAACATTCTGCGGTTAAGGTAGACCTCTGCGCTCTCGGGCTAAGTACTTTCCAAATGCTGGAGACAGAAAACTGGAGCAGAGGCCGTCGGCCGTGTGTTCGCGAACAGGTTGGGACGGTTCGATAAGTGTCCCTTTACGTAGGTGGGATTTGGGACTCTGAGGGCAGAGGTGAGAATATTCAGTCACCAGCTTCTGTCCGGCTCCCAGAGACCAGGGACGCCTGGTCTCCCAGGAAACAGTCCCCGGTGTTCCCGTAGAGCCATCCCTCTGATGACTCACAAGCCAGCACACCGGCAAGGTGACCCCTTTCAAGGAGCCGGCCTCGTGTGCCCGTGGCAGCAGCCCCTCTATGCACAGCGAGCTTGCTTCCGTCACCTCCTGTTGTTCGGGGCTCCGCACGGGTCGTCTGTGAAGAACGGGGCCCGGGGAGAAATAGTTTCTTCTCCCCACGATGCCGTAAAACAAAAGTCATCCCGTAACCCCTCCTTCAACCTCGCCGTAATAACACGAGTTGCGCCTAGATTCATGGTGTTTGTTTTCCAGTACCTTCCATATCCTTGTGAGTAATTTTTCATACAATTATTCACTCTTGAAAACACGAAACAGAAGGGGGGCTGTGGGACTCTCTAGGTAGGTGAGCAGGTGGGCGTCTAAAGCCATGAGTAGTTAAGAATCAGAGAGGGACTCAGAGTCAGGCTCCCTGTGTAAAACCCCGTTGGACTTCCTACTCCACGTGACCTTGGAGAGCCGGCAATCACTGCTTTAGCTTCCTCAGAGAGGGCTGTTCCTGTGGGAACGGAAGGACAGTAAGTAAAGGGTCTGGAATAGTCACCATCCCCCAGGAAGCATTCATTAAGGAAAATGGCGGTTTGTGTTTCCGGCGGTCGATGGGAAAGCACGTTGCCGTGGACTGCTGCAGTGCACCCCAGTCTGGGCGTCCGACAAGCCCCCCTGCCCTGTAGTCCACCCGCTCAAGCACTCCATGCTGGGGACCGCTGGAGTGTAGCCGGCGGTCGCTGGTCTGGACCTCCTCCAGCCTTTCCCTGTGCCGCACGTCACCCCAAAAAGTCTTCCGTCTTCCGCGCCATCAATCTTTGCCTCTTTCTCATCACTGGAAGTCAACCAAACACCCTTGGTTCCCTTTTATAAATGAGTATGATGTACATATAAAGAGAGCGTCTCCAATCTCTCGCCTCCTGGTCTCTCGCGAGCCTTTCAGCCCCACTGGTGACTTGGGGGTCACACCGGTGACCTCCACAGGTTAACTTCCCTGGTTGAGTCTCCTTTCCCGTCTCATGTGACACACGCGGCTGACCGCTTCCTTTCCTTGAAGCGTGTCCTTCCCTGGGCTCCCAGAACCCCATGCTCTGCTGGTGTTCTTTTTTTTTTTTTTTAATGTTTATTTAATTATTTTGAGAGGGAGACAGAGAACGTGAGTGGGGGAGGAGCGGAGAGAGAGAATCCCATGCAGCCTCCGCACTGTTGGTGCAAAGCCTGACGTGGGGCTCAAACTCACGAACGATGAGGTTGTGACCTGAGCCAAAATCAAGGGTCCAACGCTGAACCGACTGAGGCACCCAGACAGACGCCCCTCTGCTGCTGTTCTTTGTCCCTCACCCGTCATACCTTCTTTGCTCCTAGTCTCTGACCTCACTGTCGCCGTGCTACTGGGCTCGGTCCCTGATCTGTTCTCCGTCTGTACTTCCATCCTCGGTGACCTGGGCTCGTCCCACAGCTTTCTGTACCTCTGCGTGCAGGCGACTGTCAGAGCCACCCTTCCAGCCCAGGTGTGTCTTGTGAGCTTCAGACGGCGGCAGCCTAAACTTGACAAAGCCACTCGGCTAAGTCATACGCCCTGCGGCGTCGAACTGTCGAAACCAGACTCCCACTCTTCCTCCAAGCCTGCTTTTCTTAGGGCTTTCCTTGTTTCGCTCAACAGAAACTCTATGCTTGTTCTTGAGAGTGAGAACTTCAGAACGTCCCCCCTTCCTCCTTCCGTTGCTCGAACCTCACATCCATCTCACCACAAATCACACGGGCTGTCCCTTCAGTACACATTCCCGAAACAACTCTTTGGCCTTACCCGCTCTGTCCAAGCCACATCTGCTCTTGCCCGGATTCTGGCAGCAACGTGGACCACCCCCCCCCCCATTTTCCCTCTGCCCTCCTGTGTCTGCTTTCTAGCAGCACACTGTTTAGGGGTGCCTGGGGGGCTTAGTCGGTTAGGAGTCCGACTTCGGCTCAGGTCATGATCTCACGGTTCGTGGGTTCCAGCCCCGCGTCGGGCTCTGTGCTGAACGCTTGCTCGGAGCCTGGAGCCTGCCTCGGATTCTGTGTCCCCTCCTTCTCTCTGCCCCTCCCCTGCTCACGCGCTGTCTCTCAAAAATAAATAAATGTGAACAGAAATAAATAAACAAAAGCACGCTGCGCGAGGCCCGCTTGTTCAGATCCAGGCGCGTCTGCAGGCCTGTAGGCGATGTGCTCCCCTCCCCTCAGACCTTCACTAAAGTGCCTCCCTCCCCAATCACCTTTGTCCTGTGCTGGGGCACTTCCTCGCCTAAGTTTTCTCCGTCCTTTTACCACAAATCAACATACTGCAAACACACTTGTGTCTTTGTCGTTCTCCACCAGTGTGTAAGGTCCAGGAGCCCTGGGTTCATTTTGTTATTTTTGTGGGGCTTGGGGGTACATTTTGTCCACTACTGGATCTCCAGCATCTATCACAGTGCCTGGCATACGCTTGTTTTTATTGGCAATTTGCGAAAAGTAGTTGATGGTGTCAGAGAACTGGCTGATTCTGCTCAAAACCGGAAATTGGAATTCTATTTTGCTTATAACGCTCAGGTGACTTGAAGTGTCTAAAACAGCTTAAGGGTTTTTATTTCACCCGGTCAACTTGGTCCAGTTATTTGCCTTAGTCCGTCAAATGCCTTTGAGCAGAACCGGCCTGCATAATTCATCAGTCTCAGGAGAGTTAGTTAGATTAGTAAATGCTAAAAAAAGATTACAGAATTTTCCCGGCATCAGCCTGTCCCTCACAGCAAGATGAGTCCGTTACTAAGCTGGGGGGTAACTGTGGTCACTCTCGGCCCCTTGGTTTCCATTATGGACCACGCAGAGCAAAGGTGATCTCTTACCAACCTTGAAAATGGACTTTGTGGTTTGGGTCGATTGAAGTATAATTTTCATGCTGAAAAGTAATGACTGAAAGGTGTGTGTCGTCACCAGACATGGAATGGGTCTGACCTGGACGCATCCCTCAGGGCTTGGAGTCATCTGGAGAGGTGGCCAAGTCCCCGATCATGGGGTGTCCCAGTGACCGTCATTTTCACTTTACAGAGACCCCAGAGGAAGGATGGAAAAAAAAAAAACAACAACAAAAGCAAAAATACTTCTCCCTCTTTCAGGACCATTAGATCTCTTTTATACGTCATATAAATTAGGTCACAATCTATGGGGGGAAACTCTTACGAATCGGGTCAGCGAGGCAGGCACAGTCGAACTTGAGGCTGATTGGGAATTCCTGTGAAGGTAGACAGAAGTCTCACGAGTAATACTGACAGGGAGCTATTGGTTACCTAACAAACATGTCGTGGTGACAGTAGCATCTAAGAGTCTTGGTTTTTCCCTTGAGGGAATGCATTTCGTACAAAGCATATTCAGTTCAGAAATGGTACATGCGGGGTACGAATGGAAGACGTTTTCTCCCAAGAAGGAGCTCCGTATGTTTAGCAATATCTAAAGACATAAGTGACAGAAATCTGTCATGCAGCGGCCACAAAGCATGCGGTGACGAGGTGACACAGAGGTGTCCCCCATACCCCCTTCCCTTCTTGGTGACGTAGCACACTGCACGTGCCCGGTTATGTTACTGTTTTCCTGTGGGTAGCGAGTGAGAGATTGTCTCGCAAGCAGTGAGCCCAATGACGATTGTCATATTACTTCTTAACTTTATGTTTCTAATTTCAGACATCCCTCCCCTTCCAGAGGAAGTCAGCCTTGCCATAGCTTTCATGTCCTGTTTTTGCCACAAAACTCACATGTTCACTTTCTGTTAGAAAAATCTAAAGCAGGTGTTTTATAATTGCTCGGGATTTGGAATTCTTTAAAGGCAAGTGAATTTGAAGTTCAAGTGCCAGGTAGGTTCAGTTGAAGTCCTAATCCCCGTGACATTTTCCTGATAACAAGAAAATCTCTCTTTTGTCATGCGACGGTAGCTCTCAATTGATCCTCGGGGCCATAATGCACTCTCGCTTTCATTCACTGAGTTTAAAATCCAAAAACAATCTACTTTCTTTCGAAATCCAATAAAAATCCAAATAAAAATTACTTTCGGATTTGGATTTGGGTTTTCGACAGTAAAAGGCGTGAAGAGATAGCAGCTAAACCAGGAATGTAAGCCACTGCACCGCTGATCCTAGGAGAAATTTGTCTGGAAGGAGGGAACCTGAGCTAAAGAAAAGGGGAGTCTTGCTCTTAAACAATGTGGGGATGTCTTTTGACTCAGAAGCTGTACTTTTGTCCATTTGTCCCAGCCAGGCAAACGCTGCTCAAAAAAAAGATCAAATCGAGCTTGAGAATGATGGGCTTACCTTGTAAGTTCTTCTGCTTGTTTCCTGCTGGGCAGTGCACCTGGCAAGAGTGTCCCCTGTATGGCCTGAGATGCCAGGACAGGGCGTTGGGAGGGGCTCGACCGTGGCAGACACGGAATGACAGTAGGAACGTGTAGTGACAGTGCCTTTCTTTCCATGTCTTAGCTTGTCCCTGAGTGTCCGTGTCTAGAAGGCTGTGGACCCTAGTTAGCATTTGTGCGGTGTAGACCAGCAGCACGGGGCGGGACCGGACCCTCCGTTAGGTTTGCCAGCCCAGGGAGCTAGCACCGAGTGGGTTCCAAAGCCGTGTTGTGCCAGTTTCATCTCAAAAAACATTAGCCACGGACCCGTATTTCTCCCACTGACCTAAGACCGCCCCACGTGATGGTAACTGCCCTGTATGTTAACGGTATAGCCCATAGACTCGTATGACATGATGAAATCCTGCAAATATGCTCTGTTTTCTAAAAAAGAAAATGCATCCGCGTGCTATTTTTTTTATCTGTTGTTATTTGTCAGTGAAGCGATAAAGAAGGAATTGTCCCCCTCTTCTTTTTTATTTTATCTTCACAACTCACCTCTGGGAATGTTCCCCTCATAAACGTTACTCAGTAGGATAAAGACATTCTAAATCTCGTAAGGTCTTTATCAAAGGAGTGTTTATAATTATTTCCCAAAGGCAAGAAAGTGAATGAGTTGAAATTTAGCTGCCCCTACTAAAGACACACTTAGAAGTCTCTGGTCCGGAATAAGGCATCTGCAGTGCCTAGCGTTGCCTACATGTTCCTGAAGGACCCAGTGAGGTCCACTGTTCCTTTGGGACGTGGCCACGTCTTTGTCCCTGTTTCCTAATGAACTGCCCTCAGTGTGGCTTGAAGGAAGTGACTCATAGGGAGTAAGCCCCATGAAAACGGGAGAGGGGTCTGCTTGCAGGATTGGGTGACTGAGCAGCTTTTAGACAATTCTGATTTTGGCAACAAACCATCCTCCGAGAGGACGCCCTCAGACTTTTCCGTGAATGCCTCTCGAGACTCTGTTTCAGGCATTTCCAGGCTCGGGGTTATGATGGTCCTTGTGTGACTCTGTATCTATTGCCTGACTGTGGCTAAGAGCACGGTGACGTATCGTCTGTCTCCCACAAGCTCAGGGAATAGTGGCTGAAGCCACGTGACGATGTTGTGCTTTTCTTTTGTCCGTGTGACAGCTCACGAGTTCCGCACTCTCTAAGAGTGACACCTGGTAGAATTAAAAGCTTATTAAATTTCAATTTCAAAAGGAGACCCTCACATACTCCCCTTTTTACAGGGGTCATAGGATGGACTGCAGAAATCTCATGCTTCATGCACCGCATCCCCCATCACTTGATAGCACCGGATTATATCCAAGATGGTTCCGAAATTCAAACATGAAAACACAGCACACATTGCATTTTAGAGCAGCCATGCAAAGCATTACCAGGGTCTTCTGGGAGCACCATAAACCACCAATTAGAGTATTTTGGATGAAGGAGTTGAAAATTAGGGAAAGGAACACAACATCAACTTCATGGGGTATTTGCATATTCCTCTGTTTCTAAATTAATGTTGTCCCTATATAGGAACATCCCATTTATCTCTGGTTTGCTGGACACACAACTCGACTTAATCCAGATCCTAGCCGAGGGGAAAAACAGCAACTTAGAGACGCAAACATCAATAGATGGGAAAATCGGGCAGTTAGTAATTACGAAAAGTACCAGGCACCCAGTAAAAACACATGAAAGGTACAGATCATCTTACTGTTATTGATTGCTTACTATTCTATCTCACAGGCATTATCTCATTTATTATTTACCCTAGCCCGGTGGAGTTAGTTTGGCCAGCGTAGCCATTAAACCATCAAAGCTGGGGCACAGAGGGATCCTGAAGCTGGTTCCAACTCATGTAGGCAGAGCACAGGAGAGCTAGGATTTGATCAAGGCAGACTGCCTCCAGAGACTATGTTTTAGTTATTTTGTATTATTGCCTCCTTAGGTACTCACTGATGGCATGGATATATTATAGACTGTTATGGGCACAATTCTAGCCAGTTTGGCTATCTGGCTTTTAGCGACAGAGAGTAAGTGTATCTGGGCCAGAAATGGGAGGTAAGACAGTCTCCCTGACTCTATCGAGAGATACTACTTAAAACCTGAGCAACTAATAACGAGTATTATAGGACAGAAGTGTTATTGAGGTCACCTTAAGTACAGCTAGCGGCACGGTCATTGATTATTCAGAATGATGGCCTGGGATCGTCCTGTGAATCCTGCACTTTGTTCAACAAATTATGCTTTAAATGATTTGGAAGAAGGTAATCCATTCTAGAAATAGCGATTCCCTAGTAAGCTTTGTTTCTAATGGGGTGAGAGATCCATATGGTAATCAGAAAGGATAAACTTGAATAATATGCACGATGTGCTTCTCCATGGAACACTCCATCCCTAGGTGGGGCTAGGTGATTGGGACATCACTAGTAAAGAACTAGCCATCCTTACCAGTATGTTCCAAAGAGATCCCTGATGTCGAGAATTACCTGCTTAGCCTACTTTCCCTAAAACTTCAACGGCTGAAGAATCTTTTGCTTTCCAGAAGATTCCTGACCCACCGTGGTGCTAGGTAACACACGTCGTGTGTTCCGTCACCTAAGAAATCGCTCTCCAAACAAATTGCCTAGCAATACTCTAAACTGTTGTAATAAGAACAGACGGTAATAGAATCCCACTTGCTGTATGTAAACGTATTCTAGACAGACATGATAAGGCCTGCAACCGTGATGTTATCAGCCCGAGACCCGCAGCTGCAATAATTCCTTTTTCTGTTCATTTTTTCTTTTTACATCGTTGCTTTCCAATTAGCAAGCAACACTCTAACAATCAGGCTGATGAAACTGTTTCAAATCTCGGATCTTCCAGGAACCATCGATCTTAGCCTTTTCCCAGCTTCATGCATAGGCCGGAATACAATTCTGAAATTAAAAACACAGTCCACTTTGGGCAAGCTGAGTAATCCAAGTTGCAGTCGGGGGCATCCTGTGGTCTGTGTGGCACTTTGGTTCTGCCAGCTGCAGCAAGAAAGGCCTGTGGGAATCTTGTTTCTGAAACGGTTATCAGCGTAGCAGTGGGTGTCTGGGCGTATCTGCTTTTTAAAACCCAAAACTCCACAGAGTGACTATCTATCACCTAGTTCCTATTATGTTTCTTAGGTGGCATCTTTGTGCAGGTAGTACCATAGTCCAATTCCATTCCTGTTGAAATATCCTTTGTAGGGGCGCCTGGCTGGCCCCGTCAGTTAAGCATCTGACTCTTGGTTTCATCTCAGCTCGTGATCTCACAATTCGCGAGATTGAGCCCGGTGTCCGGCTCTGTGTTGACGGTGTGGGAGCTGCTTGGGATTCTGTCTCTCTCCCTCTCTCTCTGCCCCTCCCCTGCTTGCTCTCTCTCTGTCTCTCAAAAATAAACAAATAAACCTGAAAAAGAAATATCCTTTGTAGTTCAGTAAAAATAATCGCTGTTAAAAATAATATGATTTCCTCAACTTTATTTTACTTCATATTTTATATATATTTCTTAATGTTTTATTTATTTATTTATTTTGAGAGAGAGAGAGAGAGCGGGAGAGAGGCAGAGAGAGAGAGAGAGAGAGGAAGACAGAGGGTTGGAAACAGGCTCTGTGCTGACAGCAGAGAGCCCGATGCAGGGCTCAAACTCACGAACTGTGAGATCGTGACCCAGCTGAAGTCAGATATGTAACCAACCAAACCACCCAGCGCCCTATATTTTATACATTTGCAGTGAGGTCTTGTCTTTTTCCTATGCCTGGCCAAATAATGCAAAAGTGCTACAGACATGAATAGATATGTAACTCCTTCAGGTTCTCATCTGGAAAGAGAGCCCCCTCCTGCAGCCCTGCCTCATTGGGTCCCCTGACTGCCTTCCAGGTCACTTCAGTGGACACAGGTGCCAAGACATAGGACAAGTTTCTGAGGATCTCCTCTCCCCAGTTCAGCACTTGCCTCTCCCGAAGGGGCCGAAGAAAGGTTTTGTGCCCTCTCTCTGCAGTTATGTTATGTCTGCAAAGCCAGAGGAGCGTAAATCACACTGAGAACCCAGTCAGGTGCTGTGCGTTCTCTGAAAGCACCGGATGGACCTCCAGCGTCCCCACCACATGCCTGGTAGAGGGCAGCAACAAGTCGAGACGGTGGCGTCATCACAAACCGCTTGTGTTCTATTGCACAAGCTCTTGCAAACCCAGATTAATCCACCAAGACCATGTAACCCTGGTGGTTAGGAACCGCTGAAAGTTAATAACTTGGATGAGGAAAGGGAGGTCACAGAAAGAGAATTGAGAATAGGATGGAGACAAAAGGTCATCCCTGTCCATGGAAAATCTGTAAAGAAAAGGAGGCCACACGTGGGGGGGAAAAAAAAACAACACGTTCTCTAGCTGTTACATAATACAAAGAATAACCATAATAGGTCTGAATGCCCCTCCCAGTTTTCTTCATTTTATCCTTATTATTTACCAGTCATTTGAAAAGGGACAAAAGGACTTAGTGCTATTCAGTAGGCCTTATTCACGCCTAGAGTCAGGAGGTTTATGAAGCGGTAAGATAAATGCATCATTTTTATTATACGTACACAGAAAAAAGTACTCGTAACCTAATTTGGGGAGAATTCACTTAATATTCTAACGGAATCACTCATCTCTGCAGCCTCTTAGTCCATAGTCCTCTTTTAAAAGCCATTGTTACAAGCGCAGAAAAATTACCAGTATGTGTTAGCCCCGAAGTGAAGGTCAGCTGAAGTGGCATAACAGTATTCATTTCAATCGGCAGTGCAACCAGAATGAAACGTGCCGGCAAATTAGTTCTGAACTTCCACGGGAAAGGCAATGTGTACTCAGAGAAACAATTATGGTGTTAATTTGCTGTCGTTGTAGATAAGAAAAGAAGCAGGCATTTGAGGGTCTTGAGTTCTTCCCTCGTTACCATTCTCTCTCCACTCCTGTGGTTTGTGTAAAAACGTATGGGAAAATGGGGCGCCCGGGTGGCTCAGTCGGCTGGGCGTCCGACTTCGGCTCAGGTCATGATCTCGCGGTCCTTGAGTTCGAGCCCCGATTCGGGCTCTGGGCTGACTTCTCAGAGCCTGGAGCCTGCTTCGGATTCTGTGTCTCCCTCTCTCTCTGCCCCTCCCCCATTCATGCTCTGTCTCTCTCTGTCTCAAAAATAAATAAACGTTAAAAAAAAATTTTTTTTAATGTGTGGGAAAGCACCAGTTTCTACCATTGTAGCTACAGGTGCAAATCCTAAGCAGTGTATTGTATTGTGACCCTTTTGCATGATTGTGCAGAAGGCTTGGTAGTGTGGAAATGTGTGATGCCTTTATGAACTTGCCTGATCTTGAGGGGGACACATTTCTAAGGTAAAAATGATGGAGCTCGCTGATCCAGCTCATTTTGCATCTGTGGGTTCCTCTAATGACGTGCCGTGTTAAGCAAGTACAGAATGCCCGTCTGAGCCAGCCGATCGAGGTTTGCGTCATCAGCGATAAGTCCTATCAATAGCAGGTCTCCTTGATATCACACTTCACTTCCTCCAGAAAAACTCAGGATGCCAGCCAAATCATGAGAAAATATCGTATGCATTCTCAAAGATCATTAGAGACTACTTAGAACTTGGGACACGTTCCCGTGATATCCGTATACGATATGACAGGTGTCCACCACACGCGTATAAAGTTGACCCTACAAGTTCCTTAAAACTTTCGTGTTGTGACCAGAGTTGGTAACTCCTGGGCCGCGCAACAGAGAAATGAGGCAGGACTAAAAATCAAAGGCACAGGCAAGGTTTCTGGGGGGGGTTCCCGCTCAAGTGGAAGGGAGGCGCGGCACCGACGGCGAAGGGTTAAGATGCCCTGCTCGTAGAGAGGAAGTTGGCACTCGGGTAGGTACCTACTCAGGTCCGGCATGCTAATGAGGGAAAGGGGGGAAAATGCTCCATCCTGATTAGTTGGAAGGGCCTTGCTCTGATTGGTTGATACTGGCAGACAACTCCAGCTCATTGGTGCTTTCTGGAGCCAGGTCCTCGGTTTTATAGCCCCGGAGCTCCTGTATGGGGCCAAACCGTGGCTGCTTCCTGGGTCGGCCGTGGGAGAGAAGGGGCTGAACAGTAACAGCCCACGAAAGTGGCCCAGGTACGCAGTGGTTTTCATTTGGGGCTTGTTCCTGTCTCCATATGATCATCGCCTTGGTAATTAACATCTCTGTAGACTTACCTATACATTTTTATTTTGTGTTTGTTTATTTTTTAAATGTTTACTTAGTTTTTTTTTTTTCAACGTTTATTTATTTTTGGGACAGAGAGAGACAGAGCATGAACGGGGGAGGGGCAGAGAGAGAGGGAGACACAGAATCGGAAACAGGCTCCAGGCTCCGAGCCATCAGCCCAGAGCCCGACGCGGGGCTCGAACTCACAGACCGCGAGATCGTGACCTGGCTGAAGTCGGACGCTTAACCGACTGCACCACCCAGGCGCCCCTGTTTGTTTATTTTTGAGAGAGAAAGAGTGCGAGCGGGGACGGGGCAGAGAGAGAGACACACACACAGAATCCAAAGCAGGCTCTGGGCTCTGAGCTCGAACCCACGAAACGTGAGATCATGACCTGAGCCGAAGTCGGCGGCTTAACCAACTGAGCCACCCCGGCGCCCCTGTGTAGACTTACCTATAAAATGTATTTTAAAATATTGTTGCCTGGCTCCATATCCCAAGATTTTATCAACTCTGTTTTTAACTCAGCCATAATTCTGGTATGAATCCTGGGTGGGAGGGAGCCTCAGGTTTATTACAGTCCATGGTGCAATGCATTCATAGTTCTCTTTTGGACATGGAGACGTACCTTTGCTGTCTGCTATCTCCGAGGTGCACTGGGGGTCTCCTGTTTGCGCCGTTTGCATAACCAGAAGCTGAGAGCAAGACGCCCTTAAATGAAAGGCTCTGGTAGTATTTCCTGAAATAGGAGCTTCGGGAGATAGGGATTGGAGGTGGGCTGGGGAAGAGGACCCCAAAGGAGGTAAAGGGAAGCCATAGATACCTGGGCTTTCTGCAAAGTGTCCATCTCAGACATTTGGGATTCCAGAACCATCAAGCTGCAAGTGAGCCTCATAGACCTGTCTAGTGCAAACCCTTCGTTTTGCCGAAAAGAGTCAGTCTTGCTCAAGTTAGTGCCGGACCGATCCCTGGCCACTTCCTTTATTGTATCCCTGGAGCCCTGGGAGGGTGGCATTGGCGGCAGTCTTCCTGCCACACACTGCATTTTACTGTCTTTACATTCTTTGGCCCACTGTGATCATGACCATGTGGCCCCTGTCCCTTAAGTTCACACAGAATCCTTCGGGGACCAAGGGAGACATATGAATGGGAGTACACAGCAAAGGTTCTGAGTAAAATCTGCCCCCTGGTGTTTATTTGAGCCCTAATCCTTCTGTGCCCGGCTGAGTCTTCCCACTGATTGCCTTAAGATTATGATGGAGATTGATTTTAAGGTGAAGATCAAACTCCCCCTTATTTCTGTCGATATTTTCACCCATATATTGAGCATGACCTATAAGAAAAGTCTTGGGGTAGAAAAGAGATTTTTCTATTTCGGGGGAGATCTTGGGCTGTCCTTTGCTTAGAACCGTAGGCCATGGCAAACAGAGTCCCCAGGTAGATGGAATGCGTTCTGTCATACTGGGCATTTTCTCAGGGGGCAACAGGATGAGGGATGAGGGTACTTCCCAGAGGCCTGAGTTACTGGAAGAGAGAGGCAGGAGGGGTGGTCATTTTCGCCGATTTTGTTTCCCCTGCGCCTCACCTCCCCACCTTGGGAAGCCATGATGTGCCATCTGGACCACCCTGGTCTACAGTCAGAAACAAAAGACTGGGGCAGAGATTCTAACATGTGGTCGTAGGAGAGCAGAAGGAAATCACTTTGCACTGAGATGAGAGAGAACTTCCACAAACAACTAGCCCCTGATGGCCGTCCATTTACAGGAAGGAAATACCTATTCTGGCACAAATGAAGCTGGGTTTGCGTGCCTGCCTTTGTTTGCAATCATCTGTATTTTCTAAAGCAAAATAATAATCATGGATATGTTAATTAACTTTCTGTTGTAGAGAAACAGCACTGGCGGAAAAATCAATTCCTTTCTTCCCATTTTTTTTCATGGCAATATATATTTATTTAGGTCTTTATTTTAGAAAAAGAAAAGTCATCTCAGACAATGTGAAAACGATTTCGCTTTAACTAAAAATCCTTATTGGCCAGCACATTTCGAGCCAACAGTGGGTAGCATATCCTCATTCATCTTTGGCAAATACTACTCCGATGTTGGAATGTTTAAAAAATTATCTTTTAGGCATTAACATTCACTCACTCTGGATCCTTTTATTTAACTGGGGCTCATCCTTGCATTGCCACATCGTAGGCAGAAGGCATAAGAGCTTAACTACAGGAGTCACAGTCTGGATGCAAATGTGTAATAAAATACCGTATTATTTAAATATACTTCAAGTTTTATGTTTGCCTTTGTTTTTCCAATATCAGAATATTACAAAAACTGCAGACACAGAATCGGATTGTAAAAAGACAACAAGTCCAAACACCTGGCCCGTATGCCTGAGTCTTTGTGACCTTGGCTAAGTCACTTAGCGTCTGTGGGCTTAGTTTGTTTTTTTAGTTTTTAAAAAGGCAGAGGTTGGGTTAGGTGAGCTCCCAATAGCGTTGATCCAGATTTTGAACCACGTTAGTATCGTCAAACTCTGAGATAAAAGTATCTGTAAGGTTGGGCGATTCTCTATTATCTTGTTTAAAAGGAAATTCAGTTTTTTGGAGCGGGTATAAATATGCCTTGATGTGAGACTCTCACAAGGGTTCTAGGCCTACTTATGCTGTTGAATTACTGACACCAACCATTTATCAACCACTGGTCCACCCCCTGGCAAATAGAAGTAAAAAATATTTGTTATCCCATCTCCACAGAGAATCGAGGAGGATAAATTAAATGAGAGAAATTTAGAGTCCTTGCAAGAAAGCCTCAATAGAGACTATTTGCATTACTATCATTCTTCTTATGCAGCAGATATGAGCGATGCAATTTTCCTGTGTATTCCTGTTGGCTGTATCTCCTCAAGGAAATGTGTTTGAAAAATAAGTGGAACTATTTAAGGACCAGAGTACTCAAAGAAAAAAAAAAGTCTGTGTTCCTGAAAACCACAATTTTTGGAATCTAGAGAGCAAACTAATGTTATCTCAGATTCCCTGAAGACGAGATTACACTTTCTGGAGAAAATTGACATAATGAAATACTTGATATTCGTTAAATGACTTTGAAATTTGTTAGTTCTTTTAAGTTTTTGCCTCTACCGCTGACGGAATACTGACTCTACCAGCAACCTTACCTATATGCCTTACGGCCACATGCATGAGAAAACACCCCTTTTGTTTAGAATTTGGGGAATAGGGTTTCTTATGTTGACAGGGATTCTTGTAAAATGGTTATTTGAAAAACATGATTCTTTCAACAAGAAATAACTCCCTGTTCAAACCTGAAGCTATAAAATGGCCCGGTCTGTTTTCTAATGAAGTCAAAACATGGCAATATATATTTATTATTGGAATATATTTTCCATTTTTAAAGTTTAGTTTATCAAGGAGACTTTTAGTAAAGAATTGAATTAATAAGAGATGATTGGTGGCTTGATTATAGATTTAAGAAAGACTATTCATTTTTTATTTGGGTGGCTAAGCTTATTTAACTCCAAACATTTGAGAATCCGGGGAATAAGGACAGGTACCTACTAACTGTTTTTACATATACAAATATAGCACTATAGTACAAGCTCAAACCATGTTTATTTTAAATGTGCAATGTACGGGGCGCCTGGGTGGCTCGGTCAGTTAAGCATCTGACTTCGGCTCAGGTCATGATCTCGCAGTCCGTGAGTTTGAGCCCCGCGTGTGTGCTGACCGCTCAGAGCCTGGAGCCTGTTTCAGATTCTGTGTCTCCCTCTCTCTCTGCCCCTCCCCTGTTCATGGTCTGTCTCTCTCTGTCTCAAAAATAAATAAACGTTAAAAAAAATTTAAATGTGCAATGTTTTTCGTCCAGTTTCCAATTCCACTTTCTCTCTATAAAGTGACTTTTCTGGCTGAATTTCTATTTATTTTATCAGACCTATAAATTACTCAGTGAACCAAGCTTTCTGACATCAGGAACTATTTCTGCATAAATTCTGCACACCAAATTAAGTGTTTATTGAGTAGACGACCAGCATCATATCTTGGTTATATCACAGACCAGGTATACTTTTGTGCTTAAGGCTCACTTTCTGAAAGTTCTTCTCTTATCTGAAACCTTCTTAAGAGGGTTTTAATTATTTCTGTAGGTATTTATAGATTGCAATGCTCTTGGATCACATAAATCTTTCTTAAAAATGATTCCTAGGCGTTTATCTGGACATTTAAGTAAAGATTCGGACACACTATAAAATTCACTCTTATTAAGTGTATATTGGGTGATACTCCTAAAAAGGCCTAAGTGTTGAAGAAATCAGGTCTTGGAAGTACAAAGTCATTGGCAGAGCTGGAACCACAAGTCGTTAACTTTTGTCGGTATGCCAGGATGCTCTCCTGTTATTTTAAAGGCAAAGTAGACACTGTCTGATTGAATCTCATGTTACCTAGTGAAGTTATGGAATGAGAAACGTAGTCCTAGGTGAGAGTCTGGGTGTTTACTGAAACATTTCATTTTTATAGATTTCCCAAGATGTAAGAAAATGAAACTCAACAAGAAGCAAAATATACCCAATAGCCGTTGAGCTCAGGCAAAGCCTCGGTAACTAATTTGCATGTGGACTCGAAGATGCCAAGACTTTCTTTGTTTTTTCTTGGAGACTCTTAGAGCAGACTTCTGAAGCAATGTGGGTTATAGATGAGTGGAGCTAAGGCAGAGAGGGCCACGTTAGCCTTTTGTTCTGCAGGCTCTTAATTACTGGCTTTTGTAACCCATCCAGAACTATTGTTACGTTCCTTTGAATCCTAGAGGCTTACTTTAAAAATGCACATAATATTGTCTGCTGAGCTATTACTGTTGTTCTAATAACAAGATGATGACAAAATTTTAAATTCCATACATTTTTGTACTGGGTAGAATCCTCATACGTGGTTTCTGAGAGAGAGAGAGGGAGGGAGAGAGAGGGAGAGACGGAGGAGAGAAGGAGGGAGATTGATTTACTTCTTCATAACGATAGTCCATCATAAGGTGTAGAACCCAATTCTGTTATTTTGAGATGATGACAGGATTGATTCATGAATATAAGGCAACGATAGAAAAACAAATGTGGTAAATGCTTGGGGACAGTGGATTCTTACTCCATGGCTTTGTGGAAGCTGGTAATACCAGAAGAGATGGAGAAATGAAGATGGTTATTGTCTATTTCCTAAGGAAAGTGAACATAATATCATAAAGGTATGTAGCTTTATATATAGAGAGAGAGGTTGGGATTCTTCTCGGACCGTTCTGTTTCTAGACTGTGCTTCTGTGCCTTGGTCTCATCATTTTTACACCTGCTGCTTTACATTTTCATTGTTTTTGGAACGTCTTGGTGTATAGGTAGAAATGAAAAGAAGAGGTGAACATGTAGACAACTGTGTCCCTCGTTATCAGTTCTTTTTTTTTTAAGAAAAAGTTTGGTATTTCACCATTTAAAGAGTACCCTGTACAGATTAGCAGTTGTGAATTCTAATCACCCAGAGCCCCAGCTAAATAACATGGTCAGGACTGTTTGAGAAATGATACGTTATCTCTGTCTCCTTCACCCAACACAACTTATTGTATATACAATTCATTGTATAGTTATTTTTGTGTCGTAGGGTTTTGTAAGCTCCCTGACACATGCAAAAAAGACATGTCGCTATTTGCACTTTTCTGAGAAGAGAACCCATAGATTTCACCCCATACTAAAATAATGCTAACAATCTCCTTTTGAAAAATTAGTATCTCAACCTGAGTTGAGAACCATTAGAAAAGAGACTTCGTACACCTTTGTAGATTTTAAGCAACTAAACGTGGAGAACTTTGTGTCTTACTGATATGAATTTCCCCCTAGCATCTGGCCGTTGTCCCTTTCATAAGCACTACGGCACAGATGAATTTTAGAATTGCACAGGGGTGCCTGGGTGGCTCAGTCGGTTGAGCGACTGACTTCAGCTCAGGTCATGATCTCACAGTTTGTGAGTTCGAGCCCCACGTCGGGCTCTGTGCTGACAGCTAGGAGCCTGGAGCCTGCTTCAGATTCTGTGTCTCCCTCTCTCTCTGCCCCTTCCCCACTCCTGCTCTGTCTCTCTCTCTGTCTCAGAAATAAAGATTTTAAAAAAAAAATTTTTTTTAACGATTAATAAAAAAAGAATTGCACAAAGCTGGGCCTTGTTCCTTGGACCTGAATCCCATTAAGAACTTGGGTTCTACACCATCTTCCTTCAGGCAAAAGAAGTTTAGTTAATAGAACAACAACCATTGATTTAACCAATTTAGTCTCCTTTCCCACTCAAACTTTTACCAATTCATTAACAAGCAGAACAGAGTTGATGGATTCAAATTATCTTCAAATAATCTCTGAGTAAAAAGAAAGAATGAAAATGTCTCTCCAAGTTATGAGCAAGTGGAGTTGCCTGAAGAAGCTAAGTCATCTGTAGTTTAACTTTCTTATACGGGTTCCTTCTACTGGTGATTTCCACATTAAAAAAGAAGTTATTAATCCAAAAAGTTATTCAAAAAAGAAAAATAGACAGGGTCTCTGTGATGAAGACATAACTCTTGTCCATAAAGAGTAATCTGAATGAAAAATAAATACATATAGAATATTAAGCAACTAATATTCCCTTGGTGGGAAAGAAAAAAAAAACACTGTGATAGCATTCCCACTTTGTTTGGCCTCCCTGAGAATCAGAACCTGGCATGAATAGAATAGAATAGAACATCAGGAGTATATTATCCAAATGCCCCTCAAAATGTATCTCACCAACCACTAGATAAAATCACCCTACTAGGTAGTATTTTAACAAGTCACCAAGCAATGTTGGCAAAGTAATTAGCAAAGATGAACAAGGTATGATGACAGTGACAGTGTTACCAATCCCTTTTCATTAAAACATGAAATATTTTATGTAATGGTAATTGTGCTTACAGTGTGTGGAACAGTGTATGTTTAAGTGGATTGTGATGGCTACAGAGAAAATATCTACTATTTAACATGAGATGTAATTCGTCCATCCCATTAATGAAAATACCATCCGTAATTAATCAAATAGTAAGCATAAAGTCAAGAGGATTTTGCTGTAGAAATTTCAACACCAAATAGCCACCTTATGACTTCTGCATTCTCCGTGTGTGTGTGTGTGTGTGTGTGTGTGTGTGTGTTTTAGCAACATTGCCTTTTTTTTTTCAAGCTGTGTTAGCCATTACAGAACTAGTGGTCATTTCAAAGGGTCTAGGATCCAAGGGCAGGAGGCCAGACCACATTGTGAGAGGCCCCAACACTCTTGGCACGAACGCATCCCCCTGAGACTCATCAGGCAGCCACTGATGTCCCAGGACCATTTTAACCCACCCCAAAATGTTTCTATGGTTTCTGCAGTTCCTGAGGCTTCTCAGTTGGACCTATAGCCCTCTACCCTTGCTGTGAATCAGAATCGCTGAGGGAGCTTTAAAAAAATACAGATATTTGGGTCCTGTTTGCAAAGATTTCGGAATCACTCGGTGTGTGGTGGGACTCAGATGAAATGGTTCCTGACGGATGCCCAGGAGGTTCCAACAAAGGGCTGAAGGTCACATGCGTAGATGTGTCACCAGCCTAACTTTACGGAGCCCAAGTGTAAGAATCCAAAAGTATCTTCAGGAGCTGTGAGAACACCACACTGTAAATATATAAAATGTTATCAAAATAGCCTGAGTTTACCCTCTTCATATCTGAGTTTCTCAATCCAGCAGGCACATAGGATATTATTCAAAAACAGTCTCCTTAAGAATCTGACTACAGGGGCACCTGGGTGGCGCAGTCGGTTAAGCGTCCGACTTCAGCCAGGTCACGATCTCGTGGTCCGTGAGTTCGAGCCCCGCGTCAGGCTCTGGGCTGATGGCTCAGAGCCTGGAGCCTGTTTCCAACTCTGTGTCTCCCTCTCTCTCTGCCCCTCCCCCGTTCATGCTCTGTCTCTCTCTGTCCCAAAAAAAAAAAAAAAAAAAGTTGAAGAAAAAAAAAATTAAAAAAAAAAAAAAAAGAATCTGACTATCTAGCCTGCCAGGAAATGCTTGACCACATAGAAACTGTCACAGGGTCTGATCCCAACAGATGTCCTTGGAAAGCACCTGTTGAAGTGAACTCTGCCCTTTAAATGGGATGGAGTTTTAATTTTCCAGAAGTAGTGGGCCCGTTGGAATGCTAGAAATGCCCATTTGCTGCTTATGTCCATTCTAGTAAACCACCTCCTGAACTGCGAAGCTAATCTCCTGGTTGTGTCGGTAATGAGAGAAGTCTACGGATGCCCTCAGGATTGGCCAGCTGCCTCTTCCATAGGGGTTTGTTAGAGGGAGCTGAGTTCATGGAACCAGCCAGTCATGAAAACCAGGTTGTCTCGAGAGTCTGTCAAGAATTGTTCGAATCTGGGACTGTGGTGGTAGATTGGAGAACGTTAAAATGTCACCTAGAAACCTCACCTTCCTCCCAAGTGGAGAGTCTAATGTGTGTTCGATTACAAGGGAGGAGCTAAAGTGTTACACGGCTTAATGCCAAACACGCCTTCGGGTGGCTGTGTCCAAAACCTGACAGAAACGAGCAGTGCCCGTGTCCCCGTCTCAAAGGTATATCATCATGTCTATCTATAGCGTGGACCGAGCCAGGGACCACCTGGCCGAAGGTCACGGGTTACGCATAGCTGTGCAAATACTTGATTCCTGAGACAGCTGTATCACTCCCTGACCTGACATCAGTGAGACATTAGTGACATGACTGTTATGCCTTCCTGCCCTTTCTAAAAATAGTAGGGCCTTTGACAAGAAGATATTTTGAGCGTCTCGTCAGGGGAAGCCTATCCTGGCCGCTCGCATGGGTCACAGTTAGACTTTGGGAGCACAGCCCTCGCTTCTCCTAAAGATAAAGGCCCTGGGACTCCCGGCTCAGAAGCCGTGGGTACACAGAAACGGAGGAGGACACTTTTTAGGAATGTGAATGGGCTTCCGAAACCCTCTGTTTCGGACATTCGCACCCCCGTCCTCAGCTTTTCGGATCTGTTTTCATAAACCCCGGCTGTGATGTCGCTCCAGGGACCTCGGTGATCTTGCCGCTTTCAGTGGATACTAACAGGAGCCACTGGCAGCCTGTGGATAAGGGCGACTAATGAGAAACTGCCGTCCCCCAGCGGGACGGCCAAAACCAAACCCAGCAAAACCAAAAATCCCCAAGCAAAACCAAAAAAGAACCGCCCCAGCCATCCGTGCTCACAGGAAGACGCGCAGGAAAGCACTGCGATGTGACTCTGGTCTGGTAACTGGATTTATCGGTCACATGACTGGCAGGCACCAGGTACCTGGTCCCATTCTCCTCTGACCCACAAGTGCAAATCTTGGTTATTCTGCACCACTGGGACCAAAACATTATGATGGTGAGGACACAGAGACTCTAAAAGCAAAGATGGAATCTGAGCAGGTAAACCCTGTGCCACAGGCCTGTCATCCCGGGGCGGTCGTGTGTGGTTCTCGTGTTTGCACCTCTAAGAAATTTCCGTTTTTTCGCATCAAAAAATCCAGATACGAAGCCGAAGCCGCTTTCTTCGCCAACCTGAAGCTGTCTGACTTCAACATCATCGACACCCTTGGAGTCGGGGGCTTCGGACGAGTGGAGCTGGTAGGTGACTCTTCTTTACGTGCTCTTGAGAGCCCCTCTCCCTCCTGTATCTGTGCTCCTCGAGTAAGACCTCTCTCTGCTCTGCTCTCTCCTCGTTAAGTATGATCGTTCCCGAATCGCGACCATATGCTTTCGTGTCAGTCCGTCCGAGTAGGCAGCAGTTACCGTGAGCTGTATGTGATGTAGACTAGCAGTGAAATCATCAATCCACTTCTTTAGAAAATCGTCTTCCTAGGAAATGAGAGGTAAACACGTTAACATAACGAGGAGCCATAAAGTGCTTTCTATTCAGCTGATACTCTCTGGCCTCTACTTCCTTAGTTCTGAATGGGGCTCACCAACTTAGTCATGTGCCCTAACACATGTACACACACACACATATATATGTATACATATATATGTTATATATAGATATATACATAACACATGTATATATGTCTCATTTGCTTTATGTATATTTAAATTTACATTTTAATTATTGTAGCTAGGGTGCATGATTAAGTGAGTGAGCACTGTTTGGAACTAAGGAAGGAAATAAATGAGTCAAATCTATTTATCCTCTATTTATCATCTATCTGATTAAAGATCTTTACCAGTGCTTTAAGACTTTAAAAATCACATAAATGATGTAGTAATTCTGTGATTCTGGATTTGCAAGCACCTAGTCAGGTTATAGGGACTGTGTTTTATATAATCATATTCGATAACACGGTTTGAATATTTCACACCCATTCATGTCATACAGGTAAGTGTTAGGGTGATGAGGACACGTTGGTGCAAGGTTATTCGTTAAACACGTTGCGTGAATGTGGCGTGAACCGAATGAAAGCGTACTCTGTTGTGCCTTTGAAATACGCATTTAAGAACTGATGTATTACAACATAAACTGGAAAAAAAATGTATTCTGGTGACTGAGTTGCTGCATTCCAAGACTGTGTGGGTAGAAACCCTATTTGGGAGGCAGATTCATTTTCACCTCCCTGCTGCATGGAGGCGTCCCTGATACCAGAAACCAGTACAGTATGTTAGGAACTCCCTGTAGAGTGCAGTAAACAGTTCCTGTTGCCATCAGGGGACTAGAAATCCCCTTCCATCAAAGTAGACTGAGCCAGCGCTGTCTCCAATGTTTGTCCGTTTGTGCCGTAGTTAGGATTTCTGGCTTTGACAGGCAGGAAAAAATGGTGTTTACCTAAACATTAGACAAGACAACTTTGGAGCCATAATGTGTTTCATTGAACTTGCGCTATGCTTCCGTTAACACTGGTTGGAGACACCATAGTTATACGGCTTCTGATTTGACTGCTGATTCATAGTGAGATTTTAGGTTACAGGAATACAAATTAAGGGCCCGGGAAAACTTGTTTTTCTGAATTCTGCCAGTTAATGCGGTCTTAGTTTTCTTTTTTCAAGAACTTTGATTTTGTGACAAAATATAACTGTTCGTAGAGCTAGTGAGGATTTATTACCGGTGTTGTATTTTACTGGGGGTGTTGGGACGTATAAACAGGTCAGGGGGTAGAGCTCCCTGCCAGGAAGAGCTTATGGTCTGGTGTGTTTATTTACTGAGCTGTCCATGTCTCAACCCCTTTCTGAATGAGGCACTATAAAGGACAGAATTCCTAGAGTTTGATTTTCTGACTTGTAGTTTCTTAAATATATTTTTTCAAAGACCGTGGACAGATTGTTGTTTTCATTAACATTTACATTACAAATGTGTGGCCTCCTGGAGATCTGAGAATTTCAAGTTGGGACCTTAAGTTACCGGTGAGATATTTTAGGAAATATAGGAGTTTACTTAGGATGTTTGAAATACTGAAAATTGTTCATAGACACTGAAACCCACTTTATGCTAAATAATTAAATGCCAAGCTGACAGTAGAAAACCTCTAGAAAGCTCCGTCAAAAATGTTTGAGGAAGCACAACTAACCAGAAAATTAGAGAAGGTACACACACACACACACATACACACACACACACACACTATGTATCCCAGGAGAGACAGTCAAGTGTAGTTCAGTCTAATTTTCTTCTTCTCCTGGATAATTACATTTTACTCTTCTACACAGATGTTTATAGGCTAATGAACACCATAACCTGAGGAATTAATTTGAGTTGGAGCCCAGTTTATAAAAACATTAGATATGCCCGTAAATGATAAATCCCTAATGGGCCCCGAGGCACAACCACATATATTAGAAAAGAGGCACATGTTTTTAACCTCTGAAGTGACATGACGATCTTGTGTCATTTTGCACTTCCCCCAAAAAATACCGTAGGAGCATCTGAATACCCCGACGGTCTTGACTGTTCAGTGTGGCCTGGCCATGCAGGTGAACCCTGTTGCCCTATCATCCGCTGCCTCCTCCCTGCCTGGTAATACTAGTTATTGTGTGTGGAACGTATTCTTCGCTGTGATTTTTCATTTTTTACACGTATTCAGTGAAGCCAGAATTTGAGGGGTGTGGCCTCAACACTCTGACTGTAATTACACGTACTGTGGTCCTAGCGTGTGGTGAATCACCGTGAACCATGGCTCAGGAGACAGTAGTGAATCTTTCGAGCAGTACCCACACCATTCATAGTTCAGAGGAGGAGAAGGCAGAGCTCAGTTCTGTTGTGATGATAGAACTCTCCACTCTCTCCTGAGAATGACGTATGCAAGAAAATTCTATCACTCTCATAGAGCAAAAAGGGTAAGCGATAGCACGTCCACATGGATTCATGTCACGTACGTATGTGCTCAGTACTGTACCAAGTGTATAAAGTGGATATCTTGAACCTACCAATCCTTAGTTCAGCAATGATGTTGATCAGGTAAATAACAAGATAAGAAATATACCACATTACACTTTAATTGCATAATAATATTTTTAAAAATTTTCCCAGGTATAGATTATAAGAATGTAAACTCTTAGGTTGAGTGTAAAGAATTAAATTTGAGTTTTTGAACGCCACTTCCCGGTAGAACCAAGTTAGGAGTTTTCTTATTTGACACACGGATTAGGTTTGTGTTATTTTGCATAGTGACGCCCTTCAGAGCCTTCTTAGCATTTCTTAATTTTTATTGTTTACATCAATTTAGGTGAATTCAGATGCAGGAGGATATTTCAGGCAGGAGAATTGCTAAATAGTTTACTGTCAACGTTTGTAGAGGAGAACGTAATTTTGCCACAAAACAGAACTCAGCTATTTGTTCGGTGATGAGGTCAGAAGCTTGAAGAAACTGTCTTACGTGCATGAGAATTCTGCTCTAAAGCTATTAAGTCTATTTCATAAATACCTTTAGCGTAACCGATTTTAATGAGTTGAGTATCAGACGTGTCCCGTTCACAGCTATTACCTTTGGGAAGCCATCCATACTGCTTTCCTTTCTGTTATCTGGCAGAAACCACATTTTCTGACCGTTTTTTTTTTATTTTGAAGAATGGGCCTTCTCATTTGTTCAGTGCTGCCTGTTTATCTTCCAGAGGACCACATTCCATTTATAAGTACTTTCAGCAAAAGAACCCTGCTTTTTTATAGATGATTTACTCATTAAAGCAGGAAGCTCTCTGCTGGAAGATACCTTGGTAATCCTCTTAATTTACCAGGCATGACTGCAAAACAAGGAGAATGATTTTACAATCACAAATGAAAATTAGTCCTGTTGCTCTATGGTCACGTTCCTGATTTCCTCTACTTTTCCTCTTGTCAGAGGGCTGCTGGCTTTTCAGAATAGATTTGCACAAATCGCATTTTGGAACCTGGCCATGCTGATGTGGTTGCCCTGGATAGTAGTTATTTAATCTTTGTATGCAGCAATCCAGAGCCTCCAAAAGTGGAGAAAATGGACGCAGACATGGAAGATGTAATCTCCGTCTTCTTGGATTGTTTTCTGTCTATATCATTTATTCCATATTTATGCAGCGGGTTGTCTGCTGGGACATATGCAGTGTGAAGTAAAATAGCCATTGCCTCTAGGGACTCCGTTTCCTGGGAAGGACAGGCATGGAAGCGAATAAATAATCCAATAATCAAGGTATGGAGCAGCCTGTGGTTGGTGCTTGGGAGAGCAAGACACCTTGGAGGAAGTGGCATTTGTAAGACAGGAGAGTTAGCGCCTCTACGTGAAGACCCTGAAGCTTTCCAGTACCCTCTTATAAAATGCAACAACTGCAGGGTAGTTGATCGACAAACTGGTATTAGTGATGTTTTTTTAACGAATATTACTTCCTTACTAAAGTAAGCCTTTCGTTTGAATGCTGCTTTGTGATCTTCAAATTGGCCCACATCCAGTATATAATTTTACCTTTATGGGGCATGATCTGCTTTTACCAGAAGGAAGTCAGGATTAATGCATAGAAGGAGCCTAGGACCCCGCAGTCAGTGAAAGGGCTGCTGTTACGGCCCAGAACTACCTATTTGGTTTTTAACCTGAGGTTTTTTTTCTGTCCTTCTGGCTTCTCAATTATAACACCAACAGCAGCCACCGCAATGCGATTGAACCAATGTTGTCACGTATCCACCTTCGTTTTAAAAAGAAGAAAGATGGGGGCGCCTGGGTGGCGCAGTCGGTTAAGCGTCCGACTTCAGCCAGGTCACGATCTCGCGGTCCGTGAGTTCGAGCCCCGCGTCGGGCTCTGGGCTGATGGCTCAGAGCCTGGAGCCTGTTTCTGATTCTGTGTCTCCCTCTCTCTCTGCCCCTCCCCCGTTCATGCTCTCTCTCTCTCTGTCCCAAAAATAAATAAACGTTGAAAAAAAAATTTAAAAAAAATAAATAAAAAAAAGAAGAAAGATGTCTTCTTGAATTCTAGAACCTGTAATAGACATAAATGTGGAACAGACGCTGTGATCACCCACTGTTCACATCTGCTTCTGTCAAACCTTCAGAGGCTCTTCCTTCTCCGAATCTTCTGCTGTTCTTACTTCAGCGGTTAAAATGTCTCTGCGGAAACAATGGCGACGACAAAATCAGACATTATAATGTAGTAGCAAAAGCTAGAGCTCCGGAATCAGACCTTCCGGGTTCAGATTTTAGCAGCTGTGTATGCTCTGTCATTTGCTCAGGAGTCACTAGCTTCCGAGCCTCAGTTTCCCCATCTCCAAAATGAGGATAATAGTAGGCTTTGAGCCACCCAAGGTCACAAAGACTAAACGAGTTAACGCCCCCACATAGTGTCACACATCCTAGGTCAGTAAGTAGTGCGATGTTACTGCTGTTAGATCATTAGTAAAATATGCTAATGATAGCTATTTATCATTCCCAGCTATACCCACAGGAAGAAAAGGGAAGGGAATAATTTTACTCTTTTTTCCTCCCTTGCTCTGCCGAGTCCCGACAGTACAAACGTTTCTCAGCCATAAGAAAGAGCCTGAGGTCTTCAAATGACCCCAGTAATAGTGTCTATCAAATCCCGCCCACCCCCCCCAACCGCAAATGTTCCTTACTTTGGGACCGGTCATGAGTGGAGGCGGGACACGATTTCCAGTCTTGCTCACGCTGAGCCTTCACGTGCCGCAAGTCTCTTGGGCTTATCTGTATTCTCGGTTGTAAAGGGCCAGCTCTTAACTTCTCGATGGGAAATAGTTTCAGGTGCAGTCCGCTGAATCCTATCCAGTGTCTCCACAGCCTTCTTAAACCACGGAACCCTGACCGGGCCTTATGGGGGCCTGGCTCTTGCCAAGTGGACCACACAGGTCACCTCTCCTCTGTTCTGTGACCCAGCACAGGAGGGGGCAATGTGGCAGAAGTCACAGGCCACGCCCCACACAGGTCACAGGGCCATAAGGATCCGTGGCACTCTTGTGGCCTTTTTGCCAGCTGCGTGGCTCCGGGCCAGGCCTGGAGGGCTGTGTCCACCAAGGCAAAACGAACGGATGATTAAGCAAGAAATTAGGCGATAAATCCATTGCTCTGTCAGCAGAGTTCTGTTTCATCGTTACGAAAGGCGAACAGCTTAACTCCAAAGGGAAACCCCACGTAAGACGAAAACATTTCGAGAGCTTTCTGACTGCCAAGCCACACGGCAGTGAAATAGAATAGCTGTGGGATCGCCGGGTGGCATTGCCACTTGTGGCCACGGTGATTTAGTGCGGAGGATGCCTGGGGAAACCCTCCTGCCCTCTGTGACCCGAGTGAGCGCAGACTCTCCACTCCTTGACAACTCCCAGCCTGCCTCATTTTAATGCTTTTCCCTCGCCAGTACTCGAGTCGGTTTATTATGAAAGAGGCCCTCCGCATGGTAGATTTATTCTTCAAAAGGATATAAATGGACACACGTGATTTATTGTGATACATAGCAGTGATTTCTAAGAAAGTCATTCGGCTAGCTGATGAAAATCCGATTCGGGAAACACAAATTGAGCAGAACACATACAGTCACAACATAGTGCGTCTCCTAAGATGGCCGACCGCACTCTCACACGTAGCGAAGTCTGTCTCTGGATGCTATGCCAGTCACGTTGTGCATTACTTCCTCTTGTCACTGCAGAATATATTTGATACAAGAGACGTGACACAGGTCTGTCCACCCAATGACTGCGAAGAATCACTTGCTTACGCATCTTTTGAAATGACCGATTTTATATCCCATCTGTAGAAATGAGTATTTCTCATTAAAAGAATGTTGATCAGGGTCCTGAAGTAAATTAAAATGTCCCTTTCTCCTCCAAAGTTGCGTTTGATTCTAGAAAGATGAATGGAAATCTAGAAGGCAGCAGGCATGTCTTCCCAAGAGTTAAGATATCGGTGATAAGAGAGTATATCCAGAAGTTAACATTTTGGTCACACTTGCCTTTATGTTTTCTGTGACATCCATTTGCTTTCATTTTTTTTTTAACTTGGTGAATTTATGGGCACATCACAGTCAGCAAAGATTTATCTATTATACAATCCCTAAATATTTTTAGGGGGATAGAGAAATAGCAGAAGTGATTTCTGCCCTTAAGGAATTTCTCCCTTCTCATAAAAAAGAAAGTAAGACTAACGCGTATGAAAAGTAACATATGACATCCTTTAGTATTGTATTAACTTCTAAATTATGCAGAAAGGTTCTCGGTGTTTCAGAAAGTGGGAGACCATTTGGAGCTGATTGCGTAGAAGAGGCCACAAGAAAACAAAGACTGAAGCCGGGGCTTAGGGACTAGGTTGGGCTTTAAGGGAGCAGCTAGGGAAAAGGCCATTCGAGGCAAAGCTTACAACACAGAGGGCCACGTGTCTTCACAGGCCACAGAAGCGAGTGGCAGACTCGCTCAGGGGGTGTGTGAAGGAAGCGGTAAGAGGTGCCCATAGCCCATCAGTGGGGGGGTCGCTGTGTTCTGTTCTGAAAGGAGGTTAGATGTGAAAGCACTGGGCATTTTTTGGGCATGAGGTCAAGTACTGAAAACATATAAAACACAGACTCAGCTCTCAGCTACCACCTGTGAATAAAAGAATACGCTATAACATGACTCGACAGGCTATTTTTAGGTGGGGCCTCTGCCAAAGTAAACATCATCATGTCTCTTCTGAATAAGGTAGTTTGCTTTGTGCCAAGATGTAGTGTGTGTCCCTGACAATTTCACATCAACACTGTCCAAGAGGAATCCCATTCATGAGAAGGAAAAACCCTCCCTTTGTCTACGTTAGTAATGTTGAAAATAGCCAGGCCTTTAAAATGAAATGGTTGATCTTGTTTTGTGGGGAAGAAATAGGAAATAGTCATTCTGCATGTTTCAGTGTAGTTCGTCAACTGTACACATTTAATTTATTACCAATTCATTCTTGTCCCTCGTCTTAATATCCCCCGTTGTCATTTACATATACAACATTCTAGCTTGAGTATTGAGTTCTGAGATCAGGAGCTTCTGGGGGTCGGATGGCTTGGTTCTTAGCCCCTGACGCCAGCCAGCCTTACAAGTTCATGGTAAGAGCAGAGAGACCATCAAGACCCAAAAGGAATCAAAATAAGCTCAACCAAAGGGAGCCACTGTGTGACCGTGGCTCCAATTCTACCTCCATTTGGACAGAGCGGTTTAAATGTTTAATGGGACTGGTTTCCATAAATTAAGTTAGCATGAGCAAAAAAATACTAAATACATGTCGAACTGGCTTAACTACATTTGAAATGTATTATATTTATGCAAAATCTTGTGAAAAGTTTCAAGTGTAAAAACGAGGAAGGAGTCACCCTATTTATTTAATACCAGAAAGGGTGAAGTTCAAGTATAACATCTATCAAGATATGAAGATCCAATTATAAACCTTCTGATAAAGATTCTTCCAGTATGTAACAGAAACATTATGACATTACTTATGCCCTGTGTCTCAAAAGTATGACGAGAACACAAACATTTTCATGAATTAAGCTGATCACATCTCAGAGAATTGAATTTTGCAATATGTGATTCTGTTTCATATCCACTCATTTTAAAGCTTCACAGAGTCAATAAAGGAAAGAAATTGAAGTGTCAACTTGTGAGTTTCAGTTCCATCTATGTGAAATCTGAGGTTATAAGTGTGCTTTAAGTATTAGAGTAAGTTGAATTATGTGACATTTTAGTGATCAATTTAGAAACGTGTAGGCAAGTTTGAAAACTTGCAGCACTACTCAATACATATGCATGAGATTAGGCACAGATATGAAATATTGGTTGGGGAGAGAAAATATTTGATAATTTGATGAGGGAAAGTAATTTTTGTTTCGCTCGTCTCTCTACCCACCTCCCCTCTGGCAGCCAATTCGTTCTCTGTATTTAAGAGTCTGTGTTGCTATTGTTGTTTGCTTGTTTTCATTCTTAGATTTAAGTTTAATCATATGGTATTTGTCTTTCTCTGACTTATTTCATTTAGCATAATGCACCCTAGGTTCACTCATGGTGTAGTAAATAACAAGATCCCATTCTTTTCTATGGCTGAGTAATATTCCTGTGTGTGCGTGTGTGTGCACGCGCGAGCATCTATACACACGCCACATCCTCTTTATCCATTCCTCTGTCGATGAACGCTTGGGCTGCTTCCATATCTTGGCTCTTGTAAGTAATGCCACAATAAACATAGGGGTGCATGTATCTTTTTGAAGAAGTGTTTCTGTGCACTTTGGGTAAATACCCAGTAGTGGAACTCTTTGTTGGATTATATATCTGTTTTTAATCTTTTGAGGGACAGCCATACTGTTTTCCACAGTGGCTGTACCAATTTGCATTCCCACCAACAGCGCGTGAGGGTTCCTTTTTCCCTACATCCTCACCAACACCTGTGGTTTCCCATTTGTGATACCAGCCATTCTGACAGGTGGGAGGTGATACCTCACTGTGGTTTTGATTTGTTTTTCCCTGCTGATGAGTGATGTTGGGCATCTTTTCATGTGTCTGTTGGGCACCGTGTGTCTTCTTTTGAAAAACGTTTGAATTCTCTATTTTTTAATCCGACTGTTTGGTTTTCGGTGTTGAGTTGCAGAAGTTCTTTATGTACTTTGGATGTTAACCCTTCACTGGAGATGTCATTTGCAAATATCTTCCCCCATTCAGTAGGTCGCCTTTTTGTTTTGTTCATGGTTTCCTTCGCTGTGCAGAAGCTTTTTATTTTGGTGTAGTGCCAATAGTTTATTTTTGCTTTCGTTTCTCTTGCCTGAGGAACCTACCTAGAAAAATCTTGCTAAGGGTATCGTCCATGAGATTACTGCCCATGTTTACTTTTAAGGGTTTTATGGTTTCTGCTCTCACATTTAGGCCTTTAATCCATTTATTTTTGTGTATGGTGTGAGAAAGTGGCTCACTTTCATTCTTTTGCATGTAGTTGCCCAGTTTTCCCAACACCATTTATTGAAAAAACTGTCTCTTCCCCATTGTATATTCTTGCCTTATTTGTGATAGATTAATCGGCCATATAAGCACAGGTTTGTTTCTAGACTCTGTTCCATTCCATTGATCTATGTGTCTGTTTTTGTGCGCCTGATGAGGGAAAATAATTTAAAGTTTCTCATATCAATTTTAGTAATCACTACAAGATGAAATAAGGTTTATTTTATGCAGGTTCTATACACAAGAGAAAATGGTATATTTTTGTTTATTTTTTTTAACATTTATTTATTTTTGAGAGACAGAGCATGAGCTGAGGAGGGGCACAGAGAGAGGGAGGCACAGAATCTGAAGCGGGCTCCAGGCTCCGAGCTGTCAGCACAGAGCCTGACGCGGGGCTCGAACTTACGAACTGTGAGATCATGACCTGAGCTGAAGTCGGGTGCTTAACCGACTGAGCCACCCAAGAGCCCCATGAGAGGATGGTATATTTGAATTGCACATTTCAGTAAACAGTATTGATTCAATATAGGTAGATTTTTTTTTAGTCCAAATGAATCAGTGTTAATTCCTTAATAGAAATCACAAGTATTGTTTGATTTCCAAGTGACTTCTATAAAATAGTCCAACCATTTGTTCATGTTGTAATTAAAAATAGGAGGTATGATTTTCTTTTCCTGATCTTCCTCTAAACTGAAAGTTAAATGTCTGTTTTGAAAACTGTCTCCTCTGTGAAAATAGTCTTAACTTGGCTTTTGACCAATTTGAATTTAATAATATAAATATATCCTGATATTTCTTCTCATTAGCTGTAGAACTGAATGTTGAGTGTGAAGGCAGAGTATAAACCAAATAGGACTATCGACATGTTTGATGAAGGGTTGAGGTGAACACGAGAAGGAAAATAAAGATGGGGAGAAGAGAGACCCTCTCTTGATCGTCACTCGTGCAAATGGCAGAGGAAAATGTATACATAATATAAGCTCTTTTTTGCCCTGCTCCTTTGGTATGGTATAGAAAATGGTGTAATTGTCTCACTTAGAAATAAGTTTTACGTGTAAAATCACTTACCATAAAATTGTGTAATGATGTCACGTCTCTGACCCTCCCGTCTGAAAAGGTCTTTGACTCTGGCATCTGTGTGAACTCATAATCCATCCCTCGCATTCTCTGTGTCCCCTGGCTATGTGTCACACAGGCTGTGACAAGTCCCTTATGCCCTCCTCCCTTGTGCATCCTTTGGAACAAACTTAAGATTCATTCTTAAGTTTGGATGCTAAGAAAAGGACATGCATGATGTTATTGTGCAGAGAGAGAGGTGAGGGATAACTTTTTGAGCATCTAGAACAAAAAGTTTTGACCACAGGAATTCTTCTATCTGGATTACTTACAAAGCTCTTTCCTCCCGGTTTAAAAAGAACTGAAAATAAGAGATCATTTTACGCTGGACCACGTAACATGGGTTGTGTGATTAAAAGTGTGCCGTTTTATTTGGAGAAAATATTAGCCATTCCTATTTTGTCACTATCCAGCTACTAAAGTTAGGATGGCCCTGCCCAGATTTCTTTAGGCCTTAGAGCCTGTCTTGATGCTCTTCTTGGGAAAGCCACCGCCATTTTTATCCAGGGCATAGTCTTTGAAAATTAGAAACATGGGGTTGAGAGAACAGAGAAAGGGAAACCACCTCTCAGCAGAAGATGTATGTCCCATAAACTCAAGGTCATGCTTCCAGAGTGAACCAGCATGTTTTCTGAAGCTTACCTTTGTCTTACCTGGGAACTTTCCCCTTTTCCTTTGTCCCAGGCTACTGGCCCATGTTTGTTGGGCTGCTTCCATAAGGTTAATTATAATTAACATCCTTTAAAAATGCATATCCAGGGGCACTTGGGTGGCTTGGTTGAGTGCTCTACTCTTGATCTTGGCTCGGGTCATGATCCCAGGGTCGTGGAATCGAGCCCCACGTGAGGCTCTGTGCTGAGCGTGGAGCCTGCTTGGGATTCTCTCCCTCTACCCCTCTCCCCTGCTGTCTATAAAATACAATAAAAAGTAAAATAAAATAAATGCATATTCATTATGTCAAATTGCAGATGCATAGAGTTTCCCAGCTGGAAAGAACCCTCGTATTTAATAGAGTTAAGGCCTTTCCTGAGGCCCAGAAGTTACATAATTAATCATAAACATGAACCATACAGGGCTCAACCCTGGGGATCCTGCATGAGCTTACCTAAGCTCACTTCATCACCTCTGTTCCATGGCATTAGTGTAACTAACTGAGGGCATTAAGGGAATCACCTTTTTCCTGTTGCACTTGGAAATGTAATTTGCACCCGTTATAGAGGAATTTTGCATAATAAGCCATGTAATACTGTCAGTTTCAGCCTTAATTTAAGAACTCATTTTAAAGGTTTTTTTATTACTTATTTTGAGAGACAGAGAGAGAGCATAAGCAGAGGAGGCACAAAGAGAGAGGGAGAGAGAGGGAGAGAGAGAATCTGTGCACTGTCAGCCCAGAGCCAGACGCGGGGCTTGAATCTACAGACCATGAGACATTGACCTGGGCCGATATGAAGAGTCAGGCCCTTAACTGACTGAGCTACCCAGATGCCCCTATTTAAGAAATCATTTTAATTACAATGTAGTTCAGAAAGCCATTTTCTCCTCCAAATAATAAAGATCTAGCTATATCACAAAACGAACTATGGATTAAATAGACCACTGGATGAACAGATTCCGCGGACCAGCTCTCCCTGAGGTACTAAGCGAGTTTTAAAGTTGTTCTAATCATAACTCAGCTCCCCAGTCAGAGGAGGGAATTGGGTCCAGCCAGAAACAAGCCTTTTTTTAAGACCAGCGCCTGCCGCAGATAGGAAGGAAGCGTATGTTCTGATTGCTGGCAAGCGTGTCTTCGCAGCTCTTTAACATGCTGGGGTCCCTGCCTCCCTTCTTCGGGTCAGTGCCATTGGGACACCACGTGGAGCTCGGCAGTTAAGAAATCGTCAAAACCTGGGTCAGAAATTCCCATATTTAGGTCCACTCTGCCCGTGTACGGATGCATTTGAATGGCACCCCAGTGCTCCACACGGAGGCAACGTTTTACTCTCAATAAAGCTTTTGTCCCTTCTAATATTGGGTCTAGCACAGCATTGTTTGTAAAAATAAATAAGAGGAAGATCGTGAGTATTAGCATTTTCTTGTTCTTTTTCCCTTTCTAGGAATTTTGGGAGTAAAAGCTGTGTGGTGCGAGGGCCAGGAATCTTTGGAAAGTAGCATCTCACCCCTTTATGTGTTTCCCTGGTGAGACGGAGATCGGTGATTGGGGTTAGGAACGGGCCTCCGCTGGGTCATATTTGGAGGAAATTTCTTTAGCCTGAAGGGACCTTAATGTTGGAAGCCCATAGGAATAAAGGCAGCTAGTACACACTGAATGTGTGCTCTGTTCCAGCCTGGGGAGGCTATGTGGGCTCTTTTGTTTCGTCCTCGCATGTAAACTCACGTGCCAGATACAGAGAGAGGGACAGAGTGTCAGAAATGTGTCCAAGACCACAAGCCACAAAGCGGTGGAGATGGGAACAAAAGCAGTCACATTTCAGGGCTCACATCTCGCCAGTGTACTAGCCTGTGCACCGGGGGTGTGAGCCAGTCGGCAAATGACGACTGAGCTGGGGCGCACACCCAACCCCGCCAGGCTGGGAAGGATTCTCCGACAAGAGGGGGCCGGGAAGCAAGGCATGGGTCCACATGCCTCCGTCCACACTATAGATTTCCTATCTCTAGCTGCCCCCACTACAAAAAGTCCTCACCGTTACCTCAAATTGACAGGAGTGGCCTTGGCGTAATTCATTTGGCCAACAGGAAAAATTAAGAGCTAACTACGTTGCACCTTCAAATTTGCCATGGAATAGTTTTGTGAAAACACTTTTATGATAAAGTCTGATAACTTAGGCCCAGTAAATGCAGATTCCTATCATGGACTCTGAGCGTTTATATTGAAGACAAGAATATGGCAAGTCCCTTGAGCAGGTTAGTGTGGTTCAGCCCAAACCTGAATGGATTGTTCTGCTTTGTACCACTTCTCAAGGTCTTTGCTTTCATGCAATTCTAGGAGAGTGGTTCCCATGGAACCAAAATCCTTTGAGAGAGCGAGACAGTAATACACAGCTAGTACAATTTAAAGGAGACTTTAAAATGTATTTTCCATGATGAAAGTCATTGTGTTTTCCCATCATAAAAGGGATATAGGATTCAAAAATGTAAACATTTCCCTAAGGGAAAACTATTATTTTTTTTTAATTTTTTTTAACATTTTATTTATTTTTGAGACAGAGAGAGACAGAGCATGAACGGGGGAGGGGCTGAGAGAGGGGGAAACACGGAATGGAAGCAGGCTCCAGGCTCTGAGCCATCAGCCCAGAGCCCGACGCGGGGCTCGAACTCACGGACTCCGAGACCGTGACCTGAGCTGAAGTCGGACGCTCAACCGACTGAGCCACCCAGGCGCCCCATAGGGAAAACTATTATTAACCTATGGGGGAACACGTTTCCAATCGTCTCTTCCTAGATTTATTTTAGATGTATACATATTCATACAAATACTATTTATAGGGTCATAAAATGTACAGTGGCTTGTATCCTGTATCAGATAAATAGATGATAAAGTTACACATGTATATGTAAGTCAACTTGGGTTATTTTTCCATAATAAGTATAATTCTAAGTATTTTAATTCAAGCTAGTTAACATACAGTATAATATTAGTTTCAGGTGTGCGATATAGTGATTCAACCTTCCATACATCACCTGGTCCTCGTCACAAGTGCCCTCCTCAATCCTCATCACCTGTTGAACCCATCCCCCACCCGCCTCCCCCCTGGTGACCATCACTTTGTTCTCTATAGTTAAGAGTGTTTCTTGTTTTGTCCCTCTCTCATTTTCTTCCCTTTGCTAAATCACCATTTTAAGTCACAGTTTTTACAGCTGCATTGCATGGATGTACCATTTTTTCCCCAAGCTTCTCTGCAGGGACATTTAGATTGTTTGGCTGTTTTTTTTTTAAATATGAAATTTATTGTCAGATTGGTTTCCATGCAACACCAGTGCTCAACCCAACAGGTGTCCTCCTCAATACCCATCACCCTCCCCCCACCCCTCCCTCCCACCCCCCATCAACCCTCAGATTGTTCTCAGTTTTTAAAAGTCTCTTATGTTTTGGCTCCCTCCCTCTCTAACCTCTTTTTTTTTTCCTTCCCCTCCCCCATGGTCTTCTGTTAAGTTTCTCAGGATCCACATAAGAGTGAAAACATGGTATCTGTCTTTCTCTGTATGGCTTATTTCACTTAGCATCACACTCTCCAGTTCCATCCACGATGTTACAAAAGGCCATATTTCATCCTTTCTCATTGCCAAGTAGCATTCCACTGTATATATAAACCACAACTTCTTTATCCATTTGTCAGTTGATGGACATTTAGGCTCTTTCCATAATTTGGCTATTATTGAAAGTGCTGCTATAAACATTGGGGTGCCAGTGCCTCTATGCATAGCACTCCTGTACCTTTGGGTAAATTCCCAGCAGTGCTATTGCTGGGTCATAGGGTAGATCTATTTTTAATTTTCTGAGGAACCTGCACACTGTTTTCCAGAGCCGCTGCACCAGTTTGCATTCCCACCAACAGTGCAAGAGGGTTCCCGTTTCTCCACATCCTCGCCAGCATCTATAGTCTCCTGATTTGTTCATTTTAGCCACTCTGACTGGCCTGAGGTGATAACTCAGTGTGATTTTGATTTGAATTTCCCTGATGAGGAGTGACGTTGAGCATCCTTTCATGTGCCTGTTGGCCATCTGGATGTCTTCCTTAGAGAAGTGTCTATTCATGTCTTCTGCCCATTTCTTCACTGGATTATTTGTTTTTTGGGTGTGGAGTTTGGTGAGCTCTTTATAGATTTTGGATACTAACCCCTTGTCCAATATGTCATTTGCAAATATCTTTTCCCATTCTGTTAGTTGTCTTTTAGTTTTGTTGATTGTTTCCTTTGCAGTGCAGAAGCTTTTTATCTTCCTGAGGTCCCAGTAGTTCCTTTTTGCTTTTAATTCCCTTGCCTTTGGAGATGGGTCAAGTAAGAAATTGCTGCAGCTGAGGTCAGAGAGGTTTTTTCCTGCTTTCTCCTCTAGGGTTTTGATGGTTTCCTGTCTCACATTCAGGTCCTTTATCCATTTTGAGTTTATTTTTGTGAATGGTTTAAGAAAGTGGTCTAGTTTCATCCTTCTGCATGTTGCTGTCCAGTTCTCCCAGCACCATTTGTTAAAGAGACTGTGTTTGGCTGTTACAAACAATGTTGAGTCGGACATATTGATTTATCAAGGGAAATTTTTTCAGGGAATTAACTCAGCACAAGAGACTGTGTTTGTTGAGTTACCTCCACCAATACTCCTCAAGCTCTCTGACTTCCTGGTTAAGAGCTGAGATCCCAGGAATCGTGTGTCATTCTAGTTTGAAATGGAAGTGGAAATTCTAAGGGCTCTACTCTAAGGAGCTGGCAAGGTCTTTACAGAGTGCAAAGGAAGGTGGTTCCGGACCGTAGAACTGCCTCCACTTAAGCAGAGACCAAACAGAAAGCCTCAGTAGATTAACTATTTGGCTCGGTAAACTTCTTATAATTAATACTTATTAAACTGGCAACTAATAAGGCCAACATGTACCCCTCATTGGCCACCTGCTACCCAACAACTGTTACCACCATCTCCCTCCCCACCTACCCCCCCCCACCACCCACACTTCGACGCTTGGCTTCTCCTTGTGGAATTGTATCCGTCAGGTACCCCAGATCCCTGAGAATATATTGAGATCCCCTAGAAAATGGACAGTGAGGCTCAGGCTGGTGTCCTAAACCACATGTCTAGTGTGAGTGAAACTTACAGGAAACTGAGTTTGAGTTAGCCATTTCCCTTAAACTCTCATTCGTAAAGCATCAGTCACTGTGCCGTCAGTTTGTTTTATATTCAGCAGAAGGGAAGGAGCATATTCTGGAAATAGCTTGGGCCAAAAAGAGCATGGAGCCAGTTCTGCCACTTGACATCTCTATCCTGGTCTTGGTCAAGATATGAACCTCTCTGGTATTCCTCAGTTTGATGCTCTGAAGAATGGGGATGACAATGGTACCTCAAAGGGTTGCCTAGAAGATTGAGAAAAGTCACTTATTGCACTGTTCCTGGCAAATATGAGCACTTTAATAATATTAGCTATTTTTTTAAATATATTAAATTTATTGTCAAATTGGTTTCCATACAACACCCAGTGCTCATCCCAAAAGGTGCCCTCCTCAATACCCATCACCCACCCTCCTCTCCCTCCCACCCCATTATTGTCGATGATGAAGTCTTTCTAAAAACAAAACAAAACAAAAATCTCTTCCTCTTTCAATGAAGAGTTGATGTCAGGACTAAATAAAATAACATACACGGACATGTGTGTGCTCCATAAAGGTTAGTTCCCATTCCTCTTGGACATCCCCGAGAGCTTCATTTATTTCCCTGCATAGATTCATCCTAATATACAGTTCAAAACTCTCAAATAGAAAAGTGGGTAAATATTTCTGCCTAGTATACTGGCTACAGTGAAATAAATCAAACATCTGGGTGTGGGTATAACAAAATTGGTAAACATACTAGGGATCATGGAATTTGTTCATTGGAAGGGAACCAAAGAGTAGTACAGGCTTGGAAATGGAGCCCTAAGTAATGGCCATGGTCTCAAGATGCTAATGGACCCCACAAGCTTCTCGGCAGCCAACTGGACATTATCCTAGAGATGGTGTTATTAATCTAGCAGGCTCTACGGTTGGGCATGTCATGTCTCGGTCATTCAAGGAAAAGGTTGGGGTAAGAAAACATCTTGTAAAAATACAACTGAAAACTTGATGCTGAATCACATAGCTATTTGGCCGTGGATAGTGCCTGTGTAGTGTTGGCACATAAAAATCTTTTCTTCCCTTCCATGCATAATTAAGGGCACTTGGGGACAGAAGAAAAAGACAAAATGCTACGGGCTTATCATTCTAGTGCCCGTTGTTAAGCTAAGAGATGCACGTTGTGGCTTTGCCAGTGATCAATCGTCACGGCTTGTTGCATTCTTTCTTTGATTCATGCAGTCAACAAATATTTAATAAGCATTTACTCTGTGTCAGGGGCAGGGAATTTAAAAACATATCCCCCATCTCAGGTTGCTTACAGTCTAATGAGAGGACACAGGTACTCATCAAGTAATGAAGAAACTGTTGAGTGCATTGGCTTGTGCTAAGAGCTATAGACAAGAATAACACAGGGAAGGGGGTGGTTACTCTTGGACATAGGCTGGTGTGAGGACACACTGATTAGGAAACATTTGAGCAAAGAACTTCGGGAACTCAGAGGGTCCTCCCGGGAATATCTGTGGGAGAATATTAGGGCAGAACAGCATGTGCAGATAGCCTGGGGCACACACTTGTTTAATGTGCTCAGGGCCAGTGTGACCCCGGCACAGTGAGTAAGGGGAGAGTGGGGTCCAGACGGTGTAGGACCTTGTAGGCTTTTGTGACGGCTTTGCCTCCATGAGCGAAATGGGAAGCCACTGGCGTGTTCCGAGCAGAGGAGTGACGTGGTCTGGCTTTGTTTTGCAGACAACACCTGAGGTACCCTATCCGGCAGAGGCTGCTGGGTGGGGCAAGGGCACAGCAGAGAGGCCATCCGTGACTTCTCACTCGGTGGCCCTTTCTCGCTTAAGGCGACAATAACTCCGTACCGTAGCCCAATGGCATCTTCAGCAAGAACTGGGGCTCAGAGCTGTTAAGCAGTCAGCCCAATGAGGTCAGGATTCGGGTCCAGACCGGGGACCCTAAAGGCAGAGTCCTCTCCTCCCACCCTGTGCGCAAGTCAAAACGTATGTCACTGTCACTACAAAGAATAACGAATAATGTTTACATCAGGGGCGTAAACGACACAAGAGTCTTCAGTCACTAAACTAAGGCCCCAAAGAGAAAATACGGTTTCATTTCTCCTCTGATTTTTAGTCCTCTGACACAGCTTATTTTTCATGCTGTCTAGATTTCTTTTCGAGGTGGGAGTTCACATTTTGTGTTTTATTATGAACTGCAGCTGAATCCGTTTGAATTACACTCCTCTGCCGTCTTCCAGAGTTTCACAGATGGCGTAGACGGCCTTTGTCTGCTTAAGGCGTTTTCGAATATCCACTTTCCTCTCTAACCTGTCCTGCGGATTCACAAATGCTGGCAGCGGACGGGGGCCCATTTATGTGAAGTGTCCTTGGGCTCTCTTCTCAGGCCCTTGCCATGGCCATGCCCTCTCAGACTGGATCCAATCTGTACACGTGTGCACGAACAGGACACTTCAGAATTTCGCTTCCATGCAGATGAAGCGGGAGACGATTCACGACCAGAGGGGACAGCGATACTTCAGCTGAAAAGCAGGAACAGCTTGTCCGTTATTTCCCCCAAGCCTTTCATTAGTTCTAGAGAATGCGGGCTTGAGGAGTCTGTCGCTCAACAGCCCTAGATGACTCTTCTCTATTGCTATTAAGTGATGAGCTCCATTCTCTCTCACTTTCCTTCCAAGTCACCTTGTTGAAGTTTTGGGTTTTTTTTTCGTAAAACAGTGACCACAGACCCACAGCCAGTCTGAGGAGTGGCATTTGGAACAGCGCAAGCCACCGGGAGCCGCGTGGGGCTGCGACAGAGGCATGGAAGCAGTGGGGCCATCCGAGCTCAGCCTAGGTCTCCTCAGTTAGTGTAACCAAGCAGTCAGGTTCGAGGTCGGACAGGATTAAAGCTATCCTGCATACGGGGAGAGAAGGAAAAAAAAGTTTTCAAAATCTCTTGCAAGACAAAATTGTATTTTTTCTTTACCTTTTTTTTTTTTTTTTAACTGGAGGAAAGGGCAAAACTAGGAAGTAAAACAAGAAGAAATCACAGTATATTCATCCCCAGTCTCAGCAGAGAGAGGGGTCTGTCGCTGAATTTTATTTACTTGTTATTATTTTATTTACTTTTGGGAGAGCGCAAGCAGGGGAGGGGAAGAGAGAGGAGGACAGAGGATCTGAAGCCGGCTCTGTGCGGACAGCGGCGAGCCCGATGTGGGGCTCGAACTCATGGGCCCTGAGATCACGACCTCAGCTGAGGTCAGATGCTCAACCGACTGAGCCACCCAGTTGCCCCCATGCCCCTGAATATTATACCTGTAGAAAGGTTTGTTCGCTAGGGCCAGGGGCAACGGTGGAATGTACCTACATCTACCACACTCACCTGAAGGGAAATTGGAGAATTTAGTTTTTATACTTCTTGGGTTGGAGGAGAAATACTGTAAAAGTACACTCAGTCGCATGACGTGATAGGAAATAAAATCACACGATGACCATCCAGGACACTTTCCCACTCCCAATCCAGTGGGCACAAAACTCGTTGAGAATCTCCCTAAAATTCACCTGGTCCCGTGGAAGGGGACTGGACGGTAGTTTGCGGCCTTGGGAGGCGCTGTGTGGCTCGGGCCGGGTTTGGGCTGTCACTCCAGTGCTCCGTGTGCTTTGGGGATAAGAAGGCACCCTGTTACATTCATGCCCTGGGCTTTTTCTCACTGAACTCTCCCTGCCTGTCGTTCAGGTCCAGCTGAAAAGCGAGGAGTCCAAGACGTTTGCCATGAAGATTCTCAAGAAACGCCACATCGTGGACACCAGACAACAGGAGCACATTCGCTCGGAGAAGCAGATCATGCAGGGGGCTCATTCCGACTTCATAGTGAGGTAGAGACCCTGTCCCCGCGCTCCCCATAGAGACTCAGCCACAAAACCCAGTGTGGCCCGCGCTTACGTTACACGCTTTGTTCTCGCAGCACACGTCGTTTTCAATCTGATTTTAAGAAAGCTTTTTTGCTAGACTTAAAAAAAAAAAAAAAACCCTGAAGTTTGATTCTATCCTTTTTTTTTTTTTCCAAGAGAATCCGATTCTTTGGAAACATAGTTCCCCCAAAGGAGATATCTGAGTTTCTCACATTCCATGTGTGTGCTGTGACTCCGAAAGCCGGCATCGGCCGTTGGAGCTCGAAAGGCAAAATATCAAGAATCAAACTCTGCTACCTATAATTATTTGAATAGTAATGTGTAATTTCTTGAAGCTCTTAAAAAGTGAAGTGACTGTCCCACCTCTGAATTTTCGGAGCATTAATAACAAGGATAATGGGGGAGTTTTCATATGCGGAAAAACCTGTTCTCGGTAATTTGTCAGTGGCCCTTATTAAAAACAGGGTGAGTGCAAGTGAACAGCATAGGAATTTACTACATATCTATATTTGTAAACTGTATCTACTTTATATCCATGTATACGGTATGTTTATGACCACTAATAGGGCTCAAGCTTCTGTGCTTAAAGCGCCCACCAAATTGGGATTAGAGGAACCCCAAGCAGCCATCTTGGTCCATAATCATGTGGATTAATCCATCTATTGCAAAGGACAGACTAGCCCCCTACACTGTGTACATCTCGGAACGCTGTCGCCTCCTTTGCCCTATTTGTACACAGATCTCTCTCATTCTTTTAATAACACTTCAAGCTTGGTAAGTCAAGTATGAGGCTGTAATCTGAGCACTGAAAGCGCTACATTCTTTTCAAAGACAGCCATGTTTATAACCTTTGTTTTCTTGTTTGCGATTCACAGACTGTACAGGACATTCAAGGACAGCAAATATTTGTATATGTTGATGGAAGTGTGCCTAGGTGGAGAGCTCTGGACCATTCTCAGGGATAGGTAGGAATTTTAAGAAATTTCTATCATATCTCTAAAAATATTGAAGTCATATTTATGTGTTACATATGCTTATATTTCAGAAAATAAGTGTGGGATATGACCCACTATACATACACGCTTTAGTAAATATGAAACCACATTTTAGATTTGTAACTAATGATTCAGGCTTAGTCCAGTATGGAAATGGTACCTAGCAAGGTACATGAAACAGGCCTTTTTTTAAACTTGAATATTGGAATCAGTTTACTATATCCTGAGAATTCAACTCATTGCTGTGACTTGAAGGGAATTAAAGTTACGTTCTACTTGCAATCTGGATTAATTACCAGTTTAATTGCTGTGCTCATTGTCCAGATGGGCAGTCTGCCTTTCCTGACATTGAGAAGTTGTTCTCGAGGAACTTTCTTCTCTGACTTTACACTGTTCCTTGGTTCCAAAATGAATAAGTTTCCAGCCATCTGTTTCAGGCTTTAGATAATGTTAGGAAAAAAGTAATCCACTTATAGGCAGTATTTCATTTAAACAATGTGATTTAGATTTACCGATTTTTTGCCCTTTTAGGGCAAGTACAGTTGGCCAAGTTAGTGCTTGTTTCTTTTAATTATGCAGAATTAATTTTCCATCTTATTTATATAACTAGCAAACTAAAAATTTATTCATGTCCTAGAAGATCATTACCAATCCTAAATGATTACTTAAAAAAAAGACCAAAACTTTCTTTCCTGTGAATGAGCTTTTAATCATTCCCTATGAATGATCAAACATTCAAAAGTCATTCTTGTTCCTTTGAACGTTCACTTGTGACATCTTTTTTCACATTTCTTCCCGTCTCACTCATGTTCTCCTTCACTGGGTAACATAAGCCATGCTATTTTTGACCATTTCTTTGTAGCTATTCCGGAATAGAACCAATGGGTCTTTAATAAGCTATCTGATTTTAAAGTCTCATTCCTAATTGTGTTCATATGGTAACTTCCTGTATTTGGAAACATTGCCCTTTCAACTCTTATCCTCATTGCCTTCCTTGTGTATGTCTAGTGGATTTCTTTTTACCTTGTCAGTGTCTTATTACATTGATGATATCTTAAGATAAACAAGCATACAAGGGATCGTATCATATTGGCATAAGGGGATGTGATAAACATCTGCACTAAGCTATTATATCCTAGTGATTACATTATTTTAGTAATGTTTGAGTACAGAATATATGCCGGGCATTGTGATAGAAGCTGGGGATACAGTGAGAAAACAGATGTAGTCCCCCTTCTCATGATTTGTAGGCTGTTGCACAAAGTTAACATTCTGATTTATGAGTTAATGTCTAATTCATCCTAATGTGGTTCTACCTGACCTTTCAACCCGCTAACTTATTGGAAATATCTTCCCTGATTTCCTGTAATTAGAATAGAAGATGTACAGGTGGAAGTAAACATGAAAGCAATAATGAGCCATGTAGGGAAAGGAACTATTTTAAGCTTCTATTAACTTCTTGGACCAGGCAAGAAAAACACAAGTCAATCTCAAGTCCACTAATGGGGCATGAGACACGCATAGGAATCAACTTTCAATATATATTTTGAAAGAAAATATTTCATGTTTTCTCCCTCTTTCACTGGATTTGCATTTTGTTGGCTCATACATGCCAGCCCGGGCTTCTGAGTAAGATGTATTTTGATCTGTCAGGCCAACTCAAGTTGCTAGTAAGCAGTTTACCTTTGGAGGAGTGAATAGAGGGAAACTATCAGTGGTTGGTCCTTTCTCTACTTCCATCAGTATGCTTTTTTAATTTTTTCAAGTTTGCTTACTTATTTTGAGAGAGGGAGAGAATCCCAAGCAAGCTCCAGACTGTCAGTGCCCAGCCTGACATGGGGCTCTGTCCCACAGACCCATGAGATCATGACCTAAGCCAAAATCAAGAGTCGGATGCTCAGCCGATTGAGCCAGCCAGGCACCCCCAGGATGCTTTTGTTTTTTTAATTTTTTTAATGTTTACTTTGAAGAGAGAGGGAGACACAGGATCTGAAGCAGGCTCCAGGTTCTGAGCTGTTAGCACAGAGCCTGATGTCAGGGGCTCGAACCCATGAACTGTGAGATCATGACCTGAGCCGAAGTCAGGTGCTTAGCTGACTGAGCCACCAGGTGCCCCCAGGATGCTTTTTCATTGGTTCAGTTTCCTTCCCTTTCATCATCCTTGGGATGCACAGTTGGTGAATTCCCCACAATGTGCTTAATACTACATGAAGCTATATAAAGAGGCATGACCTGGAGAAGTAAGAGCTGCCTGCTTCTTCCTAAAGATGCAGAAGGGCTGAAGCCTCAACATTAAAAGCAGTATAACTATTATATACAAAATCACTTCAGAATCATTATTGTTTGTCTACCAGTGATTCAGCTCCAATTAATATTGCCACTGACTACCTTTCTCACTATTTGTTTAAAGTGAGGCTGAAAGTCCTAAAGGTTAATTGTTAGAAAGAACAACAAAAAATGACAAGAGAAAAAGGAAAATAATTAGGCTGTTAGTCACAGCGTACATGAAAATATCCGTAGTCAAAACAAATCCTATTGTTCAATTCATTCAGTTTTCATTTTCTGTCCCAGGAAAACAGCAGCAGGGAGAAGGTATTCTGAAAGCAAAAAGGAAAGTATTTGAGTTAAGAAAGGCTTGTGTGACTATTCTTTACTAACAAGGTGGTACCTCTAAGCCTCAGGGATTTAGTATAGGAAGTCTCTAACAGCAACAGACCTCCCCCTACTCTCACCTAGTAAGTGACATGACCACTTCCTGCCTCTTTTTTTTTTTCATCAGCATAGTAAAGGAACCCAGAGCAGTTTTTCATCTGTTTTCAAAAACCTAAGAAGGAAAATAATCCCATAAAAAATAAAATGATACCATATATAAAACAGGACTGGTTGACTATTAAATATTTATCTTTTATCATTTGACTTAGCACAGAAATCTTAATTGTTCCAGTTATTTCTCTGGTTTTATTCTCTATTAGCTATCATGCTTTATCTTCTAGTTTGTGACTGTTTTCCACAAATTCTGTTTCATTCTTTGGAACATGTTGATACACAGTAAGTGTTATAAAGAAGGTAAATATAAAGAATTAGCAATCCGTACTACCTTCTTAAAAGTGTAAGTGGTTAATATGACATTAGTATTTATATAGATGTTATATTATGTATTAATATTGGTATTTAATATATAATAATATAATGAAATTTAACATTTCAAGTGCTAATTTTGAAATACATGTAAGTAGTTCCTACCCAATATCTTAATTCTTTCAGACACTAGAATTTTCAAATCATGCACATTTCCCTTCTAGTCATGTGTCTTCGCAGATGTGTTTTGTAAGCCCGAGAGTAACTTAAATGGCCAATCTCTTTGATTCTAACTATATTGTGGAGGGTAATTATTTAAATTCCATCTGAGATGACATAAGGGAGAGTGGAAATCAAAAGCATTTCCAGGGGTCAGGAAGATAGCAGAATCAGGGGAATCCCGAACTCAACTCGTCACAGGAACACACCAAGATAACAGCTGCATTTGTACAGCTAACTCCGAAAACAACCTGAGGACGGTTGGAAGAAGCCTTCCCCAATCATCATGGAGTGGAACCCACATTGGAAAGGGCTGGAAGCACAGCGACACAGTTGGGAACCAAATCTCCTGTGATGGGGAAGGATGCCCCAAGCGTGGAGAAGCAGGAAGAGACCCCACTGGGAAAATGATGATCCATAGGTACCATTCGGCTTTGAAAAACAGTGGGGCTTAACTTGGCCAAGTGTTTAAAATCAGCTGGGCTTAGGTCCAGGTACTTTAATTCCAGAAGAGCCTGAGGGCAACAGAAAATGGAGTCCCCACCCTTAAAAAAGGAGCATAATAAATAAGCTGCCCAGACAGCACAGAAAGAGCGATTTGCAAAGTGTAGGGAAGGACATTTATGTACAGAGTGTGCACTGGAGAAGAAGGGATCTTCAGGAGACTTCTCCCCGGAAAAATGTGCTGGCAGGCCCTGGTTCTCGTCCCTTTCCAGCCTGGCGAGCCAGACACTTGTGGGAGCCCGTGCTAAGCCCTGCACCGATCTTGCCAGCACTGCAAGGCCCCAGTCCCACATTCCCTTACAGACCCATCCCATTCAACCTGCTCACCTCAGCCGGCATCCATCCGGAGCGACTCCTGTCCTGGGAGAGAAAAGATAATCACACACACCAGCACACCACAGTTCCAATGGCCCAGCCTTTGAGCCGCCAGCACAGGGGAAAAACCCTGCCCTGTGGTGCACCCACAGCTGTGGGAGAATGACTAAGTGGGGACAGTTTGCCTGACTACTGACCCTGCCCACCTACAAGCCTGTGGCAGTCACATACAGGCCGCTGAACACAGGGACTGAACCTTGCCCCGTGTAAGCACAGAGGGCACGACACGTCATTGCAGATGACTGGACTGAAGGCAGATACGGTTCAGCCACAACAGTAGGGTGCATGCAGCCCACACGGGAGCCACCCCTGAGGCAGGTGCTCCAGGTGACCAGGGGGGCATTGTGCTCCAGGGTATCATGGGAACCCTTCTACACAAGGCCACTAGTGTCATGACCAGGAAGCATCGCTGACCTGACACATAGAAACAAACATGGAGAATCAGACAAAATGAGGAAACAGAGAAGTATGTCGCAAATGAAACAGAGATAAGCAACATGAAACAGAGATAAGCAACATGATAGAAAATACAGAGTAATGGTCCTAAAGATACTCATTGGACTTGGGAAAGACTGGAGGACTCAGTGGAAACCTCAACAAAGAGGAAGAAAATATAAAAAGGAAGAACTCAATGGCTGAAATGAAAAATACACTAGAGAAAATAAACAGATTAGAGGAGGCAGAAGAACAGATCAGGGACCTGGAGGAGAGAGTAACAGAAGGCAACCAGCTGAACAGCAAAAAGAAAAAAGAATAATACAAAATGAGAATAGGTTAAGAGAAGTCAGCAACACCATCGAGTGTAATCACATTCACATTATAAGGATCTCCTAAGGAAGAGAGAGAAAAGGGGCACAAAATTTATTTGATGAAATAACAGCTGAAACTGTCCTTGTCTAGGGAAGGAAACAGATACCCAGATCCAGAAGATAAAGAAACCCCACGACAAGATTAACCCAAGGAGGTCCACATAATAATTAAGACACATAATAATTAAAATGGCAAACAGTAGTGATAAAGAGTTTTTAAAGCAGCAGGAGAAAAGAAAACAGTTACATACAAGGGAAACCCCGTAAGACTCTTAGCAGATTTTATAGCAGAAACTTTGTAGGCCAGAGGGAGTGGCATGATATATTCAAAGGGATGAAAAGAAACAAACCTGAAGCCAAGAATATTCTGCCCATGAAGGCTATTATTCAGAACAGAAGGAGAGCTAAAGAGTTTCCCAAACAAAAGATAAAGGAGTTCATTACCACTAAACTGGTCTTGTAAGAAACTTTAAAGTGTCTTTTACAATTTCTTTAAGTGGAAAGTAAAGGCAATAGCTAAAAGTAAGAAAAATTATGAAAGGATGATTTCACAGGTAAAAACAAACATATAGTAAAGGTAGTAGATCAATCACTTATAAAGCCAGTATGGACGTTAAAACAAATAGTGAAGTCAATTATATCTACAAAAACAAGTCAGTGGGGTGTCTGGGTGGCTCAGTCAGTTGAGCATCTGACTTCAGTTCAGGTCATGATCTCGTGGATCGTGAGTTCGAGCCCCACATCAGGCTCTGTGCTGACAGCTCAGAGCCTGAAGCCTGCTTCAGTTTCTGTGTCTCCCCCTCTCTCTGCCTCTGTCTCAAAAATAAATAAACATTTAAAAAAAAATTTTTTTAAAAACCAGTCAAGGGATACACACAAAATAAAAAGATGGAAAATATGACCTCATGTACATAAAACATGGAAAGGGGAATAAAAACTTAGTGCCTTTAAAATGTGTTCAAACTTGAGACCATTAACTTAATATAGCCTGCTATACACTTAAGATGTTATATATGAACCTAGTGGTAACTACAAATCAAAAACCTTTAATAGGTACACGAAAAAACAGAGACAGAGGAATCCAAGCATAACACTAATGAAAGCCCTCAAGGACAAGGTAAGACGGCAAGAGAAGAAAAAAGGAACAGAGAAGAACTACAAAAACAACCAGAAAAACAACAGATAGCAATAAGTATATACCTATCAATAATTACTTTAAATGTAAATGGACTAAATGTCCCAATCAAATGACACAGGATGATGGAATGGATTAAAAAACAAGACGCATCTATATGCTGCCTACAAGAGACTCACCTGACTAAAAGACACATACAAGCTGAAAGTGAAGGGATGGAAAAACATTTACCATGCAAATCGAAGTGGAAAAAAAAGCCAGGCCACCAATATTCATAGCAGAAAAAAATAGACTTTAAAACACAGACTGTGGCAAGAGACAAAGAAGGGCCCCTCCTCAAGATAAAGGGGTGATAAATTGATAATGATCAATCCAACAAGAGTATATAACAATTATAAATATCTGTGCACCCAACATAAAAGCACCTAAATACAAAAAATAATTTTTAACAGACATACAGGGAGAAATTGACAGCAATATAATAATTGTAGGGGACATTAACACCCTGCTTATATCGATGGAGAAATCATCCAGAAAGAAAATCAACAAGGAAACCATGGCTCTGAATGACCTATTAGACCAGACAGACCTAGCAGATTCATACAGAACATTCCACTCAGAAACAGTATACACATTCTTTTCAAATGCACATGGAACATTGTGCGGGATAAATCACATCAGGCCACAAAACAGGTCTCAATAAATTCAGAGAGATTGAAATATCAAGCATAATTTATGACCACAGTGATACGAAACTAAAAACCAATTGCAAGAAAAAATCTGGAAAGAACAGAAGTATATGGAGGCTAAACAATATGCTAATAAACAATGTATTGTTCAACCAAGAAACCAAGAGAAACATCATAAAATACATGGAGACATGAAAATGAAAACGCAGTAGTCCAAAATCTTTGGGAGACAGCAAGTGTACTTTTAAGAGGGAAGTTTATAGCAATACAGGTGTACCTTGAGAAATAAAATAATATCAAACAATCTAAACTTACAGCTAAGGAGCTGAAGAAGAACAAACAAAGCCCAAACCCAATAGAAGGAATGAAAGAATAAAGATTAGGGCAGAAATAAATAGAAACTAAAAAAATAGAAGAGCTTCATGAAACCAGGGGCTGTTTCTTTGAAAAGATAAAACTGAAAAACCTTTAGCTAGACTGATCAAGAGAAAAAGAGGACACAAAATTAGAAATGGAGGAGAAATAACAACCAACACCATAAAATGCAAAGGATTGTAAGAAAATATTATGAAAAAATTATAAGCCAACAATTTGGATGACATAGAATAAATGCTTAGAAATATATAATCTTCCTAAGCTCAATGAGGAAGAGATAGAAAATTTGAACAGACCAGTTGCTAGCAATGAAATTGAATCACTTATCAAAAAAACCTTCCAATAATCTGAATTCCAAGAAAGGATGGCTTCACAGGTGAATTCTATCAAACATTCAACGAAGAGTTAGTACCTATTCTTCTCCAACTATTCCAAAAATAGGAGAGGAAGGAAAACATCCAAACTCATTCTACAAGACCAACATTACCCTGATTTTAAGACCAGTATTAAAACCAAAGATACTACAGAAAACAACGATAGGCCGATATCTCTGATAGATGAACTACAGAAAACAACGATAGGCCGATATCTCTGATAGATGAACATAGATGCAAAAACCCTCAACAAAATATTAGCAAACTGCATTCAACAATACCTTAAAAAATGATTTACCACGATTACGTGGGATTTAGGCAAGGGGTGCAAGTGTGGTTCAATACTGGCAAATCATCAATGTGATAGATCACATTAAGAAGAGAAAGGACGGAAAACAAATAATCATCTCAATAGATGCAGAAGAGCATTTCACCAAATACAATATCCATTCATGATAAAAACTTCTGGAGTGAGTCTAGAGGAAACATACCTCAACATAAGAAAGGTCATATATGAAAAACCCACAGGTAACACCATACTCAATGGGAAAAAAACTAAGAGCTTTTCCTTGAAGATCAAGAACAAGACAAAGATGTCCACTCTCACCACTTTTATTCACACAGTACTGGAAGTCCTAGTCTCAGATATCCAGACAACAAAAAGTAATACAAGCCATACAGGATTGGTTAGGAAAAAGTAAAACTTTCACTAGTTGCAGATGACATGATACCATATATAGAAAACGCTAAAGAATCCATCAAAAGAAACTACTAGAGCGGATAAATGAATTCAGTAATATTTCAGGAAACAAAATTAATGTACCAAAATCTGTTGCATTTCTATACCTAATAAAAAACTAAGAGAGAAATCAAGGAATCAATCCCATTTGTAACCACACCAAAAAGAATAAAATACCTAGGAAAAAACTTAAGATGATACAAACAAATAAAAAGACAGTTCAAGTTTGTGGATTGGAAGAGTATTGTTAAAATGTCCATACTACCCAAAGCAGGCTATAGATTCATTGCCATCTCTATTAAAATACCAATAGCATTTTTCACAGAACTCTAATAATCCTAAAATTTGTATGGAACCACAAAAAGACCCCAAATAGCCATAGCAACCCTAAGAAAGAAGAACAGAGCTGGAGGTATCACAATTCCAGATTTCAAGATATACTACAAAGTTGTAGGCATCAAAACAGTATGGTACTGGCATAAAAACAGAATAGAGGGCCCAGAAATAAACTGACACTTACATGGTTGATTAAAAGCAAGAATATACAGCAGGGAAAAGACAATCTCTTCGAAAAGTGGTTTTGGGAAAACTGGACAGCTACATGCAAAAGAATGAAACTATACCAACTTTCCAAAATAGATTGAAAACCTAAATGTGAGACCTGAAACCGTAAAACTCCCAAAAGAAAACATAGGCAGTAATCTGACATTGGCTTTAGTGACATTTTTCTAGATACATCTCCAGAGACAAGGGAAACAAAAGCAAAAATAAACTATTGGGACTACATCAAAATAAAAAGCTTCTGCACAGCAAAGGTAGCCATAAACAAAATGAAAAGCAACCTACTGAATGGGAGAAGATATCTGCAAATGATATATTCAATAAAGGGTTAATATCCCAAAATACATGAAGAACTCCTATAACCCAACACAAAAAAACAATCGAATTTTTAAAATGAGCAGAGGACCTGAATATTCATTTTTCCAAAGAAGACATACAGTGGCCAACAGATACATGAAAAGATTCTCAACATCACCCATCATCAGGGAAGTGAAAATCAAAACCACCAGGAGATATCACCTCACACCTGTCAGAATGCCTGAAATTAAAAAAGACGAGAAATAGCAAGTGTTGGGAGAGGATGTGGTGAAAAAGGAACCCTCCTGCACTGTTGGTGGGAATGAACACTGATGCAGCCAGTGTTGAAAGAGTATGAGAGTTCCTGAAAAAAATTAAAAACAGAACTACCCTATGATCCAGTGTTCCAGTCCCTGGGTATTTACCCCCCAAAATGCAAAAACTCTAATGTGAAAGGATACTTTGACTCCTGTGTTTATTGCAGCATTATTTACAAAGCCAAATTATGGAAACAGCCCAAGTGTTCATCCGTAGATGAATGGATAAAGAAGATGTGCTGTACGTATATCCAATGGAATGTTACTCAGCCATAGAAAAAGAATGAGGCCTTGCTATTTGCCACCACGTGGATGGAGCTAGAGAGTATTATACGGAGTGAAATAAGCCAGAGAGAGAAAGACAAATCCTATATGATTTCACTGAAATGTGGAATCTTGCAAACAAAACAACAAAACAGATTATTCAAAATGTAGAGAAGAAAATGGGGATTTCCAGAGGGGAGGTTAGCGGAGAGATGGGTAAACTAGACAAAGGGCATTAAGAAATACAAACTTCCAGTTATAAAAGGAATCAATCACAGAGATGAAAAGTACAGCACTTGGAACACAGTCCATAATACGATGCTGTGTGGCGACCAGTGGTTACGACACTTAACCATGGTGAGCACTGAATAACGTAAAGAATTAATCATTACGTTGTACGCCTGAAACTAATACAATAGTTACACTCACTCATGATTCGCGTTGCTAGTCAAGGGAAAAAGGGAACTTACCTCCGATGAGAGATGCTTTGTCTTGGTTGCATGTGGTCATTTCAGGACCTGGTTTATGACAAGTGGATTAAACATGGATTAAAGTGGAGTCTATCCATAAGTATACATAACCCTCTGATGCTCTCAATCAGATTGTTATCTACTGCCATCTAGCTAAAATAAAACAACAGCTCATTCCTAGAGAAAGTATACGGGCCTTTTCCATGCTTGTTTTAATTGAAATGACACACATGTCAAGGCATAATTTATTATTTTGAAGAGCTATTTAGGGCAGTGATTTATTTCTTCAAGCAACTTTCTATTGAGAAAACAAGCTTTCATTTTTGTTTCAGATCAAATTTGTGTTGTCATTTTCAATTCTAATGGCAATTTTTCATTTTGAGTCACCCCGATGCTATGCTTTGTGACTGCTTTCCAGCAGTGTATTTCAAAATCCACAAATTACCCACATCAAACGTTTAGCGATGAAGCTGTGTTTCTGGTAAATACTTTGTATGCATACATTATGTTGAGTTATCAGCTAACATGGAAACAGACTTAAGATCATGTTTTCATTTAATTTTGAAAACCAGTTACAAATATGCTTATATATTGAGGGAGACTCAAAATAGAGTTTTAAAGGAATGGAAACCAGCTTTGCAGAACCCTCCAAGTTCCAAAATGGCTCAGAATCAGAGAAACCTTGACACGAATAAACAGAGCTGTTGAGAACTCAAGACCCAAAGGTGTAGGTCGGTGGTCAGTTCACTTGATGATGAAAATTGGCAGGCAGTAAGAGAGTCATTTTTGCCTGTGCATTTGTGAGAAGCCTAGACAAAATGAAAAGAACAGAGATTAACATAAGACCCTTCAGAGCTGACTCATGGAAGTTAGCCTTGGCAGTGAGAGGCAGCAAATACTTACATAACAGTGTTAATTAGGTATTACGGACCCCTCATTCCCATCTCCAGAAGACTTCCGACCTGTCTGTATCATTCAGCCTTCCTAGATTAAGACACAGCAGCTAAAGAAGACTGTTTCAGTTCTCAGTTAGAATGGCTAATATTTATCAGGTACCCAGTTGTGTGTCAGGCACTAACTCTAAATATACGCCTCAGTTATTTGTATCCTTTCCACAACTCAATGAGTAGTTTCTATTACAAGCCCCATTTTGCTCAAGAGAACATGGAGACCGAGGGAGATAGAGTTAGTTGCTCAAAAGTAAGCAAGTGAAACCCAAATTCGAGCCCAGGATTCTTGCTTCAGAGTCCACATTCCTAACTTAATAGCTCTCTCTGATGAATGGGAATCTGTATTGGGATTTTTTTTTCATCTTCCTGCTAATGGCCGACTTATTCAGAATATGAACATGAATACCTTTCGGCCGAGATTTCGTGAGCAGTTCATCTCTCATGTAAGTGTTCACTTTCCTTACAACATTTACAGTGTATTTGTCCATTTGGTTGCATTGACGAGTGAATATCAAGGAAAACATACATTTGCTCAGAATCACAACTACAGAAATAATCTCTTCTTCCAACAGCAACCAAGAATTTGTAGGCTTTCAAAACAGCCCACCTGAATCACAGCTAGACAGTCCCAATACGAGGAAGTAATCAATTTTCGTATTAAAACAATGCATGCAATGTGAAATATGACAAAGCTCTATTCCCTGTACTGTCTTGTTTTGGCTCAGCCGTGGCTTTGCAAAGCTGTCCAGTGAGGAAGGACTGGGGTCATATATGGCACTCAGTACCGTTAATTAGCAAGCACACAGTTGTATCTGCACACGATGCTTACTACTTACTACAAACAACCTCTCCAGTGAAAGAAATCTGTTGCTCTCGACGGACAAGCATACTTATTTCAGGGCAAAGAAAAACGACCTGCCAGGCACTACCCCAACCCCCTTGTCAAGATGCGGAATTACATAGTGTTTGCTCTGCAAAGGTAGTTCCCAGTCCAAAGACAATTGCAACATACAACCTGTTATTTCCCAATATAGATGCACTTCTCAAGGAAACTTTTTCTTGACCTTATAAATTCACAATTCAGACTTTGTTAAAGAGAGACACTAGCATCTTTGTAATTATATTTAAGATTCTAGGGGCCCCTGGGCGGCTCAGTCCGTTAAGCATGCGATTTTGGCTCAGGTCATCATCTCATGGCTCATGGGTTCGAGCCCCGCGTCGGGCTCTGTGCTGACAGGTCAGAGGCCTGAAGTCTGATTCAGATTCTGTCTCCATCTCTCTGCCCCTCCCCTGCTTCCTCTTTCTCTCTTTCTCAAATATAATTTTTTTTTTTAATTAAAGAATTTCTTGGAAGAAAAAAACAGCTGAAGTATAAAGTTTCTGCTATGGAACCAAGGAGCTAACCTTAGATCCCAATGTTTTTTTTCTCTTCCCTTTATTGTTATTTCATTAAATAAAGAGAGTGAGGACAGAGAGTGTGAGCGTTCTTTGCCAAACGTAAGAATCAAGTTTACTAAATCTAAATTCCCTTCCGAGTACCTTTTTCCTTCTAATTACTCTTTGCCCCATCTTTTCTAGTAAGAAGGCAGTAGTGTGGGACATAGGTGTTACTTCTTTTGCTGGCAAAATTTTGGAAAGCAGACTATTTAGCTTGTGATATATGACTGCAACACAGCATCACAGCTCATTTCCAAAGTGGCTCTCTGGAAGCATTAACCTTTTTATTCATGCTCTTATGAACCGTGTCTGTATTATTTAGGAAGATTCAAAACCAAGCCCTCTAAAAATAAGTACGACTGAACCGATAAACTTCTGCTTTACCAAACCCAACCCTTGGTAGACAGCTCTAAAATAGGATTCGTCTCCTCCCTGTTCACTGCTGTGTCTCGTTAGAGGATAGGGGGGTGCTGGGAAGCTTATCAAAGGAGGTATGACGCTGAGCTCCGCCTCGGTGCTTACGGGAGGGTAGAGTTAACTATCCCATTTGTCAGGGCAAAGCACTCCTGGATGTGGTCTTCAAGGGCTTTTGAAAACCCAAGGCAGCACCCATCACATGGCATTTGGCCAGAGGACATTGGTCTCCAGGGTCAAAGTTTGGCACAGGAATATAATGAAATGAGGACAAAATAAGTAAAACCCTATCAGAGAAACGAACATCTTGTACACTTTCATTTTCTGTGTCTCAGAGGTTCGTTTGAAGATTCTACGACCAGATTCTACACCGCGTGTGTGGTGGAAGCCTTCGCCTATCTGCATTCCAAAGGAATCATTTACAGGGACCTCAAGCCAGAAAATCTCATCCTGGATCACCGAGGCTACACCAAACTGGTCAGTGCCCTTTACGCACGGTTTCTGCCCCTCGGGTTTAAAACCTCTGTTCATAAAGCTGTGTTCATTTCCTAACATTAAAACCTCCCTTTTCCTTTATAAATGCTATAACTTTTCTTAAGAGCATATCTTTGCATTATTGCTTTCAACTCTTCTTTCAAGTGATGCAAAAGTTGTAAGAAATTAAATTGGCTAGGTCTTAATTAATACTGTCTTGGCAGGATGTGTTTAAATGGACTCGGACCTGTGGACACGTCTTCATAGACCTCTAGAAGAGCTTTGTAGACCTTTCTCTTGTCCACTTTCTGCCATTCACAGGGAACGACTACTTACATCATAGAAAACCATGAATCCTTTTAACATTTTAGATTCAAGTACAATCTTAACAGGAAAAAAAATCGCTTGCTAGGCAATGTTATTTAGGCCACTTGAATTATAGTAATAGTAACGATCACAATAATAAAATCTGTCAAGCGCTCTGAAGATTTACTGTAGGAGGGAAGTTCTGTTATAAAACGTACAATTTTTGTGGACGTTGAATCTGTCAGTGCCTGGCTATTTTTTAAACTTTGGGACTTTTTATTCAGCATATGGTTTTCAAGGAAATCAAATCAATGGCTGTTCATTATTTGTGTTCTCAACCAAATCATTTTAGAGAAAAAGGTTTTCTGCATTCGATGCTCCTCCATCCAGAAAGATTTCTAGAAAAACGAAGGACACATTTGCATTGTATCTCTGTTTATGTGTACTCGGGGCAGGGATACATTTTGTTACTAGGTTCCTTGAGCAGTCCAGTGGCTTGTCATTGCTAAATGAATTGTCGGCTTCCTAAATCTAGCAGAAATCATGCATATTCTGGAAAATGTGTCAAGTAGGTCCACCTAGACTTCTAAAAATTTTAAGTAAAGGGGTTATGGCCCGACCTCCATGGTCAGGAAAGGAGGAAGAAATGGAAGCTACTTCTGGAAAGAAAGGTTTACCTGTATTTCTAATTATGTGAGTTTCAGCCTATACTCAGGTTTTAACTTTTCCTATTGACACTGACTTTGCTCAGGGAGGCTTTGTTTGAAACACAGATGACTCCTTTGGGAATATAGGACTGTAGTGATATGCATCTGTTTTTATTATTATTCCGTGCACTTCAGCTAAGTACCTTACTGCTTTTCAGCTTGAAAATAAGTAAGTGCCTTGAAATAACTTGTTTTTTCTCTCTTTGCAAGGTTGATTTTGGCTTTGCAAAGAAAATAGGATTTGGAAAGAAAACATGGACTTTTTGTGGGACTCCAGAGTACGTGGCTCCAGAGATCATCCTGAACAAAGGCCATGACATTTCAGCCGACTACTGGTCACTGGGAATCCTAATGTATGAACTTCTGACTGGCAGGTATGGACATTGGCAGAGAATTGCTGATAAAAATAGATCAGCCAACAGCTGCACGCTCCTGCCTTTGTCACTCTGATTAGACCATCTTAAAGCACATTTCACCATATCTTCGTCCAGCACTTCAAGTAATTATGCAAGTGCCCAGAGATTCGTAAAACAAACTCTAAAATGGGTTGAATGAGGGCAGGAACTCAGCGTCAACCTTTGCCCTCATCATTACGAATTCCTTGTACATATGTGAGAATGTGGAAAAACCTAGTGTCTTTCTGTGAGATCTTTGAGCCTAGCTGCTGAGCCAGCAATGAAGCAAGGGAGGTAATAGTGGTATAAAAATATCTAGGGTCAACTATTTATAGAGATAAGAGGACATGTTGACAAGTATTATACCTAAATGAAACAGGAATAGTTTGCAGGTCTTCTGTGTAATGCTCTTATAGCCATCAGCAAGGAAAAAAAGATCCCCAACAAAAAGAGAAACAAACAAACACCCCACCGTGCCGTGCATGGGGGACAATGAGTAGTGGGGTCATTATAAACCAGAGTTCAGAAGAAGTCTGGGTAGAGGTCTCAGACATACAGAGCAAGAAAAGGACATCCCATGGCTTCACTAGAAGGGCAATAGGGGGCAAAGACATGGAGAAGTTGTGTGTAGAAAAACTTACTGGAAACCTGAGGGCTGCCTGACTGGCTTTAGCACAAGAGAGAGAGGCCACATAGATGACAAGGGATACAGAGAGTTGGGGAAACAGGAACAGAGGGGACCCCCACCCCTAACACCACGAGCTGGAGTGGGGAGGAACATACAGAGAAACGGTGAGCGGGTGCATCTGCCCCGGGCACAGAACCTTAAGTCATGGCTTAAAAGGGCAACTTCAAATAACAGAACCAGCCTAGAGCCCTGTCAAGTGGTGGGGACTCCCTGTAGTCCTCAGGAGCTGGCAGGTACCTCTACTTATGTTTCCCCTCCACCTTGATAGTGCAGAGGGGAGCAGAGCCCAGGCACCATAGCTGACTTTCCACCACAGGGAGCCCGAGCCCCCTGACCCCAGATGTCCCACCAGTGTGGACACCCTTGGTCAGTGCTCATTATGACTCCAGCCATCTCACCAAGGTAAGACAGGCACAGAATACTCTAGACGTGCCCTACTTTGGCTCTCCATGACTTGCCAAGACAACCCAGTGTCAAGTGCCCTGGGACCCCTGGGCCATGCCCACCTCGACTCTAGCTGTCCTGCCAGGGGGCCCTCTGCGTGGAGGGTCCCATGACCCCTGGCTTCTACCCACTTCAGCTGTCCTGCCAGTGGGGCCTTAGCACAGACAGCCCCAGAACCGCCCCAACAGGGCAGCCCAGGATCCAGACCCCATGACAGCTACAGCTCTGTAGAGCCAGCCAAAGTCAGCAGACAAACACGGTCTACACAGTGATGACCGTACAGAAGGTCATTCCCTCGAGTTTAGGAGAAGCAGCTGTTCTGTAATTCGTCGAAACAAAGTCGATCGAAATGAGGAGAGAGGGGAATATGGTCCATATGAAAGAACACAAAACTTCAAAAAAGGTAAATGGAGATAAGCATGGGTGAACTCTGTGAGAACTTTAACAAATAGAAAACACCAAGAAAAGAACCAGAGTTGAAGAATACAGTAACTGAAATGTAAAATACACTAAAGGGAGTAAATAGTGGATTAGAGGAGAGAAGAACGGCTCAGTGATCTAGAAGACAGAGCAAATGGAAAGCACCCCAGCTGAACAGCAAAAAAAAAAAAGGGAGGGGGTAAAAAAAATTGAAGTTAAGGAATCTCTTGGACAACATCAAACAATAATTCCCATTATCTGGGTCCCAGAGACAGAAAAGAGTAGACAACATGTTTGAAGAAATAATAACTCAAAACTTCCCTACCCTAGGAAAGGAAGTAGACCTCCACTTTCAGGAAGCCCTAAGAATTGCAAACAAGATGAACCCATGGCACATATTTATCAATGTCAAAGATTATACACCACCAAGCAAGTTTATCGTTCAGATTTGAAGGAGCAATAGAGTTTACCAGAAAATCAAAAAAAAAAATGGTTAAGGGGAATTCTTTAATAACCAGAAGAAAATAGTGGAAAAAACTTCATTAATAAAAGTAAACATACAGTATAGGGACTAGAGCAATGACTTCTAAGGCTAGTATGAAGGTTAAAAGAAAAAGTAGTAAAATCAACTACTTGATTTTATTAATATTAAGGCATTAATATTTATTATTATAATTTTATGTTATATAAATATAAATATAAAATATATATAAACATATTAATTTATATAATTATAATACATAATTATATAAATACAATCTATTTTATTTTATAGATTATATATTTTATATATATATTATTATTAATATTAATATTAAGGAAACTCATAAAAGAAAAAGCTGTAAAATATGACAGTATATACACAAAGTGGTGGGGGAGGGTAAAAATCAAGTTCTTTCAGAATGTGTTTAACTTAAGTGACCATCAACTTAATATAGACTACTATATACTTAGGATGTTGTTATATATGAACCTCATGGTAACCACAAACTAAAATGTATAAAAGATACACATAAAATAAAGACAAAACTGTATGCTGCTTACAAGAGGCAAACTTTAAAGACACATGCAGACTGAAAGTGGGGGGGGGGGGGGGGGGGAAGATACTGCATGCAAAAGGAAGCCAAAAAAACAAACAAGACAAAACAAGCTTCAGTAAGAATACTTATGTATGACAAAATAGACCAAAAAAGACTGTAACAAAGACAAAGAAGAGTGTTACATAGAGATAAAGGGATCAATCCAACAAGAGGATTTAACAGTTGTAAATACCGATCCACCAACATGGGAGCACCTAAGTACATTAAGCAAGTCTGAACATAAAGGGAAAATTGACAGTAAGACAACTTAGCAGGGGACATTAACACCCCACTTGTGTCAATGGACCTGTCATCCAGGCAGAAAGTCAGTCAGGAAACAGTGTCTTTGAAAGACACATTAGACTAGATGGGCATAACAGACAGATTTGGCCCATTCCATCCGACAGTAGCAGAATACACATTCTTTTCAGAATGAAAAGCACGTGAAACAGTCCCCAGGATAGAGCACAATTTAGGCTACAAGTCTCAATACATTTAAGATTGAAATCATATCAAGCATATTTTCCAACCACAATGGTATGAAACTACAAATCAGTTACAAAAAAGAAAATAAACCAAAAACATAAAGAGGCTAAACAACGTGCTACCAAACGACCAATTTCTCAACGAACAAATCAAAGAGGGAATATTTAAAAATACACAGATACCAGCAGCAACAACAAACACGGAGACAATGTAAACACAACCATCCAAAATCTTTGGGAAGCAGCAAAAGCAGTTCTAAGAAGGAAATTTGTAGTAGCGGAGGCTTATCTCAAACAGTAAAGAAGAAAGGAAATAAACGAGAGACCAAAAAGGAAAAAAAAAAAAAAGAATACAAAGGATCAATGAAAGTGGGTACTGTTTTCTTAAAAGAGAAACAATATTGAGAAGCCTATATAGTAAGACTCATGAAGGAAAAAAAGAGAGAATCCAAATAATTAATATCAGAAGTGAAAGTAACAACCAACAGTACCAAAATGCAAAGGTTATTAGAGAAGGAATACTATACAAATTATGTGCCACCAAAGTGGACAATCTAAAAGAAATGGATAAATTTCTAGAAATACACAATCATTCAAAACAAAATCAGGAAGAAATAGCAAATCTGAACAAACCTGTAACTAGTAACAAAATTGTTTTAAAAACAAACCTATAACTAGTAATCAAAAAACCCCAATAAACAAAAGCTGAGGAAAAGAGGGCTTCACGGGTGAATTCTACCCAACATTTAAGGAAGAACTGATAGCTAGTCTCCCCAAACTATTACTAAAAAAAAAAAAAAAAAGAAACCTTCATTTTATAAGACCAGTATTACACTGATACCAAAACCAAAGACACTACCAAAAAAGAGAACTGCAGGTCAATATACTTGAAGAACCTGGATTTAAAAATTCTCAACAAAATATTAGCAAACCACATTCAATAATACATTAAAAGGATCACTCACCACGATTAGGTGGGATTTATTCTGGGGATACAAGGGTGGTTCAGTATTCTCAAATCAATCAACATCATAGACCACATTGACAAGAAAAAGGGTAAAGCCCATATGATCATCTTAACAGATGCATAAAAAGGTTTTGCCAGAATTCAGCATCTGTATATAATACCCTCAACAAAGCCGGTTTAGAAAGAACATACCTTAACATATTAGAGTCCGTATATGAAAAAACCCCAACTAACATCATACTCAATGGTGAGAAACTGAGAGATCCAGAAACAATACAAGAATTTCCACTATCACCACTGTTAATCAACATAGTACTGGAAGTCATAGCTGAAGCAGTCAGACAAGAAAGGGAAATAAAAGGCATCCAACGTGGTAAGGAAGAATTTAAACTGTCACTGTTTGCAGATGGCACAGTACTACACGTAGAAAACCCTAAATATGCCATCAAAAAACCGTTAGAAATAAGTGAATTCAGTAACGTTGGAAGACAAAAAATTAATACACAGCAATCTGTTGTCTTTCTATTCATTAATAACAAAGCAGAAGGAGAAATTAAGAAAGCAATTCTATTTACATTGCACCAAAAAATAAAGTTACCAAAGATAAATTTAACCAAGGAGGTGAAAGACCTGTTCTCCAAAAACTATTAAATTTTGATGAAAGAAATTGGGAGCAAATGGAAACATGGTCTGTGCTCCTGGATTGTAAGAATCCGCATTGTTAAAATGTCCATACTACCCAAATCACTCTACAGATTCAGTGCAATCCCTATCAAAATTCCAATAGCATTATTCACAGAACTAGGACAAATAATACTAAAATCCGTATGAAACCACCAAAGACCCAGAATAGCAGAAGCAATCCTAAGAAGAACAAAGCACAAAAGTAGACACACAGACCATGGGAGCCGAACAGAGAGCCCAGAAGTAAACATTTGCTTATGTGGTCAATTACTCTCCAACAGAGGAAGGAAGAATAGGTAATGCCAGGGGGAAATGGACGGCTAGATGTTGTGAAAAAGCTAAAGGATGTGGAAGAGATCATGGCAGGTGACTCTTTTAAGTTTAAACTCAAGGGGTGCCTGGCTGGCTCAGTCTGTGGAGCATACGACTCTTGATTTCTGGGTTGTGAGTTTGAGCCCCACAGTGGGTGTAGAGATTACTTTAAAAAAAATACAATGAAGTTTAAATTCAAGTAGTAGACTAAATTGTCGCATTATGTTGGTTGACAGAGGTGACGGGATCAGTTCCATCCCGTAGGTTGATCGGAGTAGACCTTTTTTGGGAAAGCGGCATAACCCTTTAGCCAGGTAAATATGGGAAGAACCTTCCAGGCGAAACAAACCGCATTCTGAGGTGCGAAGATGCTTGGTATTTCAGAGAGCAGACATGGCGTCCTGATCCCAGCGAGTGAGGGTGGTGTTAGCAGGAGACGGAGTCCTATTACTGGCATCCTTGTAGCCGCCTAGTGATTTTGGACTTCATGTTGAGTGTAATCAGTGAGCTGACAGGTGCAGGAAAAGGGCTAGAAAGTGGAAGCCACATCTTGAATGGCCAAGGACAGCAAGACTAACAAGACATGAGAGGAATGGCAGATAAACTTGACCCATATATGGTTTGGCGGGGGGTGGCTGTTTGTATTTTTAATGTTTGTTTATTTTTGAGGAAGAGAGTGCAGGAGCGAGTGGAGGAGGGGCAGACAGAGAGGGAGACACAGAATCCAAAGCAGGCTCCAGGCTCCGAGCTGTGAGCATAGAGCCCAACGCGGGGGGGTTAAAGCCGCAAGATCATGGCCTGAGCCAAAGCAGGACACTTAACCCACTGAGTCATCCAGGCACCCCCCGTATGTGGTTTTGCTGCATGATTTACTCACAAAGGTTTCCACATGGTTTTGCTATTAATCCAGCATCGTTCTGTGTTACCACGACTAATATATGTCCCCAAATAAGACTGGTGGAGTTATAACAGTTTAGGATTTCTTATTTAGAAAATACAAGTAATTCTCTTTTCACCTCTCACCTTTGCAGCCCGCCATTCTCAGGCCCAGACCCTATGAAAACCTATAACATCATACTGAGGGGGATTGACATGATAGAATTTCCAAAGAAGATTGTCAAAAATGCTGCTAATTTAATTAAAAAACTATGCAGGTAAGCGTTTGGCCACGTGACGTTTGAAAGGCTCATGATGGGAACATGATTGGATCCCTTACAGTTGTTGTTTTCTTTCCAGGGATAACCCATCGGAAAGACTAGGGAATTTGAAAAATGGCGTCAAAGACATTCAAAAGCACAAGTAAGTGTTCTTCCCTTGACCTTTCTGTGGGAGGGTCCAGAAAGCCCCTCCCCAGGCTGTTCTTTTTAAGCTACTGGCTGTGTGACTGACACAGTTAGCCCATGGGCACACTGGGGGGGACGTTCAGACCAGTTAGCCTTTGGGCACAGCACAGCCACACGCGACCCTGTGCCATACTAAGTGACCGATTCACTGAATTCAGTTTCTCCCAGCTCACGCTAAGGAGCATTGCTCCTTTCTGGCACCAAGAGGAAATGTGAACTAGATTGATCGATTGAATTCTAGGTGGATTCTAGAATTCTGTTCTCTACCAGAATATCAAAAACACAAGTCCTCCACCATATCATGCCTCATTTCCTAGACTAAAACTGGAATATATTTTTCCACCCGCTTCCCAATTAGATGATAAAACATAGTACTGAGTACAGCGTTGTTTTTAAGTGATGGCAGCATCTTAAATATTAAACCTTACCTAGTTAATTGGATATCTGAATGCTAATCTAAGACCCAATTGTTGTTTTTTATTAGTCTGTGTAACACCCACAGGAAATTCACATCTGTGCAAAAAGAACTTATTTTCCCAAAGTATCTATAAATACCTAAAACACCTGCTAAGAATTTGGTGTATGCATTTGCTACTGCTGAAAACTTTTAAAGACAAAACAAACAAAAAACTTAGTGTTATCTGCTCCTCATTTTCACAGAAAATCTGAACACAAATACCTTCATTTTTTTAACACTTAACTAAAAATGACATTTTACTAGAAATTATCATGACCCTAGTATTGCATATTCAATGTTTTCTTCTACGAACACAAAAACAGTACCAAGTCAGAGTTAGACCTGACTAATATAGTGATGTGAAAAGGTTAATTAGGTGGCCCAAGGAATCAGTGCAAAGCTGGAAAAATAATTTTCTGTCCTGACTTTCATGCCCTGATTCCATTGCCTTAAAATAAGATGTCCAAGTAGATCATGGGCTAAGTATATCATGACACTTATTAAGTTATAATGATAGTACAGGAACAAGGTCATACAGACATTGTGACGAAATTGCCAGGGGGACAAAGGAGTTATTTGTAACCGATGTTAAATATTTCAACAATTAGATTTTTAAAATATGCATTGTATAAAACAACTGTAAAAGTTTTCAATGACACAGGATATACATTTATGTCACGTTGAAAATGTTCGCCTTTCTGCTTTCCATCCTGTATGGGTATTTCCACATCAAATATGTTGCAACGGGGCTTCAGCTAAAGTAAAATGCCTTTAACCAGCTCCTTTTTCTCCTCCCTTTCCTAGATGGTTTGAGGGCTTTAACTGGGAAGGCTTAAGAAAAGGCACCTTGACACCTCCTATAATACCAAGCGTAAGTAGTCTTCCCAGTGAATACTTGTGTGACAAGGTTTTATCCTGTGATCAGATTAAATAAACTATAGAAGTACCACATTAGAATAGTATCTAAAATGCAACCTTAAAAACAGGCCAGTTAGGAGATGGTTATTGTATGTGTATTCTATCATTACCTGTTTCAACTATTCGTTCTAATTTATTTATCCTTTTATCGGGCTCTAATCGGATTCTCGTTCCTTAACTGTCTTTTCTGAACATATCGGGGTTTTTGTGAAATAGCAGCCCAGTGAGGGTGACTCAGTGTGTGGACTGTATTGACTTGAAATAGATTTCAGTTGATTGCATTTTTACGTATTTCTGTTTAATGCTGCCTCTTCACGAAAAGGCACAGACCGCTTTGTGGTCCTGAGCCTTTCAGGTGTATGCTTCCTTCCCCTGGGACTAACTCAAGCCTGCTCTTGATTCAGAAGCATTTTCCCTACTTCTGAGATTTATTTCTGTGTCAGTCTTATGCCTCTTCGCAAACAAAAACCCCGTTACCGTGGCTCACGTCGCAGATTCTAATTGCATTCTTCAAGTTTTGTTTTTAGAACGAGAGTAGAGCGTAAGCCTGAATTACAGTTGCCTACATCCACCAGAGGTTTCCTCTTATGGATATGCCCATATATATATTAGTATATAAGAGGTTCTAAATATTATAGAATATGAGGGAAACTAAAGGATGGATGTTTTACTGCTTTTACTGATGCTCTGCGGTTTGGACTTGGCCCAAGAAATTTGCAAGAGTTCTGACCGAGGTCAGAAATGGCTTTTATTCTACTTGAAATAAACACACACAAGACTTAAGATGGTCTACAGGGCTCTACCCAAGCCTGATTTCTGCCTGCTTCTCCTATTTCTCATTCCAGTCCTATCCTCTCTTACACAGCAGCCACATTGGCCCCTTTGGATCACTTCCCAGCATGAAGCACTCTCTCTCACCTCGGGACCTTTGCACGTGCTACATCCTCTTTTTTGAACTCACCAATTCTTAGTTTTGAAATAATATTTTTTCAAAGAGGCTTTCCATCATCACTCATACTCTCAAGTCTTTTTTCTTCCTAACACTAAGCAAAACCTTATAGTCATCTACAGATTTTTGTGATTATTTGTTTTTCGTCCTACGAGGTACTCCCTGCCAGGGTAGGGCAAGAGCAATGTCTTTTTTTATTCACCGCCCTTAGCCCCACTAAAAAGCACAAAGCCTGCCACCTGGTAGCCATTCAAACAACAGTCACTGATCGGGGAATGAATAAAGAATGCTTTTTAAAAATCTAGTTTGGGATTTTACTAAAAAAAAAAAAAAAAACCCAAAAATCAAGAAATCCCTTCTCGGTCACTCCCTCTCTCATTTGTAGGTTGCATCACCCACAGACACAAGCAATTTTGACAGTTTCCCTGAGGACAGTGATGAACCACCACCTGATGACAACTCGGGCTGGGACATAGACTTCTAATGTGTTTCTCTTACCTGCTTCTGCCTTGCTGAAGTCAGCTTTCTCTGAGACACGGCTGACAGCAAACCTGAGGGACGGAGAGAAGATCAGTGCTCGGGGTCACCATGATGCCTTTGATCGATGCTGCTCCAGTAACTACAGTGGCATGAGGACTTCTTGCTTAGACGACAGTAGCGCTCTTTACGTGTTTTCTGTTTGATCCTAAAAATAGCAGTTGACATGGTGGTCCTGAAGCAAAGCCCTTCGCCAGTAAAGAGAGGCTTCCTGTCGTTGCAATGATCTTGCTTTGCTCGGACTGTAATTTGAAAGACTGTAAGAAATACTTCGACCTAGAAAAAGAGTCCGTACCTTGCTAGAATGGCCAAGATCAAAAATTAACGTATGGGGTACGATCGGTTGCCGTGGTCCCAAAACGGGGCTCTTCCTTTCCTTCAAGGGAGGCCGTGGGATCTCTTAGCGCAAGCCGGTGTCTATACCATACGGAAGAGGGCCACGCGTCTATGGGTCACGGCGTTCATGTCAAACCAGTGCTAGAAGTTTCCTGATTTTGTTTCCCAACAGTGCTGATGACGAGGCTGAATGTTACCTTTCCTTTCTGACAGATTTTAAAAATTGATACAATCAAAGCACAACTGCTATGAAGCCTCACGGCGGGTATATATGCGTTTTCACGGAAGATTGAAAAAAAAAAAAAAAACCTGCATGACATTTGTTTGTTTCTTTTCTTGATAAATTGGCATGACAGAGTGGAAAAAAAAAAAAAGCAATTCACAAACCATTTCATATCGTTTCAAATATCGTGCTTCAAGATGGTCCTGGAAATCAGTGACTAGCAGCCAATTGATTTTTCTTTATTACCTAACATACTCTCAGACTGAGGCTTAAAATAGTCCCTTTTATAAAAATCAACCCTTGGGGTGGGGACGGGGTGGGGGGGGTGGGGTGGAGAGGGATGAAGATCCGTCCAAAAATAAAAATAAACTATATAGGTGCTATGTATATCTTTCATCTGTAAATGTCCGTGTCTGAGCAGACAACACAAATTCTAATCATCACCTGTGTAGCCAGAGACTCAAGCATTTTCACTACATTTACCAATGAAACTCCCGTCAGATTTCACTTACACAACATAGTCTAGGGTTGAGGGGAAAGGTGATTAAAACCCATTCAACTGGCTTCTTGTCTTAGGCCTGAACCAAAAAGAAGAAGAAGGAAGCACAGAATCATCAAGATTTACCAGATGAGGGACCTTCCTTATGCGAGGTCAGGGAACAGGACAGGACCTGGCCAGGTGTTGATTCCCTTTTTGTGGATGAGCCGATGTGAGTTCATGCATGCGTGAGAGTAGAGGAGAACACAGGACCCTGATTTCTTAAGCAGGAATTTTCATTAAGTAGGACGGAAGTATTGCAATCCTGAAACGTATCTGAAAATACCAGACTGATTTGCTTTTTCACGACGGGAGAAGAATCAGCAGTTTAAAGTGAATCCTCTGTTGGCAGGCAAGTTGACTACTCTGGGCTGTTCTAAGTAGCAGAGACATTTGGAAGCTTTTCCTGGACGAGTAGCGTTAAACCTGCGTAGACAAACGCATAATCTTACAAGCTGCCATCCTGATTTAGAGCTGTGTGTGAATTTGGTACATCAAATTGAAGTTTGCCTTGTTCCAGGAGAGGATTTTCTTTTTTTTAAAGTCAATCAAACGTAGACGGTTCTGCAAAAGACGTGTCCACGTCGGTCATTGATTTTTTTCATACTAAGACTACTTTAGAATAGGATATCAACACGTAATCTAAAAAAAAAAAACATTTGGGGAATAAAAATTATAAGGGCATATTAAACATAATCAGAGTAAAGTTAAACTTTTAAATTAAAACTTTGACCCCCAAGATGTTACGGTTACTCCTGTGTTTTTCTGGCCTTTGCAAACAATTGCCTAAGATCAATTTATTCCCCAAGATATCCACTTTCTTCTACAGATTTCAGAATATAAAATGTACCCAGCTAAAATCCAGCTGTGAGTGCTATTTCAGAATTTTTATATTGCTTTTAACTGGGCTCGTAAAAGTACATAATTTCAATATCATGGTCAATGTTCAGTGAGTTTTGTTAAAAGAGTGCTTTAGGCATGCTAACGATTTGCTAGATACTAAGTTTATCTCGTCGTTATTTAAGAGAATCTGCTCCCACAGTTTTCCAAATGCCCCAGTAACCCCAGAGGTTAGCCCTTACCGTGGATGTTGAAACTATGGTTCAAGTCTAAGACAACAACGTACAGGTTCTCTGAGGAATGAAGAGAACATTCAGCTCAATGGCACTGTCGGCCGTCTCTCCCACCTGTCGCTCTATCTTCGTTCATGTCACCTGTGGCGCTGCATTAGGATGTCTAAAGCAATCACTAGCAAACAAAGGTGAACATCTTCCAAAAATTGCTAACAGTCATCTAATCTTAGGCATTGAAATGTAAGGATTTAAATCCTGTCCTAAGACACTAGGGCTAAAATTCACGGTCAGCTCCGTAAAGCGCATCTCACTTCATTTCCGAATTTTTCATACCCCTCCGTGTTCTTACACTGGAGAACAACATCTGGCTAAGTTAGAATAGTGCCAACTCGTGTGATTTGTTAACTGACTTTCTTGTTAATACTTTGAGTCTGGGAAATAAGGGCTTTCTGTGCATCCTGACGCACAGGAAAACTGAAAACTGCCAAAGGAAAGGGACATCCCGATATTTGAGATACACTGACTACGTTAGAGAAAATGATTTCTGGAAATTTCCTATCAATGATTTTCATGTTTGTACCTTCTTTGTTACTCACATATGAATCAGATCCATGTGGCATTGAAAACAAATTTATTTTGATGATATTCTTTACAAGTCACGTTTCTTACTTAAAATTATGGGATTTGCATGTGAACCACACATGTGTAACACATGAGTTCAACTATTGAATTTTTCTGGTTTCATTTCTAAAGGACTGAGCTAATGGCGAGCTTAGAGAAGTCAGCTACCACACTGAAAATAAGGAAATTAGAACGGATTCATACAGTAGAGGTGATCTGTGCATTATCCATAACGATGTTTTCTTTCACAATAGGACCACAGACAAATATTTATGTAAATAGATATTTTTGTGTGATATTTTGTGGTACATATACCTTTTTTTAGTGTTTCACAGCATTATTATTTCATCTTCTTTGTACTGAATAATGTTTTTAGGTCCAAGTAGACTTGAATTAATGTCATAATTGTCAGTATTATTGAAAATTACGTCCACTGTATGGTTTCATCTGTTCCATAGTTTAGGACATGACCTGGCTATCTGGCATTGTTGCAAGTGCCTTAAATTCCTGGCATCCTATTAAAAAACAAATTTGGTGTTATGCTGCATGAGAAAGACAAATCCACCTCAAAATGTTGTCCTTTCTTAGCTTGCTGCGTTTTACAGTTCTTTCTGCTAACAATTTCTAAGCCTTTATTATATAATATTGATGAATTACAGAAATGATGAAGTTGTTCTCTAATTTCTGTTACATGTACCAGAGCTGTGTATCTGTTACTGAGATACAGCGTCATTTCTGTGAAATGTATAAATGTATGTGCAGGTCAAATTAATCTATGACATACTATCAGTCTGTACACAGGTATTCCTGTTTTGCTAAGCTGTGCAGATCCAGTTAAAAAAAAAAATTAGTGCAGTCAAGTTCTAATGCCTCATTTTATAGACTCCATTCGTAACGACCCAACTCAAAAGAAGAATCAGCAAGTGACACGTCGTTATGAAACCAATGAGGAAAACGTACCTTAGCGCACTCCTCAACAAAACAGGATGCTTTCTGAGTTCTTGTATATGCAAATCACGTAGGAGGCAAGTTTGCAACAGACCTGGGAAGGTAAACATTGGAAGCGTGTTGTTAGCCCTCCTCCTTATCTGCCCCTGAATTAACAGAACTCTGGGACCCTGACAGTGACTCAGAGGTTTGGGCTTTCCGAGGAAAGGGACATTTCTTTAGGCATCATCTGTCCACTTTATTTCCTTGTATGATGTTTTTACAATTGGTCGGTTCTTTTGTATTCTTACAGCTATGGTTATTTGATTGTCCTCTTACAATTTGTTCCACATGAAAGAGTCCTTTGTTAGTCAGAATGCAACCACTGTCATCAAATGGTCAGTGACCACTTGCACTCTTTTGATGTAGATTAAAAACTTTTTCATAAAATTAACCTGCTTTGATTTGCTCTGTATTTTTCCTGCAGCTGTAGTTGCTGAGTGCCTGTTGTATACTTTATAGAGTTGAAATAAAAAAAAATAATTACTTTTGAACTTAGTTGATGTTTCATTCCAGACAAGATTTCGAGAACACGGTTGATGAATCCTCCTGGAATGGAAATACGCCGCAGCGCTATTTTAGAACGTCACCGAAACAAGAGAAATGTTACTTGGGACCCAGGTGTCCTTCACACTGGCATGTATCATGATCTGATAGAAAGCTAAGCTAGCATAGCAGTTTAAAGAATTCAGTGGGGATAAGTCAGGTAAGTCAGGCCATCCAGTGTGAACAGAAAGGCAAATGTAGATACGCACACAAGCCCCAACCTCGGTGGTGGTCTGCGTACCACTACCCCTCCCCCTCCCCCCCATCCCCACCACACTCTCCTTGTTTGGGCTACCCTTGGTCAAACTGTGAACTCGGCAAAGCATCAGAAAGGTTAAGTCTTGTATAAGGCTGTGTGCTAAGACTTCTAGGAGAAGCAGCTTCGTGAATCTTTGTAGCACATCCAGTCATCTCATTTCTTCTGCAAAAAGAACTCAACCATGGCTTTCAGTATCCTTCCCTTATATTCTGTGATTTTCATAGCCTTGATCTAAGGACGGTCGTCTTTGATCCTGGGAAGTCTTGTTTTGTTTTGTTTTGTTCTCCTTTGGTGTTACTTACCGTTTTTGGAGAGGCGTGCAGATCAATACTCGTGATGATTAGCTGACGCATGTGAGGATGTTGCATTCACACCACGGTCACATCTTGCGCAAGTTAACTGCAATTGAAGTAAATCACACAATCACCGATGAGAGCAGGAATCGATTATAAATTTGGCTCGAATGTATTGTTGATCACGCAGCTTGATTAAGGGTAGATGTGCAAACAGAATGTCGAGTCTCCGTTATAGCCCTAAATGTGTAAGGCACATAACACAGAGCGACCTTGTTTTTTTCTGAGATCCCTAGAGTTTTTCTCTTGTTCCGTACTTCTCCTTTCCAACTCAGAAGCCCCATAAACTGAACGAAAAAAAAACAGTAATGTTTACCTATTCCACCTATGTTTTTTGACCAGGGTGAGTCTATGGGGCAAATCCACATGCCCATTAGCTAAGCCAGACGAATTAAGGCTCATGCAATAATCATAATAATAATACCACCAAATTAAAAGAAAAAAGAGAAAGCAAGGTATCACTAAGAATCCTGAGGGTTGGCACAGATTTCATAGAAATTAATAGGCTCAAGACACATGTTCCAAGCCAGTGTTCTTTTACCATCGATGTCGTGATATGTATCTGGGAAATACGGTGAAAATATTTCCAGCACCACCCGCGGTTATTTTGACATAGCCCCAGAATCTATATTTTTAACAAGCACCTTAGCATATTTTGGTGAAAATATCTATACACATCCATGGAAGAGAAAAAGAGGATTCGTGGAAAAGCATTTCAAGAATGATAACGTAAAAGACCAAAGAAAAAGTCCATAAGGAGTTATGGACATGTTTCCAGCCACCTGGCCAGGGGACCCCCACACAGAGCACCCCAGGACGCTCCCGCCCGCACAGGTCTTGGTTCCAGTAGCCTGGCCAGGGCTCTCCCTGCACCGGACACTGTGGGACAACCGGCCTGTACCCAGCTCAGCGTCAGCTGTCTCGCCAGGGCATATTTTGCTGAGAGAGCTCGGTGACCACACCAGCCCATGCCCATTTTAAAGTCAGCTGTCCTGCCAGGGCACCCCCTGCATGGAGCACCCAATGACCAACCAGCCTGTGCCCTGCCTCAGCTCTAGCAGCGTCTTTGGGGCACCCTGTACATGGAGAGTTCTAGAACACCCCAGTTTACATCCACTTCAGCTTCAGCTATCCTGTCAAGATGAACCTCTATGTGTAGAGCCCCAGGTGCCTACAGCTTGCCCCTACTTTCGTTTTCGGTGTCCTGCGGGGGTACTTTCCATGCAGAGCAATTCAGAGACCTCCCACTGGCACCTCAGATCCGCCACCCCACACACAGAGCACCCCAGGACACCTTGGCTTGTGCCCGTCTCAGCCTCAGCTGTCCTGGCAGCGTGCCCTCAGTGCACTGAACAGAGCCTGCGTCCTCATCAGCTTTAGCTACTCTGACAGGGTTCCCAACACATGGAAAGCCTCACGATCTCCAGCCCACGCCAGCCCCAGCTCCAGCCAGCCAGAAAAAGTCACCAAGCACACACAGTCTATCTAGGGGACAGCCATACACAAGACCATACCCTCAGGCTAAAGAGTAGCTGTTCTGCCTAATCCATAGAAACAAACACAGGAAGTCAAGCAAGATGGGGACGCAGAGGAACATGCTCCAAAGGAAAGAACAAGAACAAAGCTCAGAAAAAGAAATAAGTGAAACAGAGATAAGCAATAGGCCTGATTTAAAAAAAAATAAAGTAATGATCATAAAGATACTCACCGGACTGGAGAGAAGAGTGGAAGAACTCAGTGAGGCCTTCAATAAATTGATAGAAAATATAAAAAACATCCAATCAGAGCTGAAGAATACAGTAAGCGACATAAATGTTAAAACACACACTAGAGGGAATCAACACATTAGCAGTTGCAGCAGACTGTATCAACAATCTGTAAGAAAGGACAAGAAAAAGCACCCAAGCGAAACAGCAAAAAGTGGTAAGAATTTTAAAAATGAGGATAGGTTAAAGGGCCCCTTGGACAATAGCAAGTGAACAAACATTCACATTATAGGGACCTCAGAAGAAGCAGCAAGAGAGAGAGAAAGGGGTAGAAAACTTAATAGGGGGAAAATGTCCTTCATCTAGGGAAGGAGATGAACATCCAGTCCAAGAATCACCAAGAGTTCCAAACACAGTAAACCAAGGAGGTCCACATCACAACATATAATAATTAAAACATCAATGGCTAAAGATAAAGAGGGAATTTTAAAAGCAGCAAGACAGAAATAAAAAGTTACCTACAAGTGAAAACCTCTAAGACTATGAACTAATTTTTCAGTAAAAACCCTGCAGGCCAGAAGGGAGTGGGTGATATATTCAAAATGCTGTAAACATAAAAACATACAAATGAGAATACCCACCAAGGTTATCATTCAGATTTGAAGAAGAGGTGAAGAGTTTCCTAGATAAACCCACATAAAGGAGTTTATCACCACTAAAAAGCATTATAAGAAATATTAAAGGGACTTCTTTAAGTAGAAAAGAAATGGTCATAATTGGATATAAGGAAATGTTGAATAAAATATAAAATATGACAGCATGTACAAAAAATGTGGAAAGGGGGTAAAAAAAAGAAAGAAGTCCTCCCTTTTCTTTTCAGAACGTGTTTGAACTTAAATGACATCAAGTTAATATAGACTGCTATTTACTTGGGATATTATACATGAAACTCATGGTAACCAAATCTCAAAACCTAGAAACGATACACACACACAAAAAAAAATAAGTAAAGAGAAAAGAAAAAGAAAGAGACCTGCAAAAACTCATGAATTATGCAGCGCCTGGGTGGCTGTGCTGGTTAAGCATTCGACTTTGACTCAGATCATGATCTCACTGTACATGGGTTCGAGCCCTGCATCGGGCTCTGTGCTGACAGTTCTGAGCCTGGAACCTACTTCTCATTCTGTGTCTCTCCCTCTCTTGGCCCCTCCCCAGCTAACACTCTGTCGCTCTCTCAAAAGTAAAATAAACATTCTAAAAAATTAGAGAAAACTAATTACAAAGAGAGCAAGAAAGGAAGCAAGTAACAGAAAAGAACTACAGGAAACAACAACATGGCAGTAAGTACATATCAATAATTAAATGTAAATGGTTTAAATGCTCTAATAAAAAGACATCAGGTGGTGGAATGGGTAAGCAAAACAGACCAGCTAGGTGGTGCCTACAAGAGATTCATCTCAGACCTAAAAACACCTACAAACTGAAAGTGAAGGGACGGAAACAATCCATGTAAATGGAAACAACAGCAAAAAAAGCCAGTGTACCAATATTAGAAAAATTTAGACTTTTTAAAAAAATTTTAATGTTTTTATTTATTTTTGAGACAGAGAGAGACAGAGCATGAACGGGGGAGGGTCAGAGAGAGGGAGACACAGAATCTGAAACAGGCTCTAGGCTCCGAGCTGTCAGCACAGAGCCTGACGCGGGGCTCGAACTCATGGACCGTAGGATCATGACCTGAGCCAAAGTCGGAAGCCCAACCGACCAAGCCACCCAGGCGCCCCTAGACTTTTTTAAAAAGTTTATTTATTTGGGGGAGAGAAAGAGAGAGGGAGGGAGTGGGGGAGGGGCATGGAGAGAGGGACAGAGAATCCCAAGCAGGATCCATGCTGTCAGCACAGAACCCAATGTGGGACTCAAACCCACAGTGAAATCATGATCTGAGCCGAATTCATACATTCAACTGACTGAGCCACCCAGGGGCCCGTGGACAAAATAGACATTTAAACAAAGACTATAATCGAAGACAAAGAAGAATATTATATAATGATAAAGGAACAATCCAACAAGAGACCATAATTGTAAATGTCCATGCACTCAGTAAAGAAGCACCTCAATACACAAAACAAATATTAATGAACAAAAGAGAGAGACAGAGAGAAATTGACAGTAATACAACCATAGTAGGGAACTTTAAAACCCCACTTCCATCATGGATAGATCATCCAGGCAGAAAATCAACAAGGAAGCGCTGTCTTTGACTGACACATTGGGCCAGATGGACACAATAGATATATACAAAACATTTCATCTGAAACAGTAGAATATATATTATTTTCAAATGCACATGGGCTGGTCTCGGGAAGATGGCGGCGTAGGAGGACGCTGGGCTCACCGCGTCCTGCTGATCACTTAGATTCCACCTACACCTGCCTAATAACCCAGAAAACTGCCAGAAGAATAGCAAAACGGACTCTCTGGAACCAAGCGTAGACAAGAGGCCCGTGGAAGAGGGTAGGAAGGGCGTAGAGGAGGTGTGCGCTACACGCATTGGCGGGAGGGAGCTGGGGCGGTGGAGGGGCAGCCTGCCTGGCAAGGAAGAGCCCCCAAAGTCTGGCTTGCAAAAGCAGATGGGCTAGAGGGAGGGAGTTCTGACCCCCAGCGGGACTTAACATCTGGAACGTTAAACGTCAGCAGCTCTGCTCAGAGAACGGGAGAGCCAAAGGATACTGGGAGGGAGAGGTGTTGAGCCCCGGGAAACAGAGCTCAGGTCGACAGGGAACAAAGGCACTGGCCAGCTCCATCTCCCTCTCCCATCCCCCAGCCAAAACCCCTAAGGAAACCACTCCCCATCACGGAACTTGCTTGCACCACCCACACACCCAACGCTGTGCTTCTGCAGATCCATCCCTCCAACAGGTCTGCCTCTCTCCAGGTACAGCAGGCCCCTCCCAAAGCGGACCACTGAAGGCAAAGCAAGCTGAGTCTGACCCTCCCGCCCCTGTGCACCTTGTAGATCCACCCCAGGTAATACGCTAGATCCCATCAAAGCAGCACCACAAGCCTGGCAGTGTTCAAGCAGCTCAGACAGGGGCCACACCTGTCCCCACCCACCAATACAAGTTACTCCAGACAGCACAGGGGAAGTGCCCTGCAGATCTGCGCCACCCCAGGGACTAACCAAAATGACGAAACAGAAGAACTCTCCTCAAAAGAAACTCCAGGAAGTAGCAAAAGCTAACAAATTGATCAAAAACGATTTAAGCAATATAACAGAAAAAGAACTTAGAATAACAGTAATAAAATTAATCGCTGTGCTTGAAAAAAGCATAGAGGACAGCAGAGAATCTATTACTACAGAGATCAAGGGACTAAGAAATAGTCATGAGGAGCTAAAAATGATATAAATGAGGGGCAAAATAAATTAGAGGCGACCACAGCTCAGATTGAAGAGGCTGAGGAGAGAATAGGTGAATTAGAAGCTAAATTATGGAAAAGGAGGAAGCTGAGGAAAAGAGAGATTTAAAAAATCCAGAAATATGAGGGGAGAATTAGAGAACTAAGTGATGCAATCAATGGAACAATATCCATATCATAGGAATTCCAGAAGTGGAAGAGAGAGAAAGGGGCTGAAGGTGCACTTGAACAAATCATAGCTGAGAACTTCCCTGATCTGGGGAAGGAAAAAGACATTGAAATCCAAGAGGCACAGAGAACTCCCTTTAGACGTAACTTGAATTGATGATCTGCACAACATATCATAGTTAAACTGGCAAAATACAAGGATAAAGAGAGAATTCTGAAAGCAGCTAGAGATAAATGGGCCTTAACATGCAAAGGTAGACACATACGATTAGGAGCAGACTTATCTACTGAAACTTGGCAGGCCAGAAAGGAATGGCAGGAAATCTTAAATGTGATGGACAGAAAAAATATGCAGCCGAGAATTCTTTATCCAACAAGTCTGTCATTCAGAGCAGAAGGAGAGATAAAAGTTTTCCCAAACAAACAAAAACTGAAGGAATTCATCACCACTAAACCAGCCCTACAAGAGATCCCAAGGGGGATTCTGTGAGTGAAATGTTGCAAGGACCAGACACATCACTACAAGCATGAAACCTACAGACATCACAATGACTATAAACCCATATCTTTCGATAATAACACTGAATGTAAATGGACTAAATGCTCCAACCAAAAGACATAGGGTATCAGAATGGATAAAAAAACAAGACCCATCTATTTGCTGTCTACAAGAGACTCATTTTAGACCTAAGGACACCTTCAGAGTGAAAGTGAGGGGATGGAGAACTATCTATCATGCTACTGGAAGTCAAAAGAAAGCTGGCGTAGCCATATTTATATCAGACAAACTAGACTTTAAATGAAAGGATGTAACAACAGATGAATAAAGGCATTATATAATAATTATAGGGTCTATCCATCAGGAAGAGCTAACAATTGTAAATGTCTATGCACCGAATACAGGAGGCCACAAATATATAAAACAGTTAATTGCAAACATAAGCAACCTTATTGATAAGAATGTGGTAACTGCAGGGGACTTGAATATCCCACTTACAACAATGGATAGATCATCTAGACACAGGATCAATAAAGAAACAAGGGCCCTGAGTGATACATTGGATCAGATGGATTTGACAGATAAATTTAGAACTCTGCATCCCAAAGCAACAGAATACATTTTCTTCTCGAGTGCACATGGAACATTCTCCAACATAGATCACATACTGGGTCACAAAACAGCCCTTCACAGGTATAAAAGAAATGAGATCTTACCAGGCACACTTTCAGATCACAATGCTGTGAAACTTGAAATCAACCACAGGAAAAAGTCTGGAAAACCTCCAAAAGCATGGAGGTTGAAGAACACCCTACTAAAGAATGAATGGGTCAACCAAGCAATTAGAGAAGAAATTTAAAAATATATGGAAACAAATGACAATGAAAAGACAACAATCCAAACGCTTTGGGATGCAGCAAAGGCAGTCCTGAGAGGAAAATACATTGCAATCCAGGTCTATCTCAAGAAACAAGAAAAATCCCAACTACAAAATCTAACAGCACACCTAAAGGAAATTGAAGCAGAACAGCAAAGACAGCCTAAACCCAGCAGAAGAAGAGAAATAATAAAGATCAGAGCAGAAATAAACAATATAGAATCTAAAAATAACTGTAGAGCAGATCCGCAAAACCAAGAGTTGGTTTTTTAAAAAAATAAACAAAATTGATAAACCTCTAGCCAGGCTTCACAAAAAGAAAAGGGAGATGGCCCAAATGGATAAAATCATGAATGAAAATGGAATTATTACAACCAATCCCTCAGAAATACAAGCAATTATCAGGGAACACTATGAAAAATTATATGCCAACAAACTGGACAACCTGGAAGAAATGAACAAATTCCTAAGTATCCACACACTTCCAAAACTCCAACAAGAAGAAATAGAAAACTTGAACAGACCCATAACCAGAGAAGAAATTGAATCATTTATCAAAAATCTCCCAACAAATAAGAGTCCAGGACCAGATGGCTTCCCTGGGGAATTCTACCAGACATTTAAAGCAGAGATAATACCTATCCTTCTCAAGCTGTTCCAAAATTGAAAGGGAAGGAAAACTTCCAGACTCATTCTATGAAGCCAGCTTTACTTTGAGTCCCAAAGCAGAGACCCAGCAAAAAAAAAGAGAACTACAGGCCAATATCCCTGATGAATATGGATGCAAAAATTCTCAATAAGATACTAGCAAATCAAATTCAACAGCATATAAAAAGAATTATTCACCATGATCAAATGGGATTCATTACTGGGCTGCAGGGCTGGTTCAACATTCACAAAACAATCAATGTGATACATCACATTAATAAAAGAAAAGAACTATATGATCTTGTCAATCGATGCGGAAAAAGCATTTGACAAAATTCAGCATCCTTTCTTAGTAAAAACCCTTGAGAAAGTCGGGATAGAAGGAACATATTTAAACATCATAAAAGCCATTTATGAAAAGCCCACAGCTAATACCATCCTCAATGGGGAGTAACTGACAGCTTTCCGCCTGAGATCAGGAACATGACAGGGATGTCCACTCTCACTGCTGTTGTTTAACATAGTGTTGGAAGTTCTAGCATCAGCAATCAGACAACAAAAGGAAATCAAAGGCATGAGATTGGCAGAGATGAAGTCAAGCTTTCACTGTTTGCAGATGACATGATACTATACATGGAAAACCCAATAGATGCCACCCAAAGTCTGCTAGAACTGATACACGAATTCAGCAAAGTTGCAGAATACAAAATCAATGTACAGAAATCAGTTGCATTCTTATACACCAATAATGAAGCAACAGAAAGAGAAATAAACTGATCCCATTCACAATTGCACCAAGAACCATAAAATACCTAGGAATAAACCTATCCAAATATGTAAAAGATCTGTATGCTGAAATTATAGAAAGCTTATGAAGGAAATTGAAGATACAAAGCAATGGAAAAACATTTCATGCTCATGGATTGGGAGAATACATATTGTCAAAATGTCAATACTACCCAAAGCTATCTACACATTCAATGCAATCCCAATCAAAATTGCACCAGCATTCTTCTTGAAGCCGGAACAAGCAATCCTAAAATGTGTATGGAACCACAAAAGACCCCAAATAGCCAAAGTAATTTTGACGAAGACCAAAGCAGGAGGCATCACAATCCCAGACTTTAGCCTCTACTACAAAGTTGTAATCATCAAGAGCATGGTATTGGCACAAAAACAGACATACAGACAAATGGAATAGAATAGAAACCCCAGAATTAGACCCACAAAAGTATGGCCAACCAATTTTTGACAAAGCAGGAAAGAATATCCAATGGAAAAAAGACAGTCTCTTTAACAAATGATGCTGGGAGAACTGGACAGCAACATGCAGAAGGATGAAACTAGACCACTTTCTTACACCATTCACAAAAATAAACTCAAAATGGATAAGGCACCTGAATGTGAGACGGGAAACCATCAAAACCCTAGAGGGGAAAGCAGGAAAAAACTTCTCTGACCTCAGCTGCAGCAATTTCTTACTAGACACATCTCCAAAGGCAAGGAAATAAAATCAAAATGAACTATTGGGACCTCATGAAGATAAAAAGCTTCTGCACTGCAAAGGAAACAATCAACAAAACTAAAAGACAACCAGTGGAATGGGAAAAGATATTTGCAAATTACATATTGGACAAAGGGCTAGTATCCAAAATCTATAAAGAACTCACCAAACTCCACACCCAAAAAACAAATAATCCAGTGAAGAATTGGGCAGAAAACATGAATAGACACTTCTCTAAAGAAGACATCCAGATGGCCAACAGGCACATGAAAGGATGCTCAACGTTGCTCCTCACCAGGGAAATACAAATCAAAACCACACTGAGATACCACCTCATGCCAGTCAGAGCAGCTAAAATGAACAAATCAGGGGACTATAGATGCTGGAGAGGATGTGGAGAAATGGGAACTGTGTTGCACTGTTGGTGGGAATGCAAACTGGTGCAGCCGCTCTGGAAAACAGTGTGGAGGTTCCTCAAAAAATTAAAAATAGATCTACCCTATGACCCAGCAATAGCACTGCTAGGAATTTACCCAAGGGATACAGGAGTGCTGATGCATAGGGGCACTTGTACCCCAATGTTGATAGCAGCACTTTCAACAATAGCCAAACTATGGAAAGAGCCTAAATGTCCATCAACTGATGAATGGATAAAGAAATTGTGGTTTATATACACAATAGAATACTATGTGGAAATGAGAAAGAATGAAATATGGCCTTGTAGCAATGTGGGTGGAACTGGAGAGTGTTATGCTAAGTGAAATAAGTCATACAGAGAAACACAGATACCTTATGTTTTAACACTTATGTGGATCCTAAGACACTTAACAGAAGACCATGGTGGAGGGGAAGGGAAAAAAAGGGTAGAGAGGGAGGGAGCCAAAACATAAGAGACCCCTAAAACTGAGAACTGAGGGTTGATGGGGGTGGGAGGCAGGGGATGGTGGGTGATGGGTATCGAAGAGGGCACCCTTTGGCATGAGCACTGGGTATTGTATGGAAACCAATTTGACAATAAATTTCATATTAAAAACAAAACAAATGCACATGGAACATTGTTCAGGATAGATCATAAGTTAGGCTGCAAAATAAGCCTCAGTACATTTAAGAAGATTGAAATAATACCATATATCTTGTCTGACCACAACAGTATAAAACTAGAAATAAATCATAAGGAAAAAGAATTGAAAATACACAAACACATGGAAGCTAAATAACATGACAATAAACAATGGATGTACCAATGAAGCAATCTAAGGAGAAACAAAAAACTCATGGAGAGAAATGAAAATTAAAACACAACAGTCAAAAGTCTTTGGGGTGCAACCATAGCCGTTTTAAAAGGGAAGTTTATAGCAATACAGATCTACTTCAAAAAAAAAAAAAAAAACAAGAAACAGCTCAAATAAGCAATCAGACCTTACACTAAAGAAACTAGGAAAATAAGAACAAAGCCCAAGATGAGTAGAAGGAAGGAAGTAATAAAAATCAGAGTAGAGATTCCAGGGAAGATGGCAGAGTAGGAGCTCACCTCATCCTAAGGATACAACTAGATACCAGCCACATCAGTGTAAATACACCAGAAAACAACCCAAAGACTTGCAGAACAAACTCTCCACAGCTAAATATAGACAAGAGACCACATCAAAGAGGGTAGGGAAGGCAGAGACATGATCAGGAGCTAAAAATATCACAGGACTTCCCAGGGGAGAGAAGGACAACACAGACACAGAAAAGGGAGAAAAACAGGCTCTCGGGGAGCCTGCATGGGAAAGACAAATTTCCATAACATTTGCCTGAACCAGAGGGGCTGAAATGTACTAGTACTTACAAACACCTGGAATATTAAAAATCAGTAGGCTTCTGCAAGAGCCAGGAGGGAGAAGGGGAACTGAATCCCCACTCTTAAAGAGACAAACAGCCCCTCAGAAATAGAGCATAGAAGTAGTAGTTTGAAAAATGCCTGGGGTGTATGGGAGGAAAAATTATTTACTAAGCTCAGAGCATGTGCTGCAGGGGCAGGGATCATTGGGAGACTTCTCCAGGTGCAGTGGAGCTGGCAGGTACCATTTCTCTCCCTTACCCCCCAGCATCAACACACTGACACCTGCAGGAACCAGCACAACACTGCCACCCACCAAACAACTTGTTAACAGCATGCCTCACCCCTTTGTTCTCCTATGGGCACACCCCCTCCAGCCAGGCCGCTGCTCCAGGTCCTTCCACCCACAGTAGACCCACACAACCTTGTTAACAGTGGACATCCCACCCCCAGAGACTTCTGCAGTTCAGTGCTACTGTATCTCCGGCAATATCTGGTCTGACTCAACGTGAGACCCAGGTGGCCCCAGGCTGGCCCAATCACAACACAGGGACTCAACTCTGCCAACAACAGGCAGAGAGCCATTGCAGACAACTGGGTTAAAGGCAAAAACAGCTCAGTCACAACAGCAGAGCACACAGCATACATACAGGCGATACCTTGGAAGAACCAGGTTCTGGCAAACAGGGGACATGGCACTGCTGGGCACTGCAGGACCTGTGGGTTGCCACTTCCACAAGCAGGAGATTTAACTAACTTTCCTAATACAGAGATACATAGAGTCATAGAAAATGAGGACATGGAGGAATATGTTCCAAATGAAAGAACAGGACAAAACTCACAGCAGAGAGCTACATGAAATAGTGAAAAGTAATATGCCTGATAAAGAATTTAAAGTAATGGTCATCAAGATTCTCACCGGACTTGAGAAAAGAGTGGATGACCTCAATGAGACCCTCAAAAAAAAAAAGAGATAGAAAACACAAAGAACCATTCACATTCAGAGATGAGGAACTCAATAACTGAAATCAAAAATAAGCCAGATGAAATAAAGGGTAGGCAAGAAGAAGCAGAAGAATGAATCAGTGACCTGGAGGACAGAAGAATGGAAAGCAATCAGGCTGAACAGGAGAGAGGCAAAAGACAAAAATAAACAATGAAAAGAGACTCAGGGAACTCAGCGACACCTTCAAGCATAATAAAAATTTCATTACAGGGATCCCAGAAGGATAAAAGAGTAGAAATAGAGCATAAAATTTATTTGAAAAAATAATAGTTGAAAACTTCTCAAATCTGGGGAAAGAAACAGAAATCCAGATTTAGGAAGCATAGAGATACTCAAAGAAAATGAATCCAAGGTAGTCCACACCAAGACACATAGCAATCAAAATGGCAAAAAGTACTGATAAAGAGAGAATTTTACAAGCAGCAAGAGAAAGGAAAACAGTTGCATACAAGAGAAACCCCTTAAGATTCTCAGCAGATTTTTTCATCAGAAACTTTGCAGGCCAGAAGGGAGTGGCATGATATATTCAAAGGACTGAAAGAAAAAATTCTGCAGCCAAGAATACTTTATCCAGTAAGGCTAACATTCAGAATAGAAAGAGAGATAAAGAGTTTCCCAAACAAAGCTGGAGGAATTTATATACACTAAATCAGCCATTAAAAAAAAAAAATGTTAAAGGAATGGAAAGGAGAGTGCAAAGCAGAGACCGTAAGTAAGAGTAAGATCAGCAGAAACCACAAAAGCAGTATAAATAACTGTATCTATAAAAATCAGTCAAGGAATTCACAAAATAAAAGGATATAAAGTATATACCATATACCTAAAATGTGGGGAGGAAAAGAGGAAAGAATGGGTTCAAATTTAAGTGGCCATTGACTTAATATCAATTGCTATATGCAGAAGACGTTATATACAAACCAAATGGTAACCAAAAATCGAGAACCAGCCATAGATATGCAAAAAATACAGAGAAAGGAATCCAAGTACAATACTCAAGAAAGCCAAAAAATGGTCAGAGAAGAGAGTAAGTAAAGAAAGGAACACGAAATAACTACAAAAACAAACATAAAACAAGTAAGAAAATGGCAATAAGTACACACCTATCAATCATTACTTTGAGTGTAAATGGACTAAACACTCCAACCAAAAAACAGGGTGACAGAATGAATACAAAAACAAGACCATCTATATGCTGCCTATGAGACTCATTTCAGACATATTGAAAGGGAAGGGATGGAAAAGCATTTTTCATGCAAATGTTAGTGAACAGAAAGCTAAGATAGCAATACTTATCTCAGACAAGAAGATGCAACAATTATAAATATTTATGCACCCAACATAGAAGGACCCAAACACATAAAGCACCTATTAAAAACAAAAAGGTTTACTTATATCAATCGACAGATCATCCAAACAGAAAATCAACAAGGAAAATGGCTTTGAATGACACATTGGAGCAAATGGATCAAATACATATATTCAGAACACCCCATCCTAAAACAGCAACATACACATTGTTTTCAAGTTCAGACAGATCATTCTCCCTAATACATTCTATGTTAGCCCACAAAACAATTCTCAACAAATTTTTTTTAAAAAGGAAAAACAGGGGCGCCTGGGTGGCGCAGTCGGTTAAGCGTCCGACTTCAGCCAGGTCACGATCTCGCGGTCCGGGAGTTCGAGCCCCGTGTCGGGCTCTGGGCTGATGGCTCAGAGCCTGGAGCCTGTTTCTGATTCTGTGTCTCCCTCTCTTTCTGCCCCTCCCCCGTTCATGCTCTGTCTCTCTCTGTCCCAAAAATAAAAAAAATAAAAAAATAAAAAAATAAAAAATAAAAAAAAAAAAAAGGAAAAACAGGTTGATTCATACCATGCATCTTTTCAAACACGATGCTATGAAACCACAAGAAAAAAATCTGGAAAAAACACAAATACAGAAAGAGTAAAAAGCATGCTGGTAAACAATGAATGAGTCAACCAGGAAATCAAAGATGAAATTAAAAAAATCCATTGAGACGAATTAAAACACAATGATCCAAAACCTTTTAGATGCAGTAAAAACAGCTCTAAATTGAAGTTTATTCATTACAGGCCTTCCTCAAGAATAAAATTCTCAAATACACAAACTAACCTTACACCTAAAGGAGCTGGGAAAAGAAGAACAAATAAAATCCAAAAACAGTATAAGGAAGGAAAGAATAAAGATTAGAGCAGAAATAAAAGAAATAGAGACTTAAAACAATATAACAAATCAGTGAAACCAGGAGCTGGTTTTTTGAAATGATCAACAAAATTGATAAACCTGTAGCCAGACACATAAAGAGAGAGAGAGAGAGAGAGAGAGAGGACTCAAAAAAAAAAAAAAAACAGAAATGAAAGAGGAAAAATAACACTGATACCAAAGAAATACAATCATAGGAGAATATTATGAAAAATTGTATGCTTACATGTTAGACAGCCTAGAAAAAAATTAATAAATTCCTAGAAACATATAACTTTCCCAAAATGAATCTGGAAGAAATAAAACATTTGAACATATCAATTACCAGCAATGAAATTGAATCAGTAATTTAAAAAACTCCCAACAAACAAAAGTCCAGGACATGACAGCTACAGAGGTGAATTCTACCAAACATTCAAAGAAGAGTTAATACATATTCTTCTCAAAATACACCAAAAAATAGAAAATAAAGCTTCCTAATTCATTCTATGGAGTCAGCATTACCCAGATACCAAAAACAGATAAAAACTCTACAAAAAAGAGAATTACCAATATTTCTGATGAGCATAGATGCAAACATCCTCAACAAAATATTATCAAACTGCATACAACAAGACATTTAAAAAACCATTCACCACAATGGGGCTTATTCCTCGGATACAAGGGAGATTCAATATTCACAAATCAATGTGATACATCACATCAATAAGAGAAAGGATAAAAACTATATGATCATTTCAATACATGCAGAAAAGCCATTTGAAAAAATACAACATTCACTCATGATAACACTCAAGACAGTGGAGTTAGAGAAAATTTACCTTGACATAATAAGGGCCATATATGGAAAACCCATAGTTAATATTAAACTCAATGGTGAAAAACTGAGAACGTTCCCCCTAAGATCAGGAACAAGACAAGGGTGTTCACTCTCACCACTTTTATTCAACACAGTACTCAAAGTCCTGGCCACAGCAATCAGGCAAGAAAAGGAAATAGCATCCAAATCCAAAAAAGCATCAAAATCGGCAAGGAAGAAGTAAAAATCTCACTGTTTGCAGATTACACATCTACTATATGTAGAAAATCCTAAAGACTCCATCAAAACCTACCAGAATAAATGAAGTCAGTCAAGTTGCAGGATACAAAAATCAGTATACATTCCATTGCATTTCTTTACACCAATAAAGAGCAGAAAAAGAATTAAGAAAACACCACCATTCATAATTGCACCTAAAACGATAAAATATTTAGGAAGAAATTAAGCAAAGAAGTGAAAGACCTGTACTCTGAAAACTACAAAACACTGACGAAGGAAATTGAAGACAACACAGAAAAATGGAAAAACATTCCATACTCATGAATTGGATGAATTAATATTGTTAAAATGTCCATAATAGCCAAGGCAACCTATATATTCAATGCAATTCCTTTCAAATTACCAACAGCATTTTTCACAGAACTGGAAAAAACCCTAAAATTTGTATGCAATCACAAAGGACACCAAATAATCAATTTCCAGTTGAGAAAACTGGACAGCTACATGCAAAAGAATGAAACTGGACCACTTTCTTACACCAGACACAAAAGTAAATTCAAAATGGATTCTGGACCAAAACATGAGACCTGAAACCATAAAAATCCTAGAAGAAAACACAGGCAGTAATTTCTCTGACATAGGCCATAACAATATTCTTCTAGATAGGTCTCCTAGGGAAAGGGAAACAAAAGCAAAAATAAACTATTGGGACTGCATCAGAATAAAAACCTTTTGCTTAGCAAAAGAAACCATCAACAAAACCTAAAGGCAATCTATTGAAGGGAGAAGTTATTTGCAAATGATATATCGGATAAGGGGTTAACATTCATAATATATAAAGAACTTCTACAAGTCACTATCAGAAAAACAATCCAATTAAAAATAGTCAGAAGACATGAACATACATTTCTCCAAAGCAGACATCCAGATGGCCAAAACACATGAAAAAATGCTCAACAACATTCCTCATCAGAGAAATGCAAATCAAAACCACAGTTAGATATCACCTCGCACCTGTCAGAATGGCTAAAATTAAAATGACAAGAAACAATGAGGATGTTGCAGAGGATATGGAGAAAAAGGAACTCTCATTCACTTTTAGTGGGAATGCAAGCTGACGCAGCCACTGTGGGAAACAGCATGGAGGTTCCTCAAAAAATTAAAAAAAGAGAATCACCCTATGATCCAGTAATACCACTACTAGGTACTTAACCAAAGAAAATGGAAACTCTAATTCAAAAAGATCTAAGCCCCCCTGTTTACTGCAACATTATTTACAACAGCCAAGCGATGGCAACAACCTAAATGTCCATCAAGAGACAAATGGATAAGGAAGATATGGTGTGTCAGGGGCGAGGGGGTTATATTACTCAACCACACAAAATGATATTTGTGCCATTTCCAACAACATGAATGGACCTACAGAATATTATGCTAAGTGAAATAAGTGAGACCAAGAAAGACAAATACCAAAGGATTTCACTCATATGTGGAATCTTAAAAAAATGAATAATCAAACAAAAAGCAGAGTTATACCTATTAATACAGAGAACAAATTGATGCTTGCCACAGGGAGGTATGTCAGGTGATGAACAGAATGGGTGAAGGGGAGTTGGAAGGACAGGACTGCAGTTATGGAATGAATAAGTCACAAGGATGAAAAGCACAGCACAGGGACTATGGTCAGTGGTATTGCGATACTGTTATATGGTGATCAACGGTAGTTACACTTGGGATGAGCACAGCATAAAGTACAGACATGTGAAATCACTGTATTATACACCTGAAACTAATGTACCATTGTATGTCAACTGTACTCAAATAAAAAAAAAATAAATTTTCCAGAAGTCCTAGACATCCAAAGCCGATTAAATACTCTCAAAAATGTCAAATGAGGGGCGCCTGGGTGGCGCAGTCGGTTGAGCGTCCGACTTCAGCCAGGTCACGATCTCGCGGTCCGTGAGTTCGAGCCCCACGTCAGGCTCAGGGCTGATGGCTCAGAGCCTGGAGCCTGTTTCGGATTCTGTGTCTCCCTCTCTCTCTGCCCCTCCCCCGTTCATGCTCTGTCTCTCTCTGTCCCAAAAATAAATAAACGTTGAAAAAAAAAAAAGTCAAATGACATTTATATTCCACCTATATAGATGTCCTTTTAATTTCCACATTAAAAGACCCTATTAATAATAAACTATTTTTGTTATGGAACACATCCACATCTGTACTTAAAAAAACCAAACAGAGGGGCGCCTGGGTGGCGCAGTCGGTTAAGCGTCCGACTTCAGCCAGGTCACGATCTCGCGGTCCGGGAGTTCGAGCCCCGCGTCAGGCTCTGGGCTGATGGCTCAGAGCCTGGAGCCTGTTTCTGATTCTGTGTCTCCCTCTTTCTCTGCTCCTCTCCCGTTCATGCTCTGTCTCTCTCTGTCCCAAAAATAAATAAAAACGTTGAAAAAAAATTAAAAAAAAAAAAAAAAACCAAACAGAAATGTTTATACCCACTTGGGCATCTGGTGTATCAGTGCAGGACTAGACATTTCATTTGCATGAGGGCTTTCAGTCATTTGGGAGAAATTATTCTAGTGGCTTCCACTGCTGCTCAGTGGGATTTTGACTGCAGTTCATCGAGTTTCTATTTCTATCCCTAGAATTCCCTGCTCCATCAAAGCCAGCTTTCACCTTTCCGCTTGTTTGGGCCATTGAAAGGTGAGTCTGTCACTTCAAGCAGGAAGGTTAAGAGCCAATTCTTGCTTTAAGACATCTTTTCCCTCGACGGCTATGGTGGGCAGTTTTCACCAGTGGCTGCCCTGTCAGCTTCAGAAGCAGAATGAAGGGCTGCTAAGCGGAGCAGGGCCCCTGGCCAACACACCAAGGCTCCGTAGTGGAGTATACAGTTGTGGGGAACCACCAAGGTTTGGGGTTGCGTGTTTCAGCAGCATAACCTTGCCCATTCTGACTGATAACAGCTAGCATGCACAGAAGCAAGCCAAGGCCAGCCCTAGCTCCTGCATGGGATTCTGACAACATAAATAACTCACTCTCAGGGAGAAGGTAACAGGATGTCTTCAGACTCTTAATGAGGAACAGTAACACTGCAGTAAAGACCTGATAAATTCACTCAAATGTCTAGGTGTGTGTGTGTGTGTGTGTGTGTGTAAACTACCATAAGCCCAACATAACAAAGATCCATTTTAAGCTGCTAATGGGAGTAAATGTGTTCAGGATCCAGACTATCTAAAATTGGTACATTAAGTTACTTGGGCCACTTGAGTGAAGACTTTCAGATTTAGAGGCACTAGGGTTAGAGGCATGAGACGCAAAGGAGCCCAAGTGAAAATAATATTAATCATAGGATTGGGGGATTAACAATTCCTAGGGAGAGCATGATTCTTCAAGATTCTTGGAAAGAGAGGGGAAGCTCAGAGTTTTAACAATAAAAACAGGTTGAAATAGAACCGAATTACTGGGGCGCCTGGGTGGCTCTGTGAGCTAAGCGACCATCTCTTGATTTTGGCACAGGTCATGATCTCACAATCACGGGATCGAACCCTGGGTCAGGTTCCACACTGGGTGCAGAGAGTCCTTAAGATTCTTTTTCTCTTTCTTGCTTTCTCTCTCTCTCTCTCTACCCCCTCTCTCTCCCCCTCTCCCTCTCTCCCTCCCCATCTCTGTTTCTGCTCTCTCAAAAAAAAGTATCATCTTAACTATAATTATGATAATCATATGTGTATCCCTTTGCTAGGTGCCTCAAATTGCATGAATTTCTAGGGCCTTGATTTCTGTCTCTACAAGGGGCTTATTAAGGGGCTTTTAAAAACAAATTTCTGCAATTCTAAATTACTTTTCCGAGCTTCCCTTTCCTTATTTTTCAAAAGCAAGGGTTGGCAAACTATAACCCATGGGCTGTATTCAGCCCACACCCTGTTTTTGTAAATAACTAGAACGACACCAACCTCCACTGTCTACAGCTGCTTTCACACTACAGCAGCACATTAGCTGAGGAGGGAGAAAGAAACTGAATGGCAGTGAAACCCTAAGCCCTTTCCAGAAGAGTTTCAACACCTGTTGAAAAGGAAGGGCTTACAATGAGTCACTAATATTCAAGTTGGGTTTTCCACAGAACCTCAGGATACAGAAAGATGCCTCTTAGTGCACCAGGATGAAATTGGGAGACAAATGGTGGGGGGAGACAACATAGATGTTAAAGAAACAGGACAGGCAGTGAATAAGCTCGATCAGCTCCAAATTTCTGATTCAATCAGAGAAGATCTAAGAGTATCTGCTCCACATATTGCAGACGTATGTGACATTTCATTAAAAAAAAACGATCCCCGGGGCGCCTGGGTGGCACAGTCGGTTAAGCGTCCGACTTCAGCCAGGTCACGATCTCGAGGTCCGTGAGTTCGAGCCCCACGTCGGGCTCGGGGCTGATGGCTCAGAGCCTGGAGCCTGTTTCCGATTCTGTGTCTCCCTCTCTCTCTGCCCCTCCCCCGTTCATGCTCTGTCTCTCTCTGTCCCAAAAATAAATAAACGTTGAAAAAAAAATTTTTTTTTAAATAAAAATTTAAAAAAACGATCCTACTGGGAGGCGCCTGGGGGACTCAGTCTGTTGAGTGTCCGACTTCAGCTCAGGTCACGATCTCACAGTTCGTGAGTTCGAGCCCCACGTCGGGCTCTGTGCCGACAACTCAGAGCCTGGAGTCTGCTTTGGGTTCCTGTCTCCCTCTCTCTCCCCCCTCCCCCACTCACATTCTTTTTCTCTCTCTCAAAAATAAATAAACATTAAAAAAAAACCTATCCTACTGTTCATTTTTAATGTTTGAAAAACCATCAGGCCAGGTTCTATCTGAAGTTCTTTTCATGGGCAAGTTTCTTGATATGTGGTAGCTCATTTCTTAGGAGAAAAAAAAGGAAAATATTCATAGGGGTAGAAGTGGAGACAGTGGTTACATTTGGAGAGAACAGTAGTGACCAAGAGGGAACAAGAGGGGCTCTTCTGGGGTGCCAGGAGTTTAATTTCTTTGTGGACACTCATCAGATTGCATGTTGGTATCATTTACCTCAATTTACTTTAAAAAGAGGTGCAGCACACAACAACTGAATATATATATATATATATATATATATATATATATATATATAAAATATACCAAGAGTTACAGTTAATATACAATATACAATCTAATATACCAAGAGTTACACATTTTGTACTGCTTCCTGGTCTGTGCCTCTGAGTTCAAGAGAGCATGACTATGTCCTTTTTCCTCACATGTAAAATTAATTTTCTCAGGTACAAAAATAAATTTAATTTAAAGCATTTTTTTTAAAAAAAAATCTCCATTCCTCCAACCCTCATCCCCCTCCAATCTATTCTCCTTATTTGGGTCCAATTCAGCATTCAAAAAACTGCCTGTTTTATCTCATAATTCTTAACTCCCTTGAATGGCTCCTGGATGACCTAGGATGTAGTCAAACCCCTTAATAAAGTTGGCTCCCAAGTTCTTTTCTTTTTTTTAAGTTTGTTTAAGAGAGAGATTGCCTGTGTGCACACGCCTGTGAGTGGAGCAAAGGCAAAGAGAGTGGGAGAGAATACCAAGCAGGCTCCATGATGTCAGCGCAGAACCCAAAACGGGGCTCAAACTCATGAACTGCGAGACTGTGACCTGAGCCAAAACCAAGAGTTGGACACTTAACCAACTGAGCCACTCAAGTGCCCCAGCTTCCAGCTTCCTTAAAATCAGTGCTAGGTCTCCAACCACTGGTTTGGGGTCCAGCTTCTCACAACCACTGCTGGTCATACACAGAACTGTGTTCTGTCTCCCCGTTCTTCGATGACTGGCTCGGGTTCTCCTGATCTCGGCATGGGCATGACGACCTTCTGAGAGCCCTCTCTGGGAGCTTGGAAAGACGCAGAGTAAGAGGATCCTGTTCTCACCTCCCACGGACACACCGAGGCTGCACCTAAATACAGTGCAGCCCACTCTGAAGGTGTGACCAGCAGAACGATCTCCCTCATCTACAGCTATAAAGAAAACGCCATGCTGAGGAGGGTAGGAGGGGCAGAGTGACAGAGAACCAAATCCCCTTCTGAGGCATGTTACAGGCACGCTGTCCTTCCTGAAAAGCGAGGAGATCAAGCCCCACGTCAGACACCCCTGCCCGGGGCGTCGGCATCAGGAAGACATTAAGCCTAGCTTTGAAAATCAGTGAGGTTCACCCCCAAGAGAAGTGGAAGACTTCAGAAAACTGAGGTTCCCCTTCTTCAAAGGGCCAGCACACTATAGTACTCACTCTGAGAGTCAGCATAGAGGCAGCAACTAAAAGCACCTGGCTTATACAGGAAGGAGATAGACTGATTTTAGAGAGTAGGCACAGCAGAGGGGCAGCAATTTGTAGGAACCTTCTCTGGGAACAGAAGTGCTAACAGACGCCTTTTTTTTTTAGAGCTTCCTCAGCCTAGCTTGCATGACACTGATAGGAGCCAGTTCTGACTCTCTCCTTCTGTTTTGCCAGCCCTGCATGTCCCACCTCAACATTCCCTTGTGGACCACCCTGCCCAAACCACCTGCCCTGGCACATTCCCCTCCGAAGCAGCTTCCACCCCGCCACACTGGCAAGCCGCCTCAGTCAAGACCAGCACCCTCCCAAAGCAACTACCTCCCTGCCACCTCCAGCAGGCAGTCCCAGACAAGACTGTTGCCCCTCCAAGGTGATTACTGCCCCGGGGAGGGGAGGGAACCCCACCCACCAACACACCCCAAATGGATGCAGCCAGGCCTCTCGGCCACATACAGCAGGGGTTGACTCCACCTACCAGCATGTTCAGAGGAAGTGTAGCCAGACCTCTCACCCAGCCATGCCAGGGGCCAGCCCACCAATGTGCACACGGTAGTTGCAGCTGGTCACTGGTGACCACTGGGCCAAGATCCAGCCCTGCTCAACGGTGCAGCCGAGTCACAACAAGAATGCATGTAGCATGCACAGGTAACACCTCTGGAGCACCTGGATCTGGTTACCAGAGGGGATTGAGCTACTGCACCCCACAGGACACTTTCTTTTAAAATTTTTTTTAATGTTTATTTATTTTTGAGAGAGACAGAGACAGAATGCGAGTGGGTTAGGGGCACAGAGAGAGAGAGGGAGACACAGAATCAGAAGCAGGCTCCAGGCTCTGAGCCATCAGCACAGAGCCCGATGCAGGGCTCGAACTCACAGAGTTGTGAGATCATGACCGGAGCCAAAGTCAGACACTCAACCGACTGAGCCACTCAGGCGCCCCCCCCCCCCAACAGGACACTTTCTACATAAGCCTATTATGTTAAAGACCAGAGGCATCACTGACCTACCTAATACATAGAAATAAACACAGAGCGTTGGACAAAATGAGGAGAGGGAGGAGTATGTTCCAAACAAAAGAATAAGACAACCTCCCATCACCGCCACAAAAGAACTACACAAAACAAGATAAGCAGTCGACCTGATAAAGATTTCAAAGTAATGCTCATAAAGATGCTCAGTGCACTTGAGAGAAGACAACCAATCAAAGCTGAAGAATACAGCAACTCAAATGAAAACCACGCTTGACAGAATCAAGCAGATTAGAGGATGCAGAACAATAGATCAGCAATCTGACAGACAGGGTGCTGGAAACCATCCAAGCTGAGTGGCCAAAGAAAAAAGATTTTTAAAAATGAGGATAGGTTAAGAGGTCTTTAGGACAACCTAAGTGTACTAACATTCACATTATACGAGTCCCAAAAGGAGAAGAGAGAAAAGGTCAGAAAAACTTCTTTGAAGATATAATAGCTGAGAACTTTCCTCATCTGGGGGAGGGACCAGACATCCAGGTCCAAGAAGCACAAAAACCCTAAGTAAATTGAGTCCAAGGATATCCACATCAAGACACATATTAATTAAAGTGGCGAAACTAAAAGAGGGTTCTTAAAATCAGCAAAAGGAATTTGTTACATACAAGAAAAAAAAAAAACCCGTAAGGCTGATAGCAGATATTTCAATTGAAACTTTGCAATCCCAAAGGGACTGACATGATATATTCAAAGTGCTGGAAGGAAAGACTAGAACCAAGACTATTCTACCCAGCAAGGTTATCATTCAGAATTTTGGAAAAATACATTCCCAAACAAAAGTTAAAGAAATTTATCACCACTAAGTCAACCTGACAAAAAATGGTAAGGGATTTTTTTTTTTTTGGTAAGAGGATTCTTTAAGCAAAAAAGAAAAAGCCATAACTGAAATAAGAATATAATGAAAGGAAAAAAAAATCATTGGTAAAAGCAAACATATACTAATGGTAATAGATCAATCACTATTAAAGCTAGTATGAAGGTTAGAAGACAAAAGTAGTTTATTAATATCTATGATAATTAGTGATACACAGAAATATAAAGAGAAAGGAATCTAAGCATAACATTAGAGAAAGTCATCAGTCACAAGGGAAGAGAGCAAGAGAAGAAAGGAACAAAGAACTACAAAAGCAACCAGAAAACAACTAACAAAATGGCAATCAGTGTATACCTATCAATAATTCCTTTAAATGCAAACAGACTCTGAGCTCCAATGAAAGGCATAAGGTGAAAGAATGAATAAAAACAAAAGACTTGGGCACCTAGGTGGCTCAGTTGGTTAAAGGTCCGACTTCAGCTCAGTCATGATCTCACAGTTCGTGAGTTTGGGCCCTGTGTCGGGCTCTGTGCTGACAGCTCAGAGCCTAAAGCCTGCTTTTGATTCTGTGTCTCCCCCTCTCTCTGCCCCTCTCGCCCACCCCACCCTCCCTCTCTCTCCCTCTGTCTCTCTCTCTCTCAAAAATAAATAAACATTAAAAGAAATCTTTGAGGCACAGCAAAAGCTATTCTAAAAGGGAGTTTATAGCAAGACAAGTTTATCTCAAGAGACAAGCAAAATCTCAAATAAAAAACCTAACATGTAAAGGAACAAAAACAAAACAAAACAATTTAAAAGGTCAATGAAAGAGTTGGTTCTTTGAAAAGATTAACAAAATTGATAAACGTTTAGCCAGATTCAGAGAGAACTCAAAAAATAAAATCAGATGAAGAAGCAAAAATAAAAACCAACACAAATACAAATGATTAGAAGAAAATCGTATGAAAAATTATATGGCAACAAATTGAACAACCTAAAAGAAATGGATACATTTTTAGAAACATATAACCTCCCAAAACTGATTCAGGAAGAAAGAGAAATTTTGACCAGACTGATAACCAGAAATAAAACTGAATCAGTATTCAAAAAACCCTCAGCAAACAAAAGTCCAGGACTAGGTGACATCACAGGTGAATTCTACCAAACATTTAAAGAAGAGCTAATACATATGAACATAGGGGAAGGAAAACAAAAATAATACAAAAACAGAGAGGGAGACAAAGCATAAGAGACTTAAATAGAGAGAACAAACAGGGTTGCTGGTGGAGTGTTGGGTGGATGGGGGATGGGCTAAATGGGTGATGGGCATTAAGGAGGACACTTGTTGGGATGAGTCCTGGGTGTTCTATGTAAGTGATGAATCACTGAAGTCTACTCCTGAAATAATTATTAGGCTATGTGTTAACTAACTTGGATTTAAGTTAAAAACCAAAATTCTATCAACATTAAAAAATAATAATAAAAACATTTTTATCTTAACAAAAAAAAATACAGAAGAGTTAATACAGAGGGCACCTGGGTGGCTCAGTCAGTTAAGCAACTGACTTCAGCTCGGGTCATGATCTCATGGTTCATGAGTTCAAGTCCTACATTGGACTCTGGGCTCATAGCTCAGAGCCTAGAGCCTGCTTCAGGTTTTGAGTCTCCCTCTCTCTCTGCCCCTCCCCTGCTCATGCTCAGTCTCTCTCTTCCAAAAATAAATAAATATTAAAAATAATAATGAATAATAAAATAAAATAAAATAAATAAAATAAAATAAAATAATAATAAAAATGAAGAGTTAATACCTATTTCTTTCATACTTAACAAAAAATAAATAAATATTAAAAATAATAATGAATAATAAAATATAATAAAATAAAATAAATAAAATAAAATAAAATAAAAATAAAAATAAAATAATAATAAAAATGAAGAGTTAATACCTATTTCTTTCAAACTTAACAAAAAACAGAAGATGAAGGGAAACTTGCACATTTATTCTATGAGGCCAGCTCCAAAGGCACTACAAAGAGAGAGGGAGAGGGAGGGAGAGAGAGAAACTACAGACCAATATCTCCAATGAACATAGGTGCAAAAATCCTCAACAAAATATTAACAAACCACATACAACATTTATTTTAAAAGCATTCACCATAATCAAGTAGAATTTATTCCAGACATGCAAAAATGATTCAATATTTAGAAATCACTGTGATACACCACATTAATAAACAAAGGATAAAACCATATGATCATCTCAATAGGAAAAGCATTTACAATGTCCATTCGTGATAAAAACACTCAACAAAGTGGGTTTCGAAAGAACATACTTCAACATAATAAAGGTCATATACGAAAAACCCACAGCTAACATCATAATCAATGGTGAAAAACAGAGTTTTTCCCCTAAGATCAGGAACAAGACAAGGATATCCACTCTCACTTTTATTCAACACAGTACTGGAAGTCCTAGCTGTAGCCACGAGACAAGAAATAAAAGGCATCTAAATTGGTAAAGAAGTAAAGCTGTTGTTATTGTCAGATGACATGATAATATACACAGAAAACCCTAAAGACTCCACCAAAAAACTATTGGGTTTGTTACATAAATTCAGTAGAGTTTCAAGATACAAAATTAATATACAGAAAACAGTTACATTTCTATGCATTAATAACAAAGTTGCAAAAACGGAAATTAAGACAATAACCCTACTTACAATTATACCAAAAAGAAAAAAATACTTAGAAATAAATTTAACTAAGAGAGTGAAAGACCCGTAGTCTGACAGGTCTATAAGGAATTCATTAAAGAGACTGAAGAAGACACAAACAAATGGGAAGACATTCCATTCTCACAGATGGGGAGAACCAACACTGTTAAAATGTCCACACTACACAAAGCAATCAATAGATTGAATGCCATCCTATCAAAACACCAAAGGCATTTTCTGTAAAACTACAACACATAATCCTAAAATGTGTGTGGAACCACAAAACACCCCAGAGAGCCAAAGCACTCTGGAGTAAAAACAAAGCTGGTCGCATCACAATCCCAGATTTCAAACTATACCACAAAGCTACAGTAATCAAACAGTATGGTACTGGCACAAAAATAGGCACAAAGATCGACAGAGCAGAACAGAAAGCCCAGAAATAAACTAGCACTTATATGGTCAATTAATCTACAACAAAGGCGGCAAGATTATACAATGAAGAAAAGGAGGTCTTTTAAATAAATGTGTTGAGAAAAATGGGTAATTACACGCAAAAGAATGAAACGAGACTGCTTTCTTACACCATGTACAAAAATGTTCTCAGAATGGATTAAACACCTAAATGTGAGATCTGAAATTATAAAACTGCTAAAATGAAACATAGATAATAATCTCTCAGACACTGGTGTCAGCAAAATTTTTGTAGATCTGTTTCCTCAGGCAAGGGAAACAAAATAAAAAATAAACTATAAGCACTACACCAAAATAAAAAGCTTTTTCACAGCAAAGGAAACCATCAACAAAGCAAAAAGACAAACTACTGAAGGGAAAAGATATGTCCAAATGGTATATATCATAAGGAGTTAATACCCAGAATATATAAAGACCTGATAGAAATCAATAATGGAAGAACAAACAATCCAATTAATAAAATGGGCAGATAACCTGAAAACATTTTTTTCCAAAGAAGACATACAAATGGTCAACAGACAAGTATAAAGATGTTCAACCACTAATCATCAGGGATATACAAATTAAAACCTCAATGAGACATCACCTTACATCTGTCAGAATGTCTATTATCAAAAAGACAAGAAAAATGTTCTGATGAGGACACTGAGAAAAGGGAAACTTAATACACTGTTTGGTGTGAATTTAAAATGGTACAACCCTTGTGGAAAACAATATAGAGGTTCCGCAAAAAAATCAAAATTAGAAATACCATGTGATCTTGTACAATTCCAATGCTGAATATTTTCTGAAAGAAAACAAAAATCAAATTTTGAAAAAATATGTGCACTCCACTGTTTATTGCAGCATTATTTACAATAGTCAAGAGATGCAAACTACTTAGCTGTTCATCCAGAGATGAATAAAGATATGGCATATACACAATGGAATGTTACTGAGCCATTAAATATAATGAGACCTTGCCATTCACAACAACATGGATGGACCGAGAGAGTAGAATGCTAAGTGAATTAAGTCAGACAAGGAGGGACAAATACCATATGATTTTACTTATAAGTGGAATCTAAAAGAACAAAACCAATGAACCAAGGAACACACACACACACACACACACACACACACACACACAAACAGATGTTTAAACACAAAGAATGAATTGGTGGTTGCCAGAGGGGAGGTGGGTAGGGGAATGCATGTAGTAGATAAAGTGGATTAGGAGCTACGAACTTCCAGTTATAAAAATAAACAAGTCACGGAGATGAAGAGTACAGCATAGAAAATACAGTCCATAATATCGTAATAACGTTGTAATGGTGACAGATGGTGACAATACTTCCATGGTGAACATTGAGTAACTGACGGAATTGTGGAATCACTAAGTTGTACACTTTAATATAATATTTTAATTATACTTTAATAAAAATAAATCATTTCCCATAAAAAGAATATTGAAAAGTAATAATACAATGAAAAATAAATTAATATTTTATTGTTATGATCAGTTAGGTATGTTGTAATTATCTTCTCTTCACCTTCTTTCCAATGACTTCCTAAAGAAGTTTTCCTTTTTTGTGGTCAAATTAGCAATATGTTCCTACATAAATTATAACGTGTGTCTCACCTAATAGGAATTCCCTGTGAAGTCACAAGCTCTTATCTACTAAGGAAAATTCTAAAACTTGCCTTTTACATTAGGTCTTTAATCTCACTGGAATGAATTTTTTAATGGGTGAGACTATGTTTTACTTCTATTTTTCATATAGAAGTACAACTTTTCTACATTCTTACCCTCTCAATTTTATTCCATTAATCTATTTGTCTCTCAGCAGTATTACTGTCTTAACCTAGATTAATAAAAATTCTTTACATCTTATAAGGGCATTCCCCCACCTTTATTAACTGCTTTTAAAATTGCCTTAGGTAGCTATAGTCATTTTTTTCCATATAAATATTAGAATCAGATTGTCAAGTTTTAAGAAAACCCCTTATAGGATTTTGATTAGAATTTCTTTGAATTTATAGATTAATTTGGGAGAGAAATTATGAATTTATACTAACTTTTCTACCCATAGACATAGACATCTCTTTATTGTTTGCATTTACCAAATGTTCAAAAATATTGTATAATGGAATTCATGCACATCTTTTGTTGCTATTTAAAGGACATCTTTGAAAATATACATATTTGTTGGGGCACCTGGATGGCTCCATCGGTTGAGTGTCTGACTTCAGCTCAGGTCATGATCTCGCAGTTCGTGAGTTCAAGTCCTGCATTGGGCTCTGTGCTGAAAGCTTAGAGCCTGGAGCCTGCTTCAGATTCCGTGTCTCCCTCTCTCTCTGCCCCTCCCCTGCTTGTACTCTGTCTCTCTCTCAAAAATAAATAAAGATTAAAAAATTTTACTATATATATATATATATATATATATATATATATATATATAATATTGTTAACTAACTGGAATTTAAATAAAATTTGTAAAGAAAAAAAGTAAAATAAAATATTTGTAAACTCTTGAACTCTTTAATTGGCATAGAAAACTTAAATTGATTTTTTGGTATATCGATTTTATGTCCAGCATGCTTGATGAAATCTTACTAATTCATTTGTCTTCTCTTGACTTATTTCTAAGGACAAATCTACCATCTCTGGGGATTATTCTAGAAGATGGTGGCATAGGAGGACGCTGAGCTCACCGTGTCTTGCTGGTCCTTTGATTCCACCCACACCTGCCTAAATAACCCAGAAAACCGCCAGAAGACTAGCAGACCAGACTCTCCGGAGCCAAGCGTAGACAAGAGGCCCACGGAAGAGGGTAGGAAGGGCAGAGAGGCAGTTGCGCGCTACACGGACTGGCAGGAGGGAGCCGGGGTGGTGGAAGGGTGGCCCGACCGGCAAGGCGGAGCCCCCGAGTCTGGCTTGCAAAAGCAGAGGGGCCGGACGGAGTGAGTTCTGACAGCCAGCGGGACTTAACATCTGGAATATTATAAGTCAACAACTCTGCTCGTAGAGCGGGAGGGCAAAAGGACACCGGGAGGGAGAGGTGTTGAGTCCCGGAAGACAGAGCTCAGCTTGGCGAGGAACAAAGGCACTGGCCAGTGCCATCTCCCTTGCCCATCCCCCAGCCGAAACACCAAAGGGAACCATTCCCCGTCACGGCACTTGCTTGCATTGCACAAACACCCAACGCTGTGCTTCTGAGGATCCATCCCTCCAACAGGTCTGCCTCCCTGCTGGTGCCGCAGGGCCCCTCCTTAAGCGGACCACCGAAGGCAAAGTGAACTGAGCCTGCCCCTCCCGCCCCTGTGCACCTTGTGGATCCACCTGGGCTAATATGCCAATCCCATCAAAGCAGCACCTCAAGCTTGGCAGTGTGCATGCAGCCCAGACAGGGTGAGTCCTGCCCCTGGGACAGGGGAAGATAAGGTACACACCAGTCTGACTGTGGTCCCAGCGGTGGGCTGGGGACAGACATCAGGTCTGACTGCGACCCTGTCCACCAACACAAGTTACTCTGCACAGCACACGGGAAGTGCCCCGCAGTTCTGTGCCACCCCAGGGACTATCCAAAATGACGAAATGGAAGAACTCTCCTCAAAAGAAACTCCAGGAAGTAGCAAAAGCTAACAAATTGATCAAAAATGATTTAAGCAATATAACAGAACAAGAATTTAGAATAATGGTCATAAAATTAATCGCTGGGCTTGAAAAAAGCATAGAGGACAGCAGAGAATCTATTGCTACAGAGATGAAGGGACTAAGAAATAGTCATGAGGAGCTAAACAATGCTATAAATGAGGTGCAAAATAAAATGGAGGTGACCACAGCTCAGATTGAAGAGGCAGAGGAGAGAATAGGTGAATTAGTAGAAGATAAAACTATGGAAAAAGAGGAAGCTGAGAAAAAGAGAGATAAAAAAATCCAGGAGTATGAGGGGAGAACTAAGTGATGCAGTCAAACGGAACAATATCCGTATCATAGGAATTCCAGAAGTGGAAGAGAGAGAGAGAAAGGGGCTGAAGGCGCACTTGAAGAAATCATAGCTGAGAACTCCCTGATCTGGGGAAGGAAAAAGACATTGAAATCCAAGAGGCACAGAGAACTCCCTTCAGACGTAACTTGAATCGATCTTCTGCATGACATATCAGAGTGAAACTGGCAAAATACAAGGATGAAGAGAGAATTCTGAAAGCAGCTAGGGATAAACAGGCTCCCTTACAAAGGGAGACCCATAAGTCTAGTGGCAGACCTATCTACTGAAACTTGGCAGGCCAGAAAGGAATGGCAGGATATCTTCAATGTGATGAACAGAAAAATATGCAGCCGAGAATCCTTTATCCAGCAAGTCTGCCATTCAGAATAGAAGGAGAAATAAAGGTCTTCCCAAACAAACAAAAACTGAAGGAATTCATCACCTCTAAACCAGCCCTACAAGAGATCCTAAGGGGAACCCTGTGAGTGAAATGTTCCAAGGACCAGAGACATCACTACAAGCATGAAACCTACAGACATCACAATGACTCTAAATCCATCTTTCTATAATAACACTGAATGTAAATGCTCCAACCAAAAGACACAGGGTATCAGAATGGATTAAAAAAAAAACAAGACCCATCCATTTGCTGTCTATAAGAGACTCATTTTAGACCTGAGGACACCTTCAGATTGAAAGTGAGGGGATGGAGATCTATCATGCTACTGGAAGTCAAAAGAAAGCTGGAGTAGCCATACTTATATCAGACAAACTAGACTTTAAATGAAAGGCTGTAACAAGAGATGAAAAAGGGCATTATATAACAATTACAGGGTCTATCCATCAGGAAGAGCTAACAATTGTAAATGTCTATGCGCCAAATACAGGAGGCCGCAAATATATAAAACAGTTAATTGCAAACATAAGCAACCTTATTGATAAGAATGTGGTAACTGCAGGGGACTTGAATACCCCACTTACAACAATGGATAGATCATCTAGACACAGGATCAATAAAGAAACAAGGGCCCTGAGTGATACATTGGATCAGATGGATGTGACAGATATATTTAGAACTCTGCATCCCAAAGCAACAGAATACATTTTCTTCTCGAGTGCACATGGAACATTCTCCAAGATAGATCACATACTGGGTCACAAAACAGCCCTTCAGAAGTATACAAGAATTGAAATTATGCCATGCATACTTTCAGACCACAATGCTATGAAGCTTGAAATCAACCAAAGGAAGAAGTCTGGAAAACCTCCAAAAGCATGGAGGTTGAAGAACACCCTACTAAAGAATGAATGGGCCAACCAGGCAATTAGAGAAGAAATTTAAAAATATATGGAAACAAATGACAATGAAAAGACAACAATCCAAACGCTTTGGGACGCAGTGAAGGCAGTCCTGAGAGGAAAATACATTGCAATCCAGGCCTATCTCAAGAAACAAGAAAAATCCCAACTACAAAATCTAACAGCACACCTAAAGGAAATTGAAGCAGAGCAGCAAAGACACCCCAAACCCATCAGAAGAAGAGAAATAATAAAGATCAGAGCAGAAATAAACAATATAGAATCTAAAAATAACTGTAGAGCAGATCAATGAAATCAAGAGGTGGTTTTTTAAAAAAATAAACAAAATTGATAAACATCTAGCCAGGCTTCTCAAAAAGAAAAGGGAGATTACTCAAATAGAAAAAATCATGAATGAAAATGGAATTATTACAACCAATCCCTCAGAAATACAAGCAATTATCAAGGAACACTATGAAAAATTATATGCTAACAAACTGGATAACCTGGAAGAAATGAACAAATTCCTAAGTACCCACACACTTCCAAAACTCCAACAGGAAGAAATCGAAAACTTGAACAGACCCATAACCAGTGAAGAAATTGAATCAGTTATCAAAAATCTCCCAACAAATGAGAGTCCAGGACCAGATGGCTTCCCAGGGGAATTCTACCAGACATTTAAAGTAGAGAATACCTATCCTTCTCAAGCTGTTCCAGAAAATAGACAGGGAACTAAAACTTCCAGACTCATTCTATGAAACGAGCATTACTCTGATTCCCAAACCAGACAGAGACCCAGAAAGAAAAGAAAACTACAAGCCAATATCCCTGATGAATATGGATGCAAAAATTCTCAATAAGATAATAGCAAATTGAGCTCAACAGCATATAAAAAGAATTATTCACCATGATCAAGTGGGATTCATTCCCGGACTGCAGGGGTGGTTCCACATTTGCAAATCAATCAATGGGATACCTCACATCAATAAAAGAAAAAGAACCATATGATCCTGTCAATCAATGCAGAAAAAGCATTTGACAGGGGCGCCTGGGTGGCTCAGTCGGTTAAGCGTCTGACTTCGGCTCAGGTCACGATCTCAGGTCCGTGAGTTCGAGCCCCGCGTCGGGCTCTGGGCTGATGGCTCAGAGCCTGGAGCCTGCTTCGGATTCTGTGTCTCCCTCTCTCTCTGCCCCTCCCCCGTTCATGCTCTGTCTCTCTCTGTCTCAAAAAAAAAAAAGTTAAAAAAAATAAACAAGAAAAAGCATTTGACAAAATTCAGCATCCTTTCTTAGTAAAAACCCTCGAGAAAGTCAGGATAGAAGGAACATATTTAAACATCATAAAAGCCATTTATGAAAAGCCCACAGCTAATATCATGGGGAAAAACTGAGAGCTTTCTGCTTGAGGTCAGGAACATGACAGGAATGTCCACTCTCACCGCTGTTGTTTAACATAGTGTTGGAAGTTCTAGCATCAGCAATCAGACAACAAAAGGAAATCAAATGCATCAAAATTGACAACAATGAAGTCAAGCTTTCACTTTTTGCAGATGACATGATACTATACATGGAAAACCCAATAGACGCCACCGAAAGTCTGCTGGAACTGATACATGAATTCAGCAAAGTCGCAGGATACAAAATCAATGTACAGAAATCAGTTGCATTCTTATACACCAATAATGAAGCAACAGAAATTGAAATAAAAAAACTGATCCCATTCACAATTGCACCAAGAATCAAAAAATACCTAGGAATAAACCTATCCAAAGATGTAAAAGATCTGTATGCTGAAAACTATAGAAAGCTTATGAAGGAAATTGAAGATACAAAGCAATTGAAAAACATTCCATGCTCATGGATTGGGAGAATACATATTGTCAAAACGTCAATACTACCCAAAGCTATCTACACATTCAATGCAATCCCAATCAAAATTGCACCAGCATTCTTCTTGCATCAGCTAGAACAAGGAATCCTAAAATGTGTATGGAACCACAAAAGACCCCAAATAGCCAAAGTAATTTTGAAGAAGAAGACCAAAGCAGGAGGCATCACAATCCCAGACTTTAGCCTCTACTACAAAGCTGTAATCATCAAGAGCATGGTATTGGAACAAAAACAGACACATAGACAAATGGAATAGAATAGAAACCCCAGAACTTGACCCACAAAAGTATGGCCAACTAATCTTTGACAAAGCAGGAAAGAATATCCAATGGAAAAAAGACAGTCTCTTTAACAAATGATGCTGGGAGAACTGGACAGCAACATGAAGAAGAATGAAACTAGACCATTTTCTTAAACCATTCACCAAATTAAACTCAAAATGGATAAAGGACGTGAATGTGAGACAGGAAACCATCAAAACCCTAGAGAGAGCAGGAAAAAAGCCTCTCTGACCTCAGCTGCAGCAATTTCTTACTTGACACATCCCCAAAGGCAAGGGAATTAAAAGGAACAATTAACTATTGGGACCTCATGAAGATAAAAAAGCTTCTGCACTGCCAAGGAAACAATCAAAAAAATTAAAAGACAACCAATGGAATGGGAAAAGATATTTGCAAATGACATATAGGATGAAGGGCTAGTATCCAAAATCTATAAAGAACTCACCAAACTCCACACCTGAAAAACAAATCCAGTGTGAAGAAATGGGCAGAAAACATGAATAGACACTTCTCTAAAGAAGACATCCAGATGGCCAACAGGCACATGAAAAGATGCTCAATGTCACTCCTTATCAGGGAAATATAAATCAAAACCACACTCAGTTATCACCTCATGCCAGTCAGAGTGGCTAAAATGAACAAATCAGGAGACTCTAGATGCTGGTGAGAATGTGGAGAAATGAGAACCCTCTTGCACTGCTGGTGGGAATGCAAACTGGTGCAGCCACTCTGGAAAACAATGTGGAGGTTCCTCAAAAAATTAAAAATAGATCTACCCTATGACCCAGCAATAGCACTGCTAGGAATTTACCCAAGGGATACAGGAGTGCTGATGCATAGGGGCACTTGTACCCCAGTGTTTATAACAGCACTTTCAACAATAGCCAAATTATGGAAAGAGCCTAAATGTCCATCAACTGATGAAGGGATAAAGAAATTGTGGCTTATATACACAATGGAATACTACATGGCAATGAGAAAGAATGAAATATGGCCTTTTGTAGCAACGTGGATGGAACTGGAGAGTGTTATGCTAAGTGAAATAAGTCATACAGAGAAAGACAGATTCCATATGTTTTCACTCTTATGTGGATCCTGAGAAACTTAACAGAAGACCATGGGGGAGGGGAGGGAGCCGAAACATAAGAAACTCTTAAAAACTGAGAATAAACTGAGGGTTGTTGGGGGGTGGGAGGGCGGGGAGGGTGGGTGATGGGCACTGAGGAGGGCACCTGTTGGGATGAGCACTGGGTGTTGTATGGAAACCAATTTGACAATAAATTATGTATTAAAAAAATACTATCCTCTCTGAATAAAATGGCTTATTTCATTCTCCCTAGTTCCAACAATTAATTTATTTTCTTGAACTTATGGGCTGGAAAAAAAACCTGGGTAAATAGAAAATGATGAAATCACAGTTGGCATCCTTGCCTTTTCTAGATTAAAATTTTACCATTAGATTTTTGATACAGATTTTATATATTTCTGATACTAAACCACCTCCGGAGTTAGCTGGGAAGACAGCGGAGCATGAGGACTCAAAGCTTGCATCATCCCATGGAAACAACTAGAAAACACTTGTAGCAGCATAAATAACCTAGAAAATGCCTGATAACTGGCAGAACAAGTTCCACAACTAAAGGTAGAGAAGAGGCCACCCTGAAGAAGGTAGGAAGGGCGAAGATGTGGTCCGTGTACAAAACACACTGTGGTACTCCATGATGAGGAGGGAGCCAGTGGTTCAGAGAAGGGTGGAAAAACAGACTTTTGCATCAGGGAGCCCATGAAGGGGGAGGACAGTCTCCTGTAACATTTGCCTCTGAAAGGGGGAGAGGGTGAATTTCTTGAGTTCTTACAACCATAGATCTAACCTATGACAGGTTCGAGATTTTCTGGGGCCAAAGCCTCGGATTTTAAAACATTAGTGGGCTGGGCTCCGGGAGAGCCTTGAGGGTGTTAGGAAGAGGAACACCCCCCCTTCTTAAACAGACAACACAACAAACGGTCCTTGTAGATAGGACTTAAAGCCAGCAGCGGGGGCAGATGGGGGTTAGAGCAATGTGCTGATCTCACCATGAGCCCAGAAAGACAAGAATCACAGGAATCACCCTCCAGGAACAAAGCAATGGGCAGACAGCATAAACCATGGTCACCTGTTGGAACCAGCATGGTGCCACCACTTGTCACCTAACTTGCTTGCACCAAACTCCCTCCCCGCCAAAAAAAAAAAGACTAGCGAACACCCTGCCAACAACACGTCTGACATGTGCATTTTGAGGGACCTCAGTGGTGGCAGGAGCAGGTCTCATTTTATAATAGACCACTGCACACCTTGTTAAAATGTGCCCCACCTGACCAGGGGCCACTGTCCATAACAGGACAATAGACCCTCTGCAGACAACTGGACTGAAGGAAAAAGACCAAGAGCCAGCAGCTGAGCAGACACAAGAGACATAGGAAACACTTCTTGATGCTCCACGTCCTAAGGAACAGGGGACACTGAACTGCAGGGCACGACAGGACTTCTTCTTCATAAGGCTATTACCAATAAGAGGAGGAAAAGCAGTTGACTTTCCTAACACACAGAAAAGCAGCCAACGTTTAGACAAAATGAGGAGACAGAGTCATATCTCTCAAATGAAAAAACAATAAACCATAGTAAGAGACCAGAGAGAAATGGATATAAGTAATATGCCTGTTAGAGAATTTAAAGCAATGACTGGAAAATCACTCACTGGACTTGAGAAAAGAGTGGAGGATACCAGCCAGACCTTTAACAGGGAGATTAACAAGAACCAATCAAAGATCAAAAACACAATAAATTAAATTAAAAATACACTAGATGGAATAAATAGGCAAGGTGAAACAAAGGCACAAATTAACAATCTGGCCAAGTAATGGAGAGTAAACTAGCTGAACCAAGGAGAGGAAAGTAAGTTAGGCAAATAGAGAATAGCCTTAGGGAACTCAGTGACTCCATCAAACGTAATAACATTCACATTACAGGGACGTCAGAAGAAGAAGAGAGAGAAAAGGGAGCAAAAATTTATCTGAAAAAATAATAGCTGAAAACTTCTCGAATCTGGGAAAAGCAACAGATATCCAGATGAGGAAGCACAGAGATCACCCCAAAAGTTCAACTCATTGAGTCCACACCAAGACACATAGTAATTAAAATGGCAAAAAAGTAGTAAGAAAAAAATAATTTGAAGCAGCAAGAGAAAAGAAAACAGTTACAATCAAGAGAAACCCCATAAGGCTCCCAGCAGATTTTTCAGCAGAAAATTTGCAAACCAGATCAGAGTGGCAGGATATATTCAAAGTGTTGAAAGGGAAAAATCTGCAGCCATGAACACTCTATCCAGCAAAGGCATCATTCAGAATAGAAGGAGAGATAAAGAGTTTCTAGAATACACAAAAACTAAAACAGATCATGACCACTAAACCAGCACTACAAGAAATACTAAAGGGGACTCTTTGAGTGGAAAGAAAAGACCATAAGACAAAATATGAAAAGCAAAAACACAGAGATAGTACAATAAATACTTCTGTAACTATCAGTCAAGGGTTTCATAAAATAAAAAGATATAAAATATGACACCACAACCTAAGATGTTGTGGGGGTAGAAGAGTAAAGGATGGGTTTAAACTTAAGCAACCATCAACTTAATATAGACTGCTATATGCAGTAGATGTTACATACAAATCTAACTGTAACCGCAAATCAAAAATCGGGAATAGACATGCAAAAAATAAGGAGAAAAGAATCCAAGCATATCACTAAAGAAAGCCAACAGACTGTGAGAGAAGACAGCGAGTGAAGGAACAGAGAAGAACTACAAAAACAACCACAAGAGAAGTAACAAAACGGTAATACATACACACCTCTCAATAATTACTTTGAATGTAAATGGACTAAACATTCCAATCAAAAGACACAGGGTGACAGAACAGATTTTTAAAAAATGAGAACCACCTATATGCCACCTACAAGAGACTCATTTTGGACCTAACGTCTCCTGTGGATTCAAAGTGAGGGGATGGAGAACCACCTATCATGCAAATGGATGTCAAAAAAAAGCCAGGGTAACAATACATATATGGGACAAAATAGACTGTAAAACAAAGACTGTAACAAAAGGCAAAGAAGTACAATATATAATAATAAAGAGGACAATACAGCAAGAAGATATAACAACTGTAAATATTTGTACACTCAACATGCAAGAACCCAAATATATAAAAGAGTTAATAACAAACATGAAGGTAATAAATGACAGTAATACAATAACGGTAGGAAACTTCAACACCCCATTTATATCTTTGGACAGATCATCCAAACAGAAAATCAACAAGGAAACGGTGGTTTTAAATGACATGGTGGGCCAGACAGATTTAGCAGACATTCAGAACATTCCATCCTAAAATGGCAGAATACCTTCTTTGCCAGTGCACTCAGAACATGTTCCTGAAGAGATCCCTTATTAGGCCAGAAAACAAGTTTTACAAATTCAAAAAGACCAAAGTCATACCAAGCATCTTTTCTGACCACAGTGCAATAAAGCTAGAAATCAACCACAAGAAAAAAACCTGGGAAGAACACAAATACACAGAGGTTAAACAACATGCTAGTAAACAATGAATGGGTAAACCAAGAAATCAAAGAAGAAATCCACAAGTTCATGGAAACAAATGGAAGTCAAAACACAAAGCCCAAAATCTTTGGAATGCAGTAAAAGTGGTTCTAAGAGGATAGTTTATAACAATATGGGCCTACCTCAAGAAGCTAGAAGAATAAACAAATAAACAGCCTAACTTTACACCTAAAGGAGCTAGAAAAAGAAAAACAAACAAAACCCAAACCCAGGAGAAGGAAGGAAATAACAAAAATTAGAACAGAAATAAATACATAGAAATTGGGGGAAAAAAATGAAACCGGGAGCTGCTTCTTTGAAAAGATCAACAAAGTTAATAAACATCTAGCCAGAGTTGAGAGAGAGAGAGAGAGAGAGAGAACACAAATACACAAAATTACACGAAAGTGCAGGAATAAAAATAAAGACCACAGATAATCTGACAATTGTAGCAGATTATGAATACCTATATGCCTACAAATTAGACAACCTAGAAGCAATAGATAAATTCCTAGACACAATGTTAGACATTCATTAAACAGTTGGAGAAGTGTGTAAATACATGAAGGCTTACATTATATTTGCAAAGGTAATAATTATAGTATTCTAACGATCACTTCTAGATTATGCACATAGCCATCTGTCCCCAAAAGAGGTGAACTGTTCAGTTATCAAGTTGGCAAAAATTGTACTTAAGGTAAAAGAAAATGACCTTTCTATTTAGCAACATTTTACTATTTCGTTTTGAGGGATATTGAGCTTCATATATAATGTTCACCTTAGCAAGTGGCGATTATGTAAATGTCTATTGTATATGTCTGTCACTCTTATTCTAAACAGAAATTACCGATACAAGGAAAGCAGGCAAAAAAAAATCCTAGAAACATACAACCTCCAAAAACTAAAGCAGGAAGAAATAGAAACTTTGACCAGACCATTTTTTATCACCAATGTAATTGAATCAGTAATCAAAAAACTCCCAACAAACATAAGTCCAGGACCAGACAACTTAAGATGAATTCTACCTGTTCTTCTCAAACTATTTCAAGAAAATAGGAGAGGAAGGAAAACTTCCAAATTCAATCTATGAGGCCAGTGTTACCCTGATACCAAAACCAGAAGAAGACACCACAAAAAAAAAGAGAACCACAGGCCAATATCTCTCATGAATACAGATGCAAAATTCCTCAACAAAATATTAGCAAACCATATCTAACAATATATTTAAAAAATCATATACCATGATCAAGTGGGATTTATTCCCAGGATGTAAAGGTGGTTGAATATTTGCAAAATAATCAATGTGATATGTCACATCCGTAAGAGAAAGGATAAGAACCATATGACCATTCCAATAGATGCAAAAAAGGATTTCACGAAGTACAACATCTATTCATAATAACCCTCTGCAAACTAGGTCTAGAGGGAATATACCTCGAAATAGTAAGGCCATATATGAAAAACCCACAGCAAAGGTCATCCTAAATAGGGAAAAACTGAGAGCTTTTCCCCTAAGGTCAGGAATAAGGCAAGGATGTCCCCCCTCACCACTTTTATTCAACACAGTGCTCGAATTAGACAACATAAAGAAATAAAAGGCATCCAAACTGGTATCCAAAGTAGTAAAGCTCTCACTATTTGCAGATGACACGATATTACATATAGAAAATCCTCAATGCTCCACTGAAAAAACACTACAATAGATGAATTCAGTAAAGTTTCAGGATACAAAATCAATATACAGAAATCTGTTGCATCCTTATACAACGCAAATGAAGCAGCAGAAAGTGAAATTAAGAAAACAGTCCTAGGATTCACTGATGAATGGATAAAGAAGTTGTGGTTTATATACACAATGGAATACTACTTGGCAATGAGAGAATGAAATCTGGCCTTTTGTAGCAACGTGGATGGAACTGGAGAGTGTTATGCTAAGTGAAATAAGTCATACAGAGAAAAACAGATACTGTATGTTTTCACTCTTATGTGGATCCTGAGAAACTTAACAGAGGACCATGGGGGAGGGGAAGAAACAAAAAAAAAAAAGAGAGAGAGAGAGAGAGAGAGGGAGGGAGGGAGTCTAACCATAAGAGACTCTTAATAACTGAGAATAAACTGAGGGTTGATGGGGGGTGGGAGGCAGGGGAAAGTGGGTGATGGGCATTGAGGAGAGCACCTGTTGGGATGAGCACTGGGTGTTGTATGGAAACCAATTTGACAATAAATTTCATATTAAAATAATAAAATAAAATAAAAATAAATACAAAACAAAACAAAAACAGTCCTTTTACAATGGCACCAAAAACAAGAAAATATCTAGAAATAAACCTAACTAAAGAGGTCAAAGACTTGCACTCTGAAAACTACACAACAAGACAACACACACACAAAATGGAAATGAATTCCATGCTCCTGGGTTGAAAGAACAAATATTATTAAAATGTCTATCCCACCCAAAGCAGTCTACAGATACACTGCAAGCCCTCTCAAAATACAGCAGTTTTCACAGAGCTACAATGATCCTTAAATTTGTATGAACCACAAAGGACCCTGAAAAGCCAAAGGAGTCTTGAAAAAGGAAAAGAGCCAGAGATATCAAAATTCCCGATTTTCAGTTATATTACAAAGTGGTAGTAAGTAAAACAGTATGGTACTGGCATAAAAAAAAAGACACATAGATCAATGGAATAGAATAGAAAACCTGGAAATAAACCCACATTATTAAGTCAATTAATCTTTGACAAAGGAGGAATGAATATACAAAGGGAAAAAAGTCTCTAACAAATGGTGCTGGGCAAACTGGACAGCAATATGCAGAAAAATGAAACTGGACCACTTTTTCACACCATCCACGAAAAGAAACTCAAAATGGATTAAGATGTGAGACCTAAAACCATAAAACTCTTAGAAGAAAGCAGAGGCAGTAATGTCTGACATAGGCCATAGTCACATCTTTCTAGATACGACTCCTAAGGCAAGGGAAATAAAAGCAAAAACAAACTATTGAGACTACATCAAGATAAGAAGCTTCCGCACCATGAAGGAAACAATCCACAAAACTAAAATGCAACTTACTGAATGGGAGAAGGTACTTGGCAATGACATATCTGATAAAGGGTTACTATCCAAAATATGTAAAGAATTTATAAAACTCAACACCCAAAAAGCCACAATGAGATGTCACCCCACACCTTTCCGAATGGCTAAAATCAAAAACACAAGAAACAACAGGTGTTGGCCAGAATGTGGGGCAAAAGAATCCCTCATGCATTATTAGTGGGATGCAGTCAGTGGAAAACAGTATGGAGGTTCTTTGAAAAAAAATTAAATTAAAAAGTTGAATTACTATATGATCCAGTAGCCACACTACTGGTTATTTACCCCCAAAATACAAAAACACTGATTTGAAGTAATACATGCATCCCTATGTTTATAGCAGCATTGCCATTAGCCAAACTATGGAAGCAGCCTAAGTGTCCATTGATAGATGAATAAACATGTGAGATATATATGATATATATACACGTATATGTGATATATATGATATATATACACAGACACATGTGTATACACACACACAGACACACAGTGGAATGTCATTCAACCATAAAAAAGAACAAAATCTTGCCATTTGCAACAACGCGAATAGAGCTAGCAAGTATTCTGCTGAGCGAAATAAGTCAGAGAAAGACAAATACCATATGATTTCACTGGTGTGTGGAATTTAAGAAACAAAACAAGTGAGCAAGAGAGAGAAACAAAGAAACAGACTCTTAAGGAGAGAGAACAAACTGATTGCTACCAGAGGGTGGGTGGAGATGGGTGAAGTAGGTGATGGGGATTAAAGAGTACATTTACCATGAAAAAAAAGCAATAAACACCTGTGCTTCCTTGGCTTGCATATATCTTTGCCATGACATGCATCTCGAATACCTAGGTTAGTTTTGATTTACCAATGTTATATTTCAGATATTTGCTCCTATAACCTCAAGAGTAGCCTGTAATTTCTTTGTGTCATTTGTTGCACAGCCTAAGAAGTTTGGTCAAGTCATGGGGCGCCTGGGTGGCTCAGTGGGTTAAGTGTCTGACTCTTGATCTCAGCTCAGGTCATGATCTCCTGATTCGTGGGATCGAGCCCTGCATTGGGCTCTGTGCTGACAGTGTGAGGCCTGCTTGGGATTTTCTCTCCCTCCCTCTCTCTCTGCCCCTCCCCCTGCTCACTCTCTTTCTCAAAACAAATAAACTTAAAAAAAAGTTTTTTAAATAAATACGAAGTTTGGTCAAGTCTCTTCCAGAGAATAAAAATACATGCATATATATCTGAGTTCATTAATAATCAGTCACTAGAAGTTTAAGAATGAAAAGCACCCATCTGTACCCATCAATCTGCAAATTAAAATTATAAAATAAATGTTAAAAGGTATAGCAATGTAAAATTCTTACATAGTGCTCGTACAAATGTGAATTATTACAGCAACTCTGAAGAACAGTTGTGTGATATTTAATAAAGTTGAAAATGTTCATATTCTACAACTCAATACTTGATATATTTTTTTAGAAAAATACTCCACACATGCTCATACAGAGATCCATGTAAGGATACCCACATAAGCATTTTGAAGTAGCAAAAAATTTAGAAATTGAAATATTCATCATGTGGGTAATGAACTATTAAATCCGATAAACAGTGGAATATTATACTGACGTGAACAATAAATGCATTGGCTAAATTTAATATAGATGAATCTCGCAAACAATGCTTCATGAAAAAGTTGCATAAGAACACAGTCTGAAAACATTTGTATATTTTTTTTTTCTTAAATAATTTTCATTTCTGGGGAAATAAGAAGTTAGGTTATTTGGACTGACCCTCTTAGCAACAAAAAATGTTATGCTGAATAAATTATATGTATTTTATATATACATGTATTATAACATAAAATTATATGCATTATATATACATGTACATATAATTTTGTTCTTAAATGTCTCAAAAAGTTGACAACAGGCTAAGAAAAAACTAAGTCAAAATCTAAGAGAAGTAGGAAACATGAGAAGTGAATGGGTTACTGAAGGTGTGTTTGCCTTGAGAAAACAGTCTGGTGAAGGTGAACTTTGGTTTAAAGACCACCTGGGACCAGGGATAGAGAAGTCACTTGATTCAGTATGGTGGAAATACTCCATAATGTGAGCTTGCTTCCCACCTGCTTGTTTCACGGACTCACATTTTTCCCTTGAACTTAACCTCAGTGGGAGTATTTACAGATATCAGCAGACAGGAAAAATCAGGGCTGGGTTTAAACTGAAGCTGAAAGCCGTTTTTGTTTAATGAATACAATTTGCACAAGGGCAAGAGTAGTTTAAGAGTAGGTCATATATCAGGTTTAATGACAGACTGATTAGTAAAAACCTAGTAGACCGTGATGCAACTCCATTTGTTAAATCGTGGCTGAATTAACACCTGTACGTTTGCTATGGATACAAGAGTTAAGCAAAAAAAAAAAAAAAACAGTTAAGCATCTGTAAGAATCAACTGGCTAGAGGATATTTGCAATAATGAATATGCTCTAGTATTTGCACATTGCGTGCTGTGTATCCTTTATAGCAGTAAAGTTTTGCAATGTACATAAATTATACATATAATGTATATGCATGTGCATATATGTTTATGCAGTTTTATGCATTTTTTTAAGTGCTGGTTCTTACCATTTACCAGCATCCCACATAGGCAGGCAATTTTACGAGCATTCCTGGTGACTTTTTTTGTTGTTGTTTAATTTTCTTTAAAATAGTTATTTATTTTTAGGAGAGTGCACGGGAGGGAGGGGCAGAGAGAGGAGGACAGAGGATCCAAAGCAGGCCCGATGTGGGGCTTGAACTCACAAACCACAAGATCATGACCTGAGCCGAAATCAGACGCTCAGGTGCCCTTCCTGGTGACCTTTTGATCAGTAAGCCTGAGCAAGGGCAATCTTCCCCAAACCTGGTCCTGCACCAAAATCATGTAGAACATTAAAAAATAATAATAAATATTCCTGGGCCCCGCAACAAATACACAAAATGGGAACCAGGACCACGGCTCTGCGAAGATGTGTACCTATGTGTAATGTTGTTGCCAAGCGTGGGGAAATGTAAGCCTAACGTTCCAAAGTTCGGGAAAACACTGTATTTGGAATTAACTTTTAACCAGGGGCAGAAAGTAAGGAGTTTGGAGTTTGGGAGGTGACGGAGCAGGTTGGTGGGGACGGAGCAGGTTGGTGGGGACTGATGAGTTAGTGGTGGAATTTTTCAAAGTGTAGCCTAAGGGTGACCTGGCTTACACTCAACCAATGGAGAGTGTTAACACTGGGAGCCCCCAACCACCCCCCCCCCCCAAGCCTATGCGATCAATCAAAAGAGTTAGGAGGGAGGTCTGGGAATCTGCATTGTAACATGCATCCTTAGGGGAGTTTTCTTCTGTTTATTCTTAAACAACAGTTTAAGAATCCCAGAACTGCAGAGTTCTTAATAGTCTTTTTCAGGAAAATAAACGCTTTTTATTGACTGATACTTGCCTTGCCTACAAAAACAGCAAAGAATTCTATTATTTTCTCTCTCTTTTCTTACACCCTTGCCAATAAAAGGTCCATTTATTTATTTACTTATTTACTTACTTGTTTTTCTAGCCTCCATGCATCAATGAAACCATCGCAAGGTAATTTTCCTAACAAATTTAGGACTTTGCCTAGAATCAAGAACTATAACAACGAAGCAGTCTGAAAGCTTTAGACCTTTAGACACCACAGCTGTAACACAGTTCCTTTCTAAAATTACTAGCAAATTATAATAGTAAATCATAGTAACAGAAGGGGGTAGGGGATGAACTTGATAGAAAGTTAATTAGCCCTTAGATTCTCTTCCTGACACTCTCATACCTTCTAAGTGTGTGGCTTAGTGGAATTTACAAAGCTATTGGTATTTGCAAAATGCACTGTTAAACACAGAGCTCACTTTACTATGTCTCTTGTAAATAGAATCAGCCGGACAGAAGTAATATTGTGAAAAGAAAATGGAAATACTGGTGGAGAATACAGCTCCATCACAAAAGGTGGACAGGGTCCAATCAAAACAATTTTGAAAAACTTTGAGGTTCATTTGTTTCTTTAAAGTCCGATAAATTTTACATCACAATACTGAAATAATCATATGTACTTTTACACTTAGCCTCTAACTTATAGATAAGAATTTAGTATATAAAAATATTTATTAAATTGAATGTTCAGAAATAGTATTCGCACACATCTTCCAGAAATCTTTATTTTTTAACAGAAATACTGATTACAGATAAATGTTTTTTTGGTTTTTTTTATACCCCCTGCCAGGACATCTCTTTAAGAAAAATTAGCTGTAAGAAAAACCTTGGGAGTAGTTTAGAATGATTAACTGTAAAATAATAACAATGCATAGCTACTAACAATAATTATAACAGATACATATATTATCTCTACTTGCATATGTTATTTTGTTTTTTTTTAACCTGTGCATTATATCAGCTCTAAAGACATACAAGTATTAAATAGTGTGTTATAACTATGATTTTACATACGACTACAGGTTTTATGTCCTTTATGAACAGGGAAACATGAAATGATAAGTATTTTCTCAAATAGATGAATAATATTCTATATTTTTACTCTCTGTGAATACTTACACATGTAGGGTCTTGTCTAAGATGTGATTGGCCTAGAATTTCCCAGTAATATATTTCTAACAACCTGGAGCCTTTCAACTTCGATGGGGGGAGAACTACATACACATAAAGGGAGGACCTACATCCTGGGTCCCAGTTCTCATTTTAATTGTAATTTATGAAGGAATAAATTCTTCTGTGAGCAAGGCATTGTGTAGAAGGCTAAGTAGAACAAGAGAATATTCACCCTGGACGAGGCTGTAACGTAGCGAGCCGCAGAGGTGCACAACACGAGACAACTGAACCTGGAGAATGAAGCTTCTGGAGAGAACACTTCGGGGTGCTACTCCTCCGCGGGATGCTACTCCTCGGGCGTCTTCCCCAGGACGCACTTCCGCGGGAGCGCCACCAGGGGGCAGCAGAAGAGCGGGATTGGCCCGCTGGCGCCCGCGGTCCCCCGGGCTCTCCGCGTCCCAGCCGTGGCCTTCCCCCTCACCCTCGCTGACGGAGCCCCAGGGGCCCTGCCCCTAACTGCGCGGGAACCACGCACCGAACCCACGCAGCCATCCAGTGTGAGGCTCTGCGCCCCCGCGAGTCGCCGCGGCCGCGCCAGCGTGCTGAGCACGAGAGATGCTCCAAGCCCCGCAAAGGTCTGCGTCGGGGGGGAGCCGTCCGGGCTCAAGTCTGATTAGGACGGGGGTCCCCGGGCCCTTTGATCTGCGCTCTTCAAGGCGAGTCCCTAAACAGGCTTCGTTCCCCAGCGCGGCGCTGGCGTGAGCAGCCTGCGGGCACCCAGGCACGTGCGGGGGACTCGGGGCTCCCTCTGAGCTCCCTCCGAGCTGGGCCTCCCGCTGGGTGCCCTGGGAGCTGGGGCGCCCTCTGGAGCTGGGGCGCCCTCGGAGCTGGGCCTCCCTCTGAGCTGGGGCCCCCCTGCTAGGGCTCCCGCTGGCCTTGCACGTGGCACACGGGGAGCTCCAGGGTCCCTCTGGTTTTGTGACCCAAGGATGGTGGAGAGCCCTGCACGCATCACGCGTCCCTTCTCTTGCCAGCCAGGAGTGCGGGGTTCTGCTGCTGGCCTGCATCCCGGGTCCCTCCCGCCCACGCTGAGACGGGGTCTTGGGACACAGAATGCTTTCCAGGCCCCGCTTCCTATATTCCACCTGAGGGTCCCCTTGAGGCTCCCCAAGCGTGAGATTCGGTGACGGGTGGGGAAATGCATTCGGCTCCAAAACAGGACAGTGTTGTGAAGAGAAAGAACTTTCCCACGCTCTCTGGCTTGCTCTCCGTGTAGGTGTGTGTGAGGGGCGTACTCAAGGTTAACCGGGGTGAACTGCTCCCGTCATTCATGTTCGCCGTTTGGACTGTTCGTATTCGCGGCATTTTCTCCATGAACGTCGGACAAAATTTAGAAATGTATGTGTAGATCACCATCTTTAAAAGAAAAAAAAAATCCCCTGGTTCAGGTATTCACCTATCTTCAGAGACGTCAAACTCTGAAAAAAACTTACATGTTTTCTTCAAAATCAAAATACAGCATTGATGTCCTTGACGAGCCCTCTTACAGGATATTCTTATTTAATCAGAATGCAAAAGGCCTCCTCCTGGCAATGATTTTTCTTTTTTTTAAGGGAGAGACTGGCTTGCCTAGTCAGAAGGGGCCTCTCCACCGCCCCCCTCATGTCATCTTATAACTGAAAGACCAACACCAACGCTAGAATTAAATGGTTTGACCGAGCCCCCCGGATTGACCAGGCAGCTGCAGGCGTCACAGAAGCCCCCAGGGCACAGCGCCGGACTCCTGACACCCCAAGGAGATACCTTTCTTGGGTTCTGTACGCGGTGATCCTTGGAGAGGATAGGAACTCAGACATGAAGGAAAATGGTATTTCTCTAGATCCGGAGTCTGTTTTCAAAAGGATCCTGTATCCTGCTTTCTGCTGCCATTGGCCAGTCCTCATGGTTGTAAATGTCAAATCCTTTAGCAGGATGCTAGGGTGGCCGTTTTGCAATCTCTGTAACCACACCACAGACCTTTTTCAGCGTCAGGACGTCAGGAAAGATCTTCTCTGGTTTTTCCTTAAAAGTTTCTGGGTTCTGGGCTCTATTGTCAGCTAGGTTGTTAATGTCTTGCTCCTGTAAAGCACATCTTCTGAGCTGGGATGGAAAGCGACCTGCGGGCCTGATTTTTCTGGGTGGGCCATCTCCACTGACCACACCAACATAACTGTTGTCAAATCTCACCTTCTCTTTGCACTGAGGAGTGCAGAAAAGCCTAATCCAGCCTCTGGGGAGTCGGGGGGGGGGGGGGTCCGAACACGGGCCTGGTCTAAAACCCCTTTAACGTCATGAATAGCATTAACACCAAAATCTTTTAAAGGCCGATAAGAAAGTCATAACTTTTTTTCCCCCTAAACTCGGGAATGAGGAATTCCTTCTAAATTTAGGATCGGTACCAACAAAAGTGTTGACAACATTCGCCACAAGCAATGACATTTATTTAATGTTTTCCTAGTCAAGTCAAATTTAATGGTAAGAATGGAAGAAAGAGAGAAGGGAAGGAGGGAAGGAGACAGGGAGCGAATTCAATATGCAGCAATCACAGAAGAAGCTCACAGAAAGATGGAAAACTTGTCTGCCAATAGCATGGTGTTTTTGAGGTGTATCTGTCTGTCCCTCTGGCTCAGATGACGAGGTGGAAATGCCGCACTTGTAACGTGAGGGATCGCACGTACCATCTTGCCATTGGTGACTTCGGAGGTTTAATTCCACATTGGTAAACACATTCTACCTATTCAAAAAATCTTGGGCCACCTGGGCAGCTCAGTCAGTTGAGTGTCCGACTTCGACTCAGGTCATGATCTCGAGGTCTATGAGTTCATGGCCGCATCGGGCTCTGTGCTGACAGGTTGGAGCCTGGAGCCTGCTTTGGATTGTGTCTCCCTCTCTCTCTGCCCCTCCCCCACTCATGCTCTCTCTCCCCCTCCCCCCCTCTCAAAAATAAACATTAAAAAAATTTTTTTTAATCTTGCACAAAATGTTAAACCTATTGCATTAATTATGGGAATATTGAAAAGATGAAACAGGAGGCAGGGGTCCCTAAAGAATGAAATGACCTTTTTCGGTCTTCCCGATGACCTTGTAGGTGACCAAATAGAACCTGTTCTGGAAAAACCTTTACCCCCATTCCCATATAATCATTTTTGTTTCTCCAACTACTCCCAGACTGAAGGCTTCCGAGGACAAGGAGAGTGCCTTTAATAGTTTGGGGGTGTATTCTCCAAGGTAGTAGGATAGCATTTTGCATACAATGGGCATTCACTGAATGTTAATTGGCTGCTGATGGAACCATGAACCTCCCTTTACCCCCTTACCCATCCTGTTCTTTTGTGGCCAGAGAACAAACTCAATCCCGGAAGGGGTTTTCAGATGGAAACTCCATTGAAAAAAGTAAATTTTCCCATGGGGAATGAAGAGTTGGCTTTACACATCCTGGGTTCTCTCTAAATTTACTTGAAAAAAAAAAAAAGTAAATGATGCCATTGGGAAGGAAGAGTAGGCTTGCCACGTACTGGGTTTCTCTTCTGTGTGACTTGTGAGCTTACCACCCCTCCCCCGACTCAATTACTTGAAGATAGAGAACTTGAGCACTCGACTTTGATTGAGCAGCACCAAGTACCCTGCTTAGCACATGGTAGAAACTCACATATTCACCAACTTATTAGCTTTCGGATCAGGAGGACAGGAGCAGCATGGTAAGTAAGGAAGGAGACAGACCCCTCCCCCCACCTTAAAAATCCCCTAGCTCAACACAGTAGATTCTGTCCAAGCTCCATCGATACTAAACCGCAACAGACATACATATCCAGGGATTGAGATTGAATTTATAAACACGCCTTTTTGTTAAGGGTTCTCTTTTGTTGTTAATTTAACTGGTGCTCTTGTTTCTGAGCCAGACAATAGTTTCATTTGTGAATCCAAGCTCTTAATGAACTAAATTTGTGAAATGCATACCACGTCTTTCAAAGAGAGGAAGAGAGATTGGTCAGAAGTGTGGCACAGCACGTTTTTAGAAATATTTAAGTAGGACAACAGGACTAAGAAGTATTTTCACCCTCCCCAAGGTCAGGGGATTCTTTCTCCACATCTCAGCATCGTAAGAAGTTAACAGAGTAGAGATTTTCTACTACACCAAGGTGCTCGACACCTCAATTACTGGCATTAGTATCAATATTTTGCAAGTGACACTATGGCGCCTAAAGTCCCCTACAGCCTTACCCTGTTATTTTATAATACCTCTCCATCCGTATCAACTTCCTGTCAACTGAAGATACGGCCCTTTCTGCCTAAGAGAGACCTGGCTTATTGCTTATTCTCCATAAAAGGTATATAGACTCGATTCTTAGGCTCATTAAAAAAAAGAAAAGAAAAATACAACGAATATAAACAGCTTCCCCTTTGTTTCCAAATTCCAGTTTGTGCCAAAAACTTCTAAAGTTGTAGCCAAGCCTAGATCATTGTACGTGTCCATAACAAGATCTTTTTAAAAATATGTGGGATTTGGTCCATATTAGAATTTCAAGAAGCAATTACCAATAAACCAGAGGAAATTTCACGGGATAGATGGAATTTGGGATGGGAGGGATATCGGTTTAATTAGAGGCATTAGTAAAGGGTTGTTTGGAAGATGCTCTTAATGTGACCTCTGAAACCCAAGCAATGAGAACACAGACCATTACAGACTTTTTTTTTTAACCCCTCCCCCTCTTAACTTTGGGATTACACCTACTTCAAGGCTCTCACCGGCTGTACTTGGTGGAGATGGGGGGGGGGGTCATGAATATAGGTCAGTGTGTGTGGAGTAAGAAACACCTTAGAGGTTAGGGTGCACAATTTTAGGATGTCCTAATCTTGCTGGTTCAACAGCGATTATTCAATCATCTCTTCCTTTTATTAACTTGCATAACAGGTGTCCGTTTTCTGACACTGATAACATCAGCCTACTATAAAAATAGTGGGGGCACTTTATTTTTTATTACTACCATGATGATAATAGTCTCCTGAATGTTTATATCATTGCATCCGCACCCCCCAAAGAGCAATAACCCGGAGGGTACCCCAATGCCAGCGCACCGAGCTTCCAACAGGTTTTTGTTTCGTAAATGGTTTTCGAATGTGTAAGCAGCACAATCTTCTTCACCCTGGCGGCTCTTCGCTATTTTTGAACCCTGATCCACACGACGGCCGCCTCACGTTCCGGTTCACTTTTCCCCTTCCCGCAGCTCGTCTTATCTCCCTTGGCGGGGTACCCGTCTGGTCCCGGCTTGTCCGACCGGGGAGCAGACCCGGGCCTTCCCGGGCTCCGCGACCCGGAGTACTAATGAGGAAGTCGGGCGCTGAGCCCCGAGGCTGTCTTATCTGCCCGGGTCAACCACCACCGAGAAGGGCGGGCAGCGAAGGACCACCGAGCCAGCCCCCGGGCTCTGGCCGTTGGCTCTCTGGCCACTTTGATGTCGCGCGCCTGCCTAATCAAGTTCATCTCCTGGCCGCGGCTGCTCGCATCCAGAGAGAAGCATTCAACAGTCTGATTATCGGACACTTCCCTCCACCCCGAACTCCTTTCCAAACGCGTCTCTCGCCTCCCTCTCTAAACTTCCCATCAAAAGAGAATTAGTCCCTCTTCCCCCTTACCCGCGTTTGATGTGCAAATTTCCTGCTCTTTGCACATTTTTCTCGCGGTGGCGGCGGGAGGAGGGGAGGGGAGGGCTGGGGTGGGGGGCTGGGGTGGAAGGAAGGGGTCGAAGCGAACCAACTTAAACCGAGGAACTCACTGCCAATGAGTAAAGCGGGGCTCTGGAAGGTTAATCAGCAGCCGGCGGCGGCTACCTGGCCCTGTCGCGGGGCCCTTTGGGTAGAGCCCCCGGGTCGCCGGAGGGGCTGAGTTTAACACCGAACGTGTTTAAGGCGCACGGAGTGGTCGGGGGGAGCACCACCTTGGCGCTCTCTGAAGCGCTTCCGATCCCGACAGCACCACCCCGGCTGCCAGGGGAGGGCGCGGGGGGCCCCGGGTCCCTCCCTCCGCCCGCGTCCGCTCCAGTCGTCTGCGCCCCGAAGCGAGCTGAGCCAGGGGACCGGCCGCGCCGGGGAGGGCGGGGTGGGGACTGCCGAGCCGCCGCCACCCCCCCCCCCCCCCGTGTACACACACACCCTCCGGCCCCTCCCAGCGCTTTGAAATCCCATCCCTGCTTTGTCGTCTCCCCCGAGGGGCCGGGATGCTCAAGCCCGCCGTATAAAGGCAGCCGCGGCGGCGGTGGCGGCGCAGACCTGCACCCGCAGTGGGGACTCGGGGACCGCGGCAGGCTCTCGGGGCGCTGACCGCAGCCGTGCGCCGCGGCTTCCAGGCCCCCACCCCCACCCCCTGCACAGTGCCACCGGTTCCCGCCGTCCCTGCCTGCCCTCCCCAGAGCCCCTCCGCGATGCCGGCCCTGGGCGCAGCGGGAGCCACGCGGGTCTTGGTCGCCCTGGCAGCGGCGGCCCTTTGCGGTCACCTCCGGCTGGGAGTGAGCGCCACCTTGAACTCGGTCCTCGTCAACTCCAACGCCATCAAGAACCTGCCCCCGGCGCTGGGCGGCGCTGCCGGGCACCCGGGCTCGGCGGTCAGCGCGGCGCCGGGGACCCCGTACGAGGGCGGGAACAAGTACCAGACCGTTGACAACTACCAGGTGAGCGGGGGCCCGGGGAGAGGGGGCCCGGGGAGCGGGCACGCTACGACCCCGCAGGGGCTGGGGCGGGTGGGGTGAGGTGGGGTGGGGGGTCCCAGGTGGGGCGGTGCGCGGCTCGGGGCGCCCCGGGGGCGGCGCGCACCGCGGCTTTGGAGAGGCGCGCGCGGAGGCACGGGTCCTCGGACGCGCAGGTGCCTCACCCCTGCCCCCCCCCCCGCCCCCGCAGCCGTACCCCTGCTCTGAGGACGAGGAGTGCGGCACCGAGGAGTACTGCGCCAGCCCCCCCCGCGGGCCCGGCGCCGGCGCGCAGATCTGTCTCGCCTGCAGGAAGCGCAGAAAGCGTTGCCTGCGTCACGCTATGTGCTGCCCGGGAAACTACTGCAAAAATGGTGAGTCCCCAAGTCCCTCCTGGACCAGCGTCTCGAAGCGGGCCGCCTGCGGAAGGGAGGCAAACGCTCCCGGCTTGGCTAACGCGACGGCGCCACCTGCGAGTGGGTTTGCATGGAGGTGGCCCTGACGAGCTGCGAGGGCGTAATGGGGGGGGGGGGGGGGCGGGGGAGCGGAGGTCTGGGGCGTCTCGTCTTCACCCGCGCCCCTCGCCCGTTTAGCACGACTCCTCACCTCCGAGGGAACCCTTCCGTGAAAACGTGTCTAGAGAGCGCCCTGACGTCCCCGGGGACAGAAGATGGGGCCCCCTGGACAAGCTCACCGTGCCCTGGGGGACCGGCCTGGGCATTCAGCACCCTGTCCATTTTCTTACAGGGTCTCTCACGGCTCTGCCACACTGGCCTCCCTCTGGTGACCCCGTTAACACTGGTATCAGGCCGGAGACAGGGGTTTCTCTGGGCTGGCCCCCCCCCACCTTAAGGGGGATCTTGGTACCCAACCACCCCGGGCGCTGCCCCCCCCACGCCTGCCTCCACCTCCTGCTACCTTAAAATCAGTCCTCCTCCCCCCAGCACAGATGCACTGAAACTTAATGTCTGAAAGGGGTAGGCTCCAATACTCAAAGAAGTCTCCAGAAATAAACCTAAGGGTGGCAACCCTCTGCAGGACCCAGTAATACTCAGGGATGAACTAAGCAAGTCTCTGTAATAGAGAAGTTATACAGGGAAATAACTAGTGGGTGAGATTGTCATCTTCCAGGCAGCTAGTGTTGCCTTAGTGTAACCTGGTCCTATATGGGTCCGGCCAGCCTCCAGGGCAGAGAAGTTATTTTTAAGGACAAGTTTGTAAGTGACTAATTTTATTTTCTACCCCAAGGGTGATATTAAAATGGGCAGAAATCTCCCTGCCACCACCACAGTTGGTAGAAAAGTATTTCAGGCAGCTGTATCGGGGCTGTTGCTTTCGAGTGCCTAAGGAGGGAGCGTGGCTTGTGTTTCAAGTCACGTCACCGCAACGAGGCATCCCAAGCTGGTGCAGGCGGAACGGGCTCTCAGAGCCGTGGGTGATTAACTCCCGGCTGTGATGTGTTACTGTCGTCTCCTGCTCCCGTAGGGATATGTATGCCTTCTGATCACAGTCCTTTCCACCGAGGAGAAATCGAGGAAACCATTATCGAAAGCATTGGTAACGATCACAGCACCCTGGATGGGTATTCCCGAAGAACTACGCTGCCCTCGAAACTGTATCATACCAAAGGTAAAGCCAGTTCACCTTCCTTCTTTGTCAGCACCTCCCAGGCGTCCTCAGGATTTCCTCCGTGAGATGACGCAGGCTTAGTAGTGACCATGTCCTTTTCTGCTGTCTCCCGCTTTCCAGGACAAGAAGGTTCCGTCTGTCTCCGATCGTCAGACTGTGCCACGGGGCTGTGTTGTGCCCGACACTTCTGGTCCAAGATCTGTAAACCTGTCCTCAAGGAGGGTCAAGTGTGCACAAAGCACAGGAGAAAGGGCTCCCACGGGCTGGAGATATTCCAGCGCTGTTACTGTGGAGACGGCCTGTCTTGCCGGATGCAGAAAGATCACCATCAAGCCAGTAACTCTTCAAGACTCCACACCTGTCAGAGACACTGAGCCAGCCGTCCAAACACAGACTCCTTTTATATAATATATGCGATGAAAACCTTTCGTGACTTTGGTCAGCTCAGTCCTAAAGGATGTACAAATCCTGTGGTTATGATCAAGCATTCCAATAATACCTTCTGAAAACCTGGAGTGTAAGAGCTTTGTTTCTTTATGGAACTCGCCTGTCGTTGATTGCAGTAAATTACTGTGTTGTAAATGCTCAGGGTGGCACTTACCTGTAAATGCGACAAGACTTAATTATTTTTCTAAAAGGTGCTGCATTGTCCGTTGTTTCTCCTGTTATGTAAATTTTTGTACACATTGATTATCTTGACTGATGTTCTATATTGAATTGAAATAAATAATTTCAGCTTCTACTTGCTAAATGTATAACCCTTTCCCTTTTAATTCTAGACTCCAGAACGCAAGAAGCTTTCGGAATGACCAACAATAGGCATCTAAACTTAATCATGGACATACTCGCTTATTTTCTGAAGTGTACTATCTCAGTGCTTAGATTATGTTCCTCTCTAGGCTGTGATAGTGCTCGAAATAAAATTTGACATTTAATACCGTGAAATGTTACGAGTACAAATACATTTCGGCATTGTGATTTTTAAAAGGGTGTGTGTGGGCATGTGCACTACGGGGACAGAAAGGTAACATGTTGAAAGATGATCAGAGGAAGATATTGTCTCAATGTCCTACAGTAATGGTCAATTCTAGATTAAAGAAACATGTTCTCCATTGACAAATTCAAATCATCAGGCTATAATCATGAAAATGAATCTTACGTTACTACTTTCAAGAATAGTTTCTGAGGCGCCTTGATGGCTCAGTCAGTTAAGCGTCTCTTGATCTCAGCTCAGGTCATCATCTCATGGTTCGCGAGTTCGAGTCCCACATCGGGCTCTGTGCTGACAGCTCAGAGCCTGGAGCCTGCTTAGGAGTCTGGGTCTTTCTCTCTCTGCCCCTCCCCTACTCATGTGCTTTCTCTCGCTCTCAAATATAAACACTAAAAAATAGTTTCCAAATAGTTAATTACTACTGAGGAGTAAAAGGAAATCTCCCACAAAATACCAAAGAAAGTACTTGATGGTTGGCAGGAATGGTGTGCGTGTAAATACAGTTGATACATATTTGCAGATTTTGTACGAAATTAGTAAATTTGAAGCATCTTAACTACTACTTCATGCCAGGAGGACTTGTTATAATTAGTAAAAACTGAGAATCCTCTCTTATGCCCTGATTTCCTGGTCTTACTAGGTGGGGTAAATATTTCCATTTTTACGCCCCTGAAATTGGCTCTAAGAGGATATAGAGATCGATTGTTGAGAAGAAAAGTCACAGAAATGAGATCTAAACTGGCTTTGCATTTCTCCATGCCAGCTTTGGTACCGGCCACTCTGATCCAGGGGGAGGGGAGAGGAGCCTGTCCCCGCTTAGACTTGTTCTGTAATATTCTCATCTATACCTACACCACCAAATGCTGGGGTGAAGGCACTCCCAAGGACAATCATTGATCAATTGTCCCAAAAGTTTCTTACCTAACACAGACCTCCTAGGAGGCTGGTTGCTTTTGTATTCCTGGGAGTGGTTCAATTTCAAGGGGCTCCGCCAAGGAGACCTGAGGTTGGGTTCCCTCTTCGGGGACAAGCCAACTGGCAGGATGTCTGTTACCACCCTTTTGTCTCCAGATTCCAGCCTCCTCACCCTGGAGAGACATTGTCTATATGTGCTGTTTGCTCAAGTGCCAGGAAGGCCAGTTCTGAGGCCCAGGGTCTCCAATGGAGGAGCCACAATAGGAAACCTTTTCCTCAAAAACAAAGAAGGGTCTGTTCCGAGAGGGGAAAGGAGCAAGCATTTAAAGGGCCTTGTTAGGACACCCCTTCCTCTCTCCAGGAGCCCAGGTAGATGTCTGTGCATCTCAGCTCATCAATGTTCCCTCTGCCCCTTGCTCCCATTTGGGATGGGGGGCGGGGGGTGGAGGGGAGATCAGGAGAACCCAACCCAGCAGGGATGCCCCCTCTTTCTATCTGAGAGGGAGAGGCTGGGAGGGGATTTCCATCAAAAAGAAGTTCTGCGTATTTGTAAAGGTGCAAAAAACATCAAGGCAACTGTAGATCCTTCATTAGCTACTAATGGCGGCTGGGACATGGAACCCAGACACCACAAAGTCAGAAGCAGATCATTCAAAGAATAGTCAACATTTTAGACAGCGATTGCCACTATTTATGATTTTACTTCCAAACAAGTTTTTCAAGTGTTTGAGGGAGGGGAAGGCAGCCAGAGGAAAGAGAGTCCCAAGCAGACTCTGCGTTGTCAGGTCAGAGCCCGACTCCCGGCTGGACCTCACCAACCATGACCCGAGCCGAGATGAAGAGTCAGAGGCTTAACCGACCGAGCCGCCCAGGCGCCCCTCATTTCTTCGAATGGAAAACACAAGGGTCTGGGGATGCGTTCACAGGGCTCTTTAATGGGAGCATCCTCTACACGTGGCCCTGCGTTTTTGCTTTTTACTTTACGCGTCTTGAAGATCATTCTAGGCTTCTCTCCACGTGCTCATCGTTCCCATCGCAGTAACCGTGTAATACGTTGGGATGGCTATACCGTAATTTATCTAGTCATCATGGAGACCTTTTCATTCTTTTCCCAGTGGTTCTGCTGTAGCTAATATGCTGCAAGCATACAATTTGTGTGCGTGTGTTCTTGTGCTGGTACGGTCATAGGATAAAGCAAGTTGTAGGGTAAGTTCTGAGTTGTAGGATAAAATTTTTGAAGCGAAATCTGAAATCGAACTTGTTTTCTATAGCTGAGGGGAGGCATGGGCATGTCAAGATGCCTGCTTATCACTGATCGAGTGAGGATTAAACTCTTGCTAAATTGTACCCAAGGAGGAAGAGGGAAATACAGGCTTATCCCAACAATTTCACAGTAATCTCTGGCATTTAGTTAAAGGTAGACTTGCTCTAATTCCTTTCATTTTAAAGTAATTATTAAATAAAATCCCAAGCAAGTCTTTTCTTCATCCCTTTTTTTCTTGTTTTACTTTACGAGCTTAATTTTCGCGTTTTGTTTAACCCAAAATCTATTGATAGAGCAAGAATAGGGATGTATGGTTTAGAGGAAATGCCACACATCTGCAGCCCAAATAGGATTATTCAGAATTCAGCACATCACAACACTGTATGGATTTTTCCCGTGGCAAATCAAAGCGTGCTCACCAAGTCCTGGGATGAGTAACGTAATTATACAATTTCCAGTCTCATTAGTTTCAGTATTTCTAATTGCACAAACTAATACTCATTGCCACTCATGACAATTTCCAGTGAAATCATTACATTTTCCTTCATTGTTGAACTTTATCATGCTACCAACTTTTTAAAATGGTTTCAATGAGAAATGGACAGTGTTACCAGTAGGCTTATAAAACGTGTCCTACGGAGTTCTGGATTGCCATTTTCCTAACTTTCAAAGTACTAATCTGAGGGGCTCCTGGGTGGCTCGGTGGGTTAAGCATCCAACTTGGGCACAGGCCGTGATTTCCCAGTTCGTGAGTTGGGCTCCATGCTGAGCACAGAGAGAAGGTTTCGCTCTCTTCCTCTGTCTCTCTGTCCCTACCCCAGTCTCTTTCTCCCTCTCAAAAGTCAATAAACATTAAAAAAAGAAACAGTATCTGGAGTCAGACAGGGCTGGATGGAATCACGACTTCCTTGTTCCTAACTGCATGGTGTTGGACAAAGGAGATGTAGCACCTCATGGATAATGTGGAGACAACTCCAACTTAGAGTATAGATAGGAGGATAAAGCATGCATTATCAATACTTAGCATTATATCTAGCTCAAAGTACTCCATTTTAGGTCTTCATCATTAGACGATAAAACCTATATATTATAGGACACTACTATAGAGAGTATATATAGTAATACCTGATATATATTCATACAGATGGAAAAGTTAGCCTGTAGGTCCTCATAAAACGCTTTCAGGACAGTGATATAGGAACCATCTTCAAGGTCTTTTTATTTCAAGGAAGAGAAACCATCGAAACCAGAAAAAGTAACAGGAGGCGCGGGTTGGAGTGATACCTCTCCCAAAAACAAAAACAAAAAATAAACAAATCAGCATAGAAGCCATTCTGCAGACTGGCTTCGTTCACTTGCTAACGATTTCTGCTCTACTGTAATTTGCACAGGCCTGTGGCCCCTCATCCTGGCATGCACTCTGTCCTCATTATAAGTGGTTTTTCAACTCAGGTCAGCTTAGTACACTGCTTTGTCTCTCAGACTTAGACCCTGATTCCTCCCCTATGGTTCTGACTGGCTCAGCTTTGATTAGCGGTCCACCTCTGGTCCAGTTGGCTAGCTTGCCCACCCTGATCCTAAAAATCTAACCCTGCCAACTATATCCAGTCCACCACTGACAAGAACTTTGATAGTTCTACAAGAACGAGTGTAGGAACAGGTACCACAGGTCATGTTCACCACATACTAATTCTGAAGGATGAGAAGGAATTCACAAAGAGAAGAAGAAAGATACTGAAGACAGAGGAAGCGATGTGAGCCAAATTATGAAGATATGAAAATAAAAAAATACACACTGTAAAGGGGCACTAATTCACTCTGGTTAGAGTGTTGGTATCTGGGAGGAAGACCGCTCCGATGTTTGTGATCTAGGAAACAAAACAAAACATAACAAAAAAAACTCTCCATTTTCAGCAACAGCTACCATGTTGGGTAGTCATGGAGGTTGCAGATGATCTGTTTGAGACAGAATTTGTCTCAAAAGACTACTAGTTTGTCCTCGAAAGACAGGTTTGTTTTGTTTTGCCAAAAGTTATAAAGTAAGGACAACATTACTTCATTTCCGTTAAGAGTGGTCATATTAGGTGGAGTTGGGAGTTTGAAAAATTATGTTTCCTAGGATTCTGTTTTTGACTGATGTAATTAATGAACAGCTTTCACAAATCCTAGGTTTTTGCCCAAGGTATAATTAAAATAATGGGACCAAAAGTAAGATAAACTAAAATAACGTGACACGGTCTGTAAATAGTAATAAGTGTAAACTTGCATTGGAAGGCCAGGAGCAACCAACCCCTGCCATTAGAAACTATTAAATAAATTCTGCAGTAAAAAGTAAAGTCAGCTGAAGGCATGAACATGGCAAGGCATGATCTCTCCGCAATACATTTCACAGTATTTCATACTAACTTTATCCTCAAGAGCAGAAATGACTTTTACGAAGAGTTCTATTATTGAAGTATTTCATAATCTGTGACACTCTGAAGTTTAAATTAAAAGCAGGCAATGATACTTAGTCTTGACTACACCAAATAAAAGGTTTTCCCACAACAAAGGAAACCAACAAAGCAAAAAGGAAATCTACCGAATGGGAGAAGATATTAGCAGAGGATATACCCAGCAAGGGGTTAATATCCGAAACGTACGAAGAATTTTTATGACTCAACACCAAAAAACCCCAAATAATCCAGTTAAAAATGGATAGAAGCCGGGGCGCCTGGGTGGCGCAGTCGGTTAAGCGTCCGACTTCAGCCAGGTCACGATCTCGCGGTCCGGGAGTTCGAGCCCCGCATCAGGCTCTGGGCTGATGGCTCGGAGCCTGGAGCCTGTTTCCGATTCTGTGTCTCCCTCTCTCTCTGCCCCTCGCCCATTCATTCTCTGTCTCTCTCTGTCCCAAAAATAAATAAACGTTGAAAAAAAAAATGGATAGAAGCCTGAATAAATATTTCTCCCAAGAGGGCATAGGTGGCCAACAGACAGGTGAAGAGATAATATCACTCATCATTAGGGAAACGCAAATAAAAGCACCTCACACCTGTCAGAATGCTAGTCTAAAAAAAATGGGGTGCCTCGGTGGCACAGTCGGGTAAGCGTCCGACACTCGATTTCCGCTCAGGTCATGTTCTCGTGGTTCGTAGGATCAAGGCCTGCGTCAGGCAGTGTTGATGCAAATGCAGAGAAAAAGGAACCCTCCCACACTGTTGGCAGGAATGCAGCCACAGTGGAAGAAGGTATGCAAGTTCCTCAAAAAGTTCAACATAGAAATACAAGCCAGTAATTCAGGTGCTAGATATTTACCCCAAGAAAATGAAAACACATTCAAAAAGGCCCATGTACACCTGTGTGTAATGCAGCATCGTTTACAATAGCCAAATAGGGAAGGAACTGAAGGGTCCATCAAGAGAGAAATGGATAAAGAAGGGGCGTATACGTGGACGTACGTGTATACACACACACACACACACACACACAGGAATATTACTCAGCCATAATAAGAGGAGATCTTGCCATTTGCAACAACACGGCTGGACCTCGAGTGTTGTGCTAAATAAGTCAGAGAAAGACAAAATACTGCATGCTTTCACTTCCACGTGGAGTCCAGAAAAACACATGAACCAACAAAAACCAGACTCTTAAATACAGACCAAATTGGGGGTTGCCAGAGGGAAGGAGGGGGGTGGAGATTGTGACATAGGTGGAGATTCCGAAGGACAAACTTCTAGCCACGGCAAAAAGGAGTCATGGAGATGGGAAGTATGGCACAGGGAATACAGTCAGGGAGATCGTAATGATGTTGTATGGGGGCCACACTTACGGCGAGCGTCGGGTAACCAAGAGAATTGTCGAGTCACTCTGCTGTACCCCTGTAACAACTGTACCGCTGGGTTAGCTATAATAATAAATTTGCAAGAAAATACTTAGTCTCGGCATAGGTGCAGAGAACCAGACACTCTCACACGCACCGCTAGGAGGAACCACAGTTAGAGCTACCTTCCTGAAAGGAAATCTGGCAGGGGTTTCAACACCATGAGAACTCTGATCCAGCAACTTCTAGAAATTGACTCTCAGAATCACGGATGCCTACAGGAGTCTGTCTGCGGTGACATTAGATTGGCAAAACTTAAAAATGAACTAGAGGTCCTGTAAGAGAATGGTTTACGTAGTTTGTAACAGGTCCTTAAAATATTCTGCAATCATTAAAGTGATCCAGAGAAATAATCCTTATGTTCCCATGTTAGCACATTTGAAAAAAAGCAAAAAGCAGATTACAGAACATACGCAGTAGGATCGGAGTTATTTGTAATAACACCAAATAGTTAAGTCTAGAGGACCATATCTGGAAGGTGCCATTATAGGAACTATTGAGTCTCCTTTCATTATTTTCCGTTTTCCTGGAGCAATCAGGCAAGGTAGGACTGAAGCTGACATTTCCTTGTGAACTTCTCTACACGTGAAAGCAGGGACCTTGATATAGCTCGTTCCGAGGAGCGAAATTACGAACAGCGCAGTGACTCCTTCATTTCCCACAAACTATAGAAAAGCCAAACATCCTTCCTCTGCTGACCAAACGGTTTTCCATTCAAGCAACATGGACCGGGAGAAGGCAATCTGGTACAGGGAGGCCCCACAACAATTGTTTGTTGAATGAAGAAATAAAAGGAAAAACAGGAATACTTGTGAAAATTTCAGTAAGATTACAAATGTACTTAAAAAAAATACTTGAAAGTATCCAGAAGGGAGAATAGGAAGTAGGCAAAAGAAATCATCACTGCCCATTATAATTGATCAACCCCCCCCACCCACCCCTTTATTCTGTACTGGGAGATCTTTGATAGAGTACAAAAGTCATGCACATACGTAAACCCATAGCAGGACATGGTACGGAGACAGCTTTGTTCCTGAGAAAAAGCTCCCCCTCCTTGTGAGCAGACACTCAGACAGGGTGGCTTCCGGTCTTAGGGGCAGGGGGACTGAGTTTTATAGCTAATTTAAAGGGGAAGCTAGAGACAAGGAAGAGGATGGACGTTCTTTATTCAGGGAGCTCGGCACATTTCGGAGTTTTATCGCCATCTCGATTATCTTCCTCATCAAGCAGCTCCAAGCGCTGCTAGGTTCAAACACTCAAGTGGCTACTGCAGAAAGTGTTTGAGGACAGAAAGTGAGAACTTCCCCATTTCTAAGACGGAGCTCCCTTTCCAGCAAAATTCAGAAACTGGCCAGTAATTTTCTTAGATCAACACTTCATTTGACAACTCTCTTCTCCTTGTTCACACCACCTCTCCCCCTTCAAGGAATCCTATTCTTACTTCCCTGGTTTCTTCCTTCCCTTCTCTTTCCCTTACTCTTTCCATAAAGCCGGCACGGTTTTTCTTTTTTTAATTCTAGGGGCACCTGGGTGGCAGAGTTGATTAAGCGTCCCCCTGTTGATTTCAGCTCAGTTTTTTTTTTTTAAATTTTTTTTTCAACGTTTTTATTTTTATTTTTGGGACAGAGAGAGACAGAGCATGAACAGGCGAGGGGCAGAGAGAGAGGGAGACACAGAATCGGAAACAGGCTCCAGGCTCCGAGCCATCAGCCCAGAGCCCGACGCGGGGCTCGGACTCACGGACCGCGAGATCGTGACCTGAAGTCGGACGCTTAACCGACTGCGCCACCCAGGCGCCCCTCAGCTCAGTTTTGATCTCATGGGTCCTGGATCGAGCCCCAAGTAGGGCTCCATGCTGAACCTAGAGCCTACGTGGCATTCTCTCTCCTTTCTCTCAAAATAAAAAAAATAATAAATTGAATTCTGCTTCTCTAATATTTTGCAGCTGTAGTCTCCCACCCTGTCCATTTCAACCTCAAGGGTGAAACGGTTAGCTATTCACCAAACCAGGTTTCCCTCCCTCCTAAGAACGTTCCCAGCCTCCCTTGCAGTCAGGTGCAGCCACATAACTGGTTTTTGTGCAACTGAAGAGGACACTGCCCGTTTCTCCTCATCCCTAAATCCAATGCGAGTGCATGTGGAAATTGGAGGTGACGGCAGAGCCATAGGAGACGCAGACATGGAACTTGTGACACACGAAGATGCTGTAGCTGCCACGTCTGAAGAAAAGAACCACACACACATCGGTACATTGAACTCTTCTTGAATTCTACTCCTGGAGGCGGCTCTGGAATGGGAGGTTCTGGAGTGGGAGGCTACGGCAGAGTTGGAGTGGGTCATCGGGGAGGTCGTGGGTCTGTTGGAACAACAGGAATGGGTAACATTTACAGTGGAGGACATGGCACCTTGATGGCTTGGGTGGCTATGGCCGTGGAGGTGGAGGCAGTGGAGGTTACTCTGGGCAAGGTGGCTTGAGTGGAGGGAGATGGCGTGGGGTGGATGAAAGCAGAACCACCAACACACAAGTCCTGACGACAGCGTCTGGTCTACTGGGCTTCCTTACAGATTTAACTTCTCTTGTATTTTAACCATTTTATAGTGACTGAGGGAAGGTGTTTTCAAAACATCGGGTAAAGCAACAGATTGCGATGGGAAAATCTGTACTCTGTAGGTTTTCGTTGTTGCACACTTGGACTTAAAAATAAGTTTTTATATTCAAACCACACACACACACACCCCCTCTGCACTAGCTTCTCCGGGACAACAAGGACAGCCTTGCAGGTTGAGCCTCTTCCAGCCGGGTTTCTAAGTGGTAACATCAGATTCCCCCTGCCCCCCCCCCCCCCCCCCCCCCCCCCCCCCCCGCCTCTTCTCAGAGCCAGAAATAAACTTTAATTGTGCTAAGCCCCGGGGATTTAGGAGGTTTTGTTTTACTTTAACTAACGCACACCTCAAGCTTCATCTTCCTCCTTCCTTGCCTTTGTTCTCTTCCCAGACCCTCCCTTTTCCCCTACCCTCGGTCGGGTAAACACTATGGGCACAGAGCTGTGGGGTGCGAGTCAATCCACACGGTTAGCATTTGTATGAAAACGTCAGAGCATGCACCGCTGTGTTGGACTAGCTAGAGGGATTCAAGAAGGTTTTCCTTTCCATACCTGGTGACACCTGTTCCCACATAAGCAATACAACTGGCAAGGAAGGGACCAGGACAGCAGCAATTGCTCAGAACACCTTTCAGGTACCAGAGACTCTTTCAGGTGAAGCCACATAGGCTTCTTCACTCCAGTCTCACCTCTCCCCGAGGTAGGGGTGTTTATTACTCCCGCGTTATAGTTGAGGAAACAGAGGCAAAGAAAGCTCAAGGTGTTCATCGGAGGTCGTGGCATGCCTAAGCGACAGAGCCAGGATCTGAAACCAGGAAATCTGCTCCAACGTCCAGACTCTTCGCCACCACTAACAGGGCTGGTTATTCGACCATCTGAAACCTCTGTAGCTCTCTCAAGTCGTTTCACAGTTACATTAAGAATAGGCCAGGGGCACCTGGGTGGCTCAGTCGGGTAAGCATCCGACTCCTGATTTTGGCTCACGGTTCGTGAGTTCGAGCCCGGCACGGGGCTCTATGCTGACCACGCAGAGCCTGCTTGGGATTCTCTCTCTCTCTCCCTGTGTCTCTCTCTGCCCCATGCCCACTCATTCTTGGTCTCTTAAAATAACTTTAAAAAAATAGGCCAAAGGTTTATCGGGTGACTTGGGAAAATGCAGTATCCAGTTTCTGCATTGAGACAGTTTTTATGAAATTCCATTAAACATATATTGGAAATGTAATGCTCTGGTGTTGAACACAAGGAGGTAAATACTAGATAAGTAAAACTGAAAGTAAACCCTCTTAAAGTGAAAAATAGTGTAAGCTCTTTCTTGGCTAGGGAGCTTTAAGGAATTAAAAAGTTTCAAGTTTAAAGTCACAGTCAGATTCATATGCTATTTCCCTCCTAAAAGAGAATGCTTTCTGCACCATAATATATTAAACTACGCTAGGATAAAATCCTCACATTTAAGGCCAGTTGCCAAGTCACCTATACACAATGTGTACTGGGTTTCCAATGTTTTTGCATTCTGATTATAGTTGCCTTTAAGCCCAGCCTTCAAAACCTTAAACCCTGTGTAGTGATAACTATACAAATGGTTACCGTTTACTATTGGTTAACAATTGAGGCCGGAGTTGTTTCAGCTTCTCGAAGAAAACTATCTAGTGTAATTATAATCATGGATTCATCCTAAGAGCTAGAAAGAGCTCAGACACACGTAAGATACTGAAACTCGGGATTTAAGGGACGGTTTTCCTTAGAGCACAAAATGGATGATAGACTCACAACTCTGAGGTAGAACTTGGAGCCAAGGTTGAATCTGCACATGGTTTTAGGTCTTAGGATAGTGCCAGGCACAAAGTAAGGACTAGCCTACTAAGTGGTCATCCTGCCACATCTTTGCATAGACTCCAGTGTGGAGGGGTTTTCAGTGCATCCTTGTGTGAAGAGAATTTCAGACTTCTTGTTTATTCAGGATGCTGTTGTCACATTACAATGGTGTCGTGTCTTCTGCCATCAAGAAGGCTTTTCCGTGTCAATTTATGTTCGAGAGGTCAAGGTGTTCAGTTTTAGTCCTACAGATACTCCTGAGTACATTTCAAAAGGGATGAGAATTTTAGAACTTTCTTAGGTAAGCCGTCCTCAACTCAGCTCACCTTCTCTAACACCTGAGGGAACTTTCAACTTTCAAGATGTCCTCAGTCAAAAGCTCTTAGGACTGGCCTACCCATCTGTCTCTCTTAAAGGTCTTCCACTGATACTGGAATGGATTCTAATTTTGGAACCTGCTGCTCTACATCCCCTTAATCAAAATGCTTCACTCCCAGAAGAGCTAGATAGAGGGTATGTGGAAAGAAACCAACCACTGGTTGAATATTCCCACACCAATACTTGAGCCTTGAGTGAATAGGTAATTCCAGGTGATTCTGTCAATGACCCCAGCAGTACATGGACATGTTCACTGTATCCACAAAACAGGGAGACAAGGAGATGCTGAGAGGCGAAAGAGGGTCCTTAAGCTCTTACAGCTGCAAGGTGGCAGAGAAGGGTGGAGATCAGGGTGCCTGTGGCCCCAAAGCCCACTTGATGTCAATGGTGACAAAAATGGTAACTTATTTTTTTTTCCAGGCTTGCGAGTAAACTTTATACTTTTGCAGATACTTCTTGGTGAAAACTCATTTTACTGAATTTTCAACTCAGACAAACTCCAGCATTTCACAGGAGACCTCCCCATTCTCCTGATGACGATTTTGTCTCCGTCTCAGCTTCTAAAGGGAGGCCTTCCCAGACCTGTCACTTATTAGGAGTTAGACGGCTCACGTGCTCTCCCAAGTTCTTTTTCATAGCTCTTATTCCAATGCTAGTGAGCTATCTTGGTCTTTATTAAATGGCGGTCTTTCCCATTCAACTGTAAGCTTCAGGAGCACAAAAGTCTTCTTCCTCTTTGTAGCCACAGAACTCCATCCTAGGCTTGCTGTGTAAGATGTGCTCATTAAGGACTTGCTACACCCATCAGTCAACTCCCCTGCTGTTTTCCCTTGAATGGATATGCCTTTATATTATTCACAATATACCTAAGTATACCACAATGTTCAGTAACTACATTACTCCCCCCCCCACACACACAGGACTATTTAAGTGCATTAAAAAAAGATTTTTATAATTACCTAATTACAAAGAATTAGGTAATAAAATTAACTCAATTAAAATTCAGCCAAAAATTACTTCCTGATTTACATAGGTTGTTGTTTAGTTACATAAATACAATTTTAAATCAAAAAAGGAATCATCACAAAGCATTAAAATTATGTATTCGTGTCCTCTGTTGTAGATTAATCCTATGCATTTTACTATTTCTTCTATATCATGATTAGATGGTTTTAAGACCTTGATGGATGGTTGGACTTTTCCAAACTTTTGTAAAAAGACATTTTACTCTAAGTTGTAATTCACATTCATTGAGACAAAGTAGCCACAGAGAACTCTAGTCTTACATGTTTCATAGGTTGACCATAAAACAACTACTGTCGTTATTAGAGAATATCCCTTTCCTGAAGGGATATGGAATGAGATTTTCAGCACCTGGATTGAAATCCAGGCAATACCCCAACTAACTAAAGTTCTGTGGATGCCATTAATCAGTGGTTCCAAATTTTGCTTTCACAGTGGGATCCCCTGGGGAGCTTCAAACACTACAAACACCTGTGACCCATCCCAAGGGATTATGATGGCTCAGTCTAGGGTGTGGTATCAGCTTTAGAATCACCTGTCAAATTCCAATGGGAACAAGTCTGGAAACCATTAATTTCTGTCTACTTCAGGCAAAGTAGCAGTATTGATGTTTCCACCTCAGTCTTGAGATGGAATATGGAAGGCCATATTGACTCTGAAACTCTAATTTAGACCTTAACTTTCCTGGGCTTGCCTGCAAAGGATTGCAGCTTGGGGAATGCTTAGGGCATTTCTTAAGTTGGTAATCTTTCATGACCTATGTGTCAAGACCCAAGACTGAGACTAATTCCAATAGAAGTTTGGGTAGTAAGTTTACCACTGAATGGCAAAGTCGAAAAAAAGAATATACGGATATTTTTAATCCCTCCCATCTCTAACCCCCCAAATGCATAGCTGAATTGAGCAGGATGAATTATGACCATTAGTTGAAAGTCAGGTTTAAAAGGAGTTTAACATGATGCGATTCATTAACTGAAGAGAACAGTCCTAGGAGGCTCTAGTGAAGTACCAGTTAAAGGATTTTGTAATCGAGAAATTGATGGTCTGAGAGGAAATGCACACACTATTAGCATGATTAGTATTTCTGTGCAAACTTCACAACATTTTCTTCCCAGAGCATAGAATGTAAATTCACCACTTAGTGGGCTAGAGACCATAGAGACTTAATAGGAAAAAAAAAAAAAAAAAAAAAAAAATCAGTGACATGAAGAGCTGGTTTTTTAAATTTTTTTTTCAATGTTTATTTATTTTTGGGACAGAGAGAGACAGAGAATGAACGCGAGAGGGGCAGAGAGAGAGGGAGACACAGAATCGGAAACAGGCTCCAGGCTCTGAGCCATCAGCCCAGAGCCCGATGCGGGGCTCGAACTCACGGACCGCGAGATCGTGACCTGGCTGAAGTCGGACGCTTAACCAACTGTGCCACCCAGGCACCCCAAAGAGCTGGTTTTTTAAAAGGTAAACAAAATCGACAAACCTTTCATCTCCCCAAAGACGACTCGAACAAGATCAGAAATGCAAGAGGCGAGGTCACAACTGATACCACAGAAATACAAAGGATCACAAGAGACGAGGACAGAAAAGGTGGCAACAATCAATTATCAGGGAAATGCAATTCAAAACCATAATGAGATACCATCTCATACCTGTCAGAATGGCCATTATCAACAGACAAGAAATAACAAGGGTTGATGAGAACCCAGAGAAAAGGGAACCCTCGTGCACAGTTGGTGGGAATGCAAACAGGTGCGGCCACTGTGGAAAACACTACAGAGATTTCTCAAAGAAATTAAAAATAGAGCTACCCTATGATCCAGCAATTCCCCTTAAGGGGATTTATCTGAAGAAAAGTGAACACACTAACCCACAAGTATATATGCACCCCATGTTTGTAGCACATGTATGATGGCCAAGCTATGGAAGCAAGTTAAGTGTCCATCAGTAGTTCAGGGGATAAAGAAAACGCACATAGTGGAATATAATTCAGCCATAAAAAAGAAGGAAACCTCACCATTTGTGGAAATTTGAACGAACCTTGAGGACGTTATGCCAAGTGAAGTAAGACCAATACCATAGGACCTCACTTATATGTGGAGTCTTAAGCACAACAACAGAAGACAAACCAAAAAAAGAGCTTATGGATCCAGAGAGCGGATTAGTGGGGGGGGAAGGTGTGTGTGTGTGACTACAGTCAATAATGCTGACTGTATATCTGAAAGTTGCTAAGAAAGTGGTTCTTAGAAATTTTCATCACTTGGACAAAAACTTAACTGTCTATGGCAACCATCTACCGTGATGGATGTTAACCAGACCTGTGTTTGATCATCTTGGAATATATACAAATATAGAATCATTATGTTGGACACCTGAAACTCATGGTATGTCAATTACACCTCAATTAAAAAAAGAAAATGGGAAAGGACCAGGTGGGAAAGAAAGAAGACTTTCATCAGCTTAACTCGAGGCTTCATAATTGTAATTATGGTGGCCACTGATTGATTCTATTAAAATGTTTCTTGGATGATGACAGGCTGCTTTTTTCAGCTAGATTAATCTGGATTAACCTCATAAGAGATCTGAACACAGATAACGAGAATAAGTATGTGTTCTCACAGTTTCTTAAACCAAACCAAAGTAACTATAGTCTATGTTTGACCTCTAACAGCAAGGACACCAAATGTAGATTAAAGACTTTTTAAAAAACAAACAAGCTTCAAAACTAGACCTCATTTTCAGCAGGATTTTAAAACAAGGAGTCCAAACTCCTCTGCGTCCCACTTGAGGAGAGAGGTCTCAACCCCCAACAAAGGGTCCTTAACCCGCACAAAGTATTCCCGATGCCCAATTTTTTATAGTGACTCCGGAAAGTTGGTAGTGAGATCTCTACGCGAACACATTGTCCCAGTGCCAGGATACCAAGCCCAGGGGGGAGACGGAGAAACGAGTGGACACTTTCACTCAGGGTCAGTCGGATGCAGAAGTAGGAAGCTAGGACCTAGACCTGTTCGCTGTCTAACGCTCTTCGCCACCCCCAGCCTGAATTGTTGCAAGTAGCTGGTTTAGAAAGCCCAGCCACAGAAGGCAACAAGCTCCTACCAGGAAGCACCAAGCGCCCTGGCCATGTTCCACTCCTCCAGACCAAACCCCAGCCAGGCGGTTAAAGGAGCCGAGTTCATGTGGCCAGACCCAAGGTGACAGATGGGAAGGACAGCCCGAGGATGGCAGGAGACTTACCCATGTCCCTGCAGTGAGGAGGTTGTACATCTAGGGGGCCCGAGGCTGGTCTCCGGATTCCAGGTCAGAACACGGAAGGCCAGGGGAAGAAGAGGAAGAGGGACTAGAAAAGCCACACCAAGCGTGGCCAACCCTCTTGCTTCCCAAGCCACAGGTCTTTCCCCTCCCGGATTGTATCCCCACACCATTTAAATGCATCTTGGTGACTCCTTAAGCCAGGTCAGGTGGTTGCCTATTAGAGTGAAAAGTGAGAACATATGGTTGTGTTGGCCATTCTCCGGGCCTCTGAAGCGAGGCGGCCCCCTCCACTTCTAGGAAAGGCAGGGGTGACCCCGTCTTGACAAAAAGCAGCTCCCTCCATGCGATTCAGGTGAGCTCACCTTCCTAGGCTGATCCCCAGTCCCTTACTCCCCTCTGCAACAACTCCGCAGTAAAACAAACAGAAACCGAACAAAACACCAAACCCAGCTGAAGGGACACTTAAAAGCCATCGAACTTTAGAAAAGCTTGCGGTCTGAATAAAAATGGCTGGAATCTGTTCTAGTGGTGTGAATTTAAACCTCTCCTGTGGCCCTAAGCCTTTCTAAGTCTACTTCTTAAAAGAAGAGGAAGGAGCAACAGCAAGGACATCTATTCCTTGACCGTGAAAACCTTGCTCCGCGGCTGCCGGGGACACACCTGCTGTAGAAGACACAGAGAGCGTGTAGAAAGTTGTGTAAGTACCAAAGAAAACCAACAAACCTGCTTAGACTGCTCTCTGGTGCCTTCAGATTCTTTGGACTCTAGTCCCTAAATAATTGAACCTTGATCTCATTTGAGGCGAGGAAAACACACACAGGTGTTCTAACTTCTAATTATTTCATTCCCAGGGAAAGACACAGGTGTCAAAATCTTAAGAGTGTGGTTCTTCATTTAGTACACTAAATCTTGGGTGGTTCCCCCCCCCCCCCCACCATTAAACAAAACACCAACTGCCCTGTTAATCCAAGGTGATGTCTATGGTACCTTCTCTGGCTGTTCTGATTCGAAAGCCTTTAATGTTCTTTGGAATCTGGTTCTCTTAGTTGCCAATCGGATCCCCTGGGTGGCTCTAAAAAATGACCGACGTGCAGGTCCCACACACGGAGATTCTGATGTAATTGGTATGGGGTGAATCCCGGGCATTGGGAGTTTTTACATCTCCCCAGGTGATTGCGATATGCTGCAAAGTTCACGACTGTTCTAGGAATTTGATACTGGTTCCTTTTTCCGATGCTGACCCTTCCCATCGCTGACCTAGCACGCATGAATATTGGTTGATTCCGCTTTTCAGTGAGAGCACACGGTAGGAGGGAATTGCCAACCTAGTCAGCCGGGGGAATGTATTCTATCAATGTATTGCATTTACTTTTTTTGCAGACCGGCCTTGGGGCGTACACAATGGAAATATGGCGGGATCTGTATTTACCGTAGAGCGCAGAAGATGCCAGAATAGTAGGTGGCAGCTGCTGGTGAAAACCGATTCTCAAAAATGAAATGTTGGGGCATCTGGGTGGCACAGTTGATTAAGCATCTGACTTCGGCTCAGATCATGATCTCACAGTCTGTGAGTTCCAGCCCTGGAGCCCCTGGAGCCTGCTTCAGATTCTGTCTCCCTCTCTTTCTGCCCCCAGCTTGCTCTCTCTCTCTCTCTCTTTTTCAAAATAAATAAATAAACTTAAAAAAAAAAAGTATGGTGCATAGTGTCATGTAACTATATTAATTCAGGTTTTACTGATTCACACTGTAATTCTGAATGATCTAGGTAGATATCTCTTACGGCATTTGAAGTGACTTTTTAGTTTGTGGGATCTTTCTTTCTGTCTTTTCTTTCTTTTTTTTTTTAATTTTTTTTTCAATGTTTTTTTATTTTATTTTTGGGACAGAGAGAGACAGAGCATGAACGGGGGAGGAGCAGAGAGAGAGGGAGACACAGAATCGGAAACAGGCTCCAGGCTCCGAGCCATCAGCCCAGAGCCTGACGCGGGGCTCGAACTCACGGACCGCGAGATCGTGACCTGGCTGAAGTTGGACGCTTAACTGACTGCGCCACCCAGGCGCCCCTGTCTTTTCTTTCTTTTTAAGATTTTGAGTATTCTCTACACCCAACGTGGGGCTCAAACCTACAACCCCGAGATCAAGAGTCCCACGCTGCCTTGACCCAGCAGCCAGGAGCCTTTAGTTTGCGGGATTTCTTAAAGCAAGAACAATTCAGACTAAAATCCCTGTTTTCAAATGGTTTTAAGGCAATGAGAGTTCTGGGCTGAGCTATGTTTTCAGGGTAGTTATTGGATAAACACCATTTCGCAATAAAAACTGAAATGAACGAAAGAAAATTTAACAGGCAGCGATAATATTCCCACGAAACGTAGTGTCTTCAGAGTTTCAGGCTTTGTTACGTTCCGCGTATCTACCACAGACATTTCACCAATTGTTGCTGTAGGCAAAATTTCTCTTTCTGATGATACATTTTTGTATAGAACTGGCTTTTCCATGGATTAAGCTTTTTATTGATACGCTTCATTCTATTTATTTTTTTCTTTATTTTTTTTTTTAATTTTTTTTCAACGTTTTTTATTTATTTTTGGGACAGAGAGAGACAGAGCATGAACGGGGGAGGGGCAGAGAGAGAGGGAGACACAGAATCGGAAGCAGGCTCCAGGCTCTGAGCCATCAGCCCAGAGCCTGACGCGGAGCTCGAACTCACGGACCTCGAGATCGTGACCTGGCTGAAGTCGGACGCTTAACCGACTGCGCCACCCAGGCGCCCCTTCATTCTATTTATTAATACTTACATCTTAGTTTATAGGAGACTACTGTTGAAAAATCAAGAGGAGGGGCACATGGGTGGCTCAGTCGGTTGGGCGTCCGACTTCAGCTCAGGTCATGCTCTCGCGGTCTGTGAGTTCGAGCCCCGTGTCGGGCTCTGTGCTGACAGCTCAGAGCCTGGAGCCTGCTTTGGATTCTGTGTACCCCCTCTCTCCCTGCCCTCCCCGCTCACACTCTTTCTCTCCTTCAAAAATAAATGAACATTAAAAAAAAAGAAAAAAGAAAAATCAAGAGGAAAACACAGTTGTTAAAAATGTCCCATAAGCAGACCCCTCCCCCAGTTCCTAAACTTAGTGAGGCTTTGCTGTATTTTAAAATCTGCTTACTTTTGGAATCTGTTGCTTATTTTTTTCATCTCCTTTTCTTTTTAATTCAGAGGAGAGATGGGAATATGACTTTGCTGTAAAAAAAAAAAAATGAAACACAAATAGATTAAAAATCGTCTTTCGGGGCGCCTGGGTGGCTCAGTCGGTTAAGCGGCCGACTTCGGCTCAGGTCATGATCTTGCGGTCCGTGAGTTTGAGCCCCGCGTCGGGCTCTGTGCTCACAGCTCAGAGCCTGGAGCCTGTTTCAGATTCTGTGTCTCCCTCTCTCTGACCCTCCCCCGTTCATGCTCTGTCTCTCTGTCTCAAAAATAAATAAACGTTAAAAAAAAAATCGTCTTTCATGATTTCCTTCCCATCTCCTAAACTCCTTCTCTTGCCCAGCTGTAACTATTGAGTGTTTCTGTCCTTGTATAAATGAGACAGTCCTATCCTAATTGGCTTTGATCTCTTTTTTTGTCCACTAAATGTGTCTGGGAGCATATTCAAAATGAAATGTATGGATGTTTGCCACATTCTTCTGTGAAGGTTTCGTACTATTCTATAGCACGTATGTTGCTAGGTTGTTAGTCATTTTCTTCTCGATCGACATAGGCTTCCAATACTGCATTCTTGCAAACACTGAACAATTTGTTCAGCATTTGGTAGATATCGCTACTTGCCTCCCTATAGGTTCTACCATATTCTATCCCTATATCAATGTTTGCATGCCGACTCAACTCCTTGAATCTTTCCTAGTGGTAGACACTACCACGTTCTAATTCTTAACAAACAAATGGCTAAAAATAGCTCACATGTTGTTTTCATTTGCTCACTGTTTATTAATAAAGTTAACCTTATTTGGAATATGTATTACCCACTCATATTCCTTTGCTGTCTTTGTTATCAAACTGAGCTCTCTAATCTCTTTTATGGCTAATGGTCACCACACTAGTTTTCTGATTAAGCCCAATTTCCTTGGCAGAAGTTTCAAATTTCTACCGGGAACCAAGGCATGGCCACTTACTAGAGCATCAAATTATCTGACAATATTCATATTGACCTCACGGCCCTACCAATGACGTGAGTTTTCCCCCAAGAGGGCAACCTGCGTCCGAATTACCCCGATCCTTACTTAAAATGTAAACTTGGAGAACATGAAATCTGCATTTTCAATAACTCTTCTGGAAAATTCTTATGAACAGTAAATTCATAAGGAATTGATTAGATATGCTTTGGATTTTTACTCATTTTTTTAAAAGTGGAGAATATGTTGCATTAAAGAAGCCATAAATCCTTAAATTTCCATGAGAAAAAGAAGACACAGATATTAAATCCACTGACATTTGCAAGATCTCTCCAAGTGGCAAACAAGTTAGACACAAAAATTTGCTTTTTAAAATGTTCTAATAACTTGCTTGCTGTGAGAGCTGATCAACTCTGTGTTCCCAAAATAAATAGAAACATTCTAATCTCACAGACAATCTTAAAAAAAAGAAAGAAAAGAAAAAGAAAAAATTGTCTGTGTGGCATGCTAATTGCTAGCAGAATTCACATCTCTGGAGAGAGGTCCTGGGAATGTAAGAAGGGGCACTGAGACCTGATTCCAAGCCTGTGACAGGGAAGGGAGGGCTGGGGACATCTGCCCAGGAGGCATGTCAGTGAGGAACAGGAGCCAGAGGAAGAGGATGGGGAGGGACCAACAACCATCATTCAAAACTAAAGAAAACCAAACAAAAGCCGGGGGGGGGGGGGGGGGGGGGGTGGGGTGGGGGGTGGGGGGTGGGGGGGGTGGGGGCAGAAGTGGTAAGGAAAACACACTCGGAACAAATCGAGCAGAACACGTCTTGTAATTCATGGTAAATGGACAGTTTCCAGGTAAACACTGTCTAATTTGAGCCTTTCATTGCAATTGATTATTGTGATTTTCTTTTATTAACGTCTTAGTAACTTCTGACATTAATTTGCATTTCTGTGCCATTTTTTGCCTCATAGTTTTGTATTAACCATTGACAATTGTAAGTCCTATAATTACAGATTTTTTAACTTGATTAATTATCCTAGAAATTAAACTCAGGAAATTGGAAGGGGGGGGACAAGATTTTGAAACAGTGTTAGCTTCTGATCAGTGATTTATTGTCACTGCTGTCATAATCTCACGGTCCTCATCATTTCTTAGCCCTTAGACTTTATTGTTTTGTTATTATTATTTTTTTTAATTTTAGAGAGAGATGGCGTGAGTGGGAGCAGAGGAGGGGCAGAGGGAGAGAGAGAGAGAAGAAAGAGAATCTTAAGCAGGCTCCACACTCAGCGAGAATCGGACGCGGGGTGTGAGTTTACAACCCTGGGATCATGACCTGAGCCGAGATCAAGAGTCAGTGGCTCAACCTACTGAGCCACCCAGGCGTCCATTAGTAGCCCTTAACTTTAATATGGATTTTGCCCTGACCCGGTACAAGGTGATAAAGGCCCTGAATGTATTAGATAGAAAATATATGCCACCTGATCGTATTGGATGAAGTATCAAGTCACCAACTTCAAGGCATTATATAGACTCATAAGGAGGCTTTCATTGCTATGATTGGTTTTTTTAATAACTGACACTGATATTGTTATACAAATGTGCTGATACTTGTATCTATTGTATCTTTAAGCCTGCCTGGGCTCTTCCCACAGGAGGAAACAACAGGTCCCCGGTCAGGAGATAGAATGCGAAAAACAGGTGATACAATGTTGCTGTGGACACTACTGGAGAAAAAAACAAAAACAAAAAAGAGTTTATAATATCTCCAGCTTGTTTGAAGAAACCCACAATGAAACTCTCACGCTGCTCCGTGAAGAGGTCTCGTGGGAGAGGCCACAAGGTGCACAGAAACTGAAGCCAGCGCCTAGAGGCAACTTCATGCATTTACTGCCTCACAGCTAAGGGAGGATCGCCAGAACATTTATTGATTCTGTTGCCGTAGGTGTGAATCTCAATGATGTAAGTATGTTTAGCGATAACCTTGAACTTCTAATTATAGACTCTAATCTTGATTGTTATTTGGCCTTCGCTATTAAGTTTATAAAATAAATGCTGCCAAATTGCCTTCCAATGCTTCTGAGTTAAAAGCATTTTAATGGGTGCTGCGTACTCTTGGATTTAAAGGCTAAGCCAGAACTAGCTCTCCTAAAAATTGTTAATTACCACGATAATTTATACTTTATCAAATCTGCTGCTAACTCCTAGATTGTTGTGAGAGATCATTCTCTTGATCTAAAACCAAAGAGAGGGTTTATGGATAACCTTTTGTTCTGTAATAAAGGAAAGGAGATACGAAGTGTAACTGTAATGCACTCTTTTGGGTCTACTCTGTTTCACTAAAGAAGGATAAAAATCAGAACTTCGAGAAACACGCTACAGTGCTAAGGTGCTTGGAGAATCCTATGTGGTGTACCAGAAAGGACATGGCCTTCGTTATTACAGACCCGGGTTCGACTCTTGGCTCTAAGTGTGGTTCCTGTCGCCTCCTTTCAGTGGGAAGGGAGAAACCCACCTTGCAAGACTTGTGTGGAGTATGTGGAGATGAGATAGAGAACATGAGAGCAGCGAGCATGGTCCTTGCTAGTGGCTAATGTTTATCAGGCCTTAACGCTAGGTGCCGTACTAGGGGTTTTCAGGGGAATTAGCTCTTCCATACTAAGCTGCCAAAGCGCGTATTATGATTGTCGTGTTCATTTTGGGTAAGTTGCCCAAGATCAGATAACTAGTCAGGGGCCGACAGAAGCAGCTAGAGTTTGAGACTCCAGGATCTTCTCATTGGATCAAGTATTTGATGGGGGCCGTTTCAGGCTCTGGACAGGAATCGGAATCCAGCTGTAACACAGACTAGTTCCAGACCTTAAGCAAGTTACACAAGTTCCCTGTCATTTCCCTCATCCTTACATCAGGAATAATAGTACCTACCACACAAGAATGTTACAGAGTTTAGCTCACCTGTGATAACCCTGCATAGGAAGTAAGAACATAGTAAGGACTCAATAAATGTTCTCTGGATGTAATATGTGATTTTTAAAATGTTAATCTAAAAAAAAGGCATTGATCACTTTTCTTATAGCTCTTATAAATATATATACATATATATTGTATATAAATGTATATAAATATATATACATATATATTGCTAATATATACATATATATTGCTTATATATATAGATAAATATATATACATATATATATTGCTAACATATATGTTGCTAATGTTCCAAGTCAACAAATACATACAAATTTCCCCTATTTGAAAACATTCGCCTTGAGTCTCTGTAGTTTCCTCCCAACCTTTTTATTTTGGAAAGGTTGAGAGAATACCACCACGAATATCTTTAACCTAGATTCATAACTGTAAACATTCTACCATTTGATTTCTCTCCGTCCTATTGTATATGTAGCGGAAGTATTTCAAGGTAAATTGCAAGATATTGTGGCATTTTGGCCCCTAAATACTTCAGCAGGTATTTCCCCAGAATGAGAACATGCTCCTTCTGACATAGGCTCCAGAATAGCAAAGCCAATACATTTAACCTAGGTAAAAAGTATGACCTGATATGCAGTCTGTAGTCAGATTTTCTTAGCTGCCCTCCCCCCCACCAAATGCCCTTTATCGTTTTTACTTTTAATCCTAGGTCTGATTAAAAAAATATATAGGGGCGCCTGGGTGGCGCAGTCGGTTAAGCGTCCGACTTCAGCCAGGTCACGATCTCGCGGTCCGTGAGTTCGAGCCCCGCGTCGGGCTCTGGGCTGATGGCTCGGAGCCTGGAGCCTGTTTCCGATTCTGTGTCTCCCTCTCTCTCTGCCCCTCCCCCGTTCATGCTCTGTCTCTCTCTGTCCCAAAAATAAATAAAAAAAAAAAAAACGTTGAAAAAAAAAATATATATGTATTTCACTTGGTTATCATGTCTGTCATCTCTCTCTCTTTAAAATTTTTTTATGTTTTTATTTTATTTTTGAGAGAGAGAGAGACGGAATGCAAGTGGGGGGAGGGGCAGAGAGAGAGGGAGACAGCAGAATCCAAAGCAGGCTCCAGGCTCCGAGCCATCAGCACAGAGCCCGACCTGGGGCTCGAACCCACGAACCGTGAGATCATGGCCTGAGTCAAAATCAACAGTTAGAAACTCAAGCAACTAAGCCACCCAAAGTGCCCCTGTTATTTTGTTTTTAGTAACAGGAAGGGAACCTACCTAAAAGTCTCAGTCTGGCCACAATATGTAATGTGATTGTAAGAAATAAGGCAGCTTATACACACATGATTGTAATGGCATTATTCCTATGAGACCAAAGGTGGAAACAACCCCTCTCTCTCTACCCCTCCCCTGCTCATGCTGTCTCTGTATCTCTCAAAAATAAATAAATAAATAAATAAATAAATAAATAAATAAATAAATAAACTTTTAAAAAATCTAAAAAAAAAAAAAAGGCAGTAGTTCTCAAACTTTAGCATGTAGAAGAATAACTCGGGGAGCATGTGGGGACTTTGGATTCTCAGAGACCATTCCCAGAGATTCTGATGCGGTAGGCCTGGGGTAGAGCCCAGAAATCTGCATTTGTTTTCTAAGCACCCTAAACATTGCTGATGCCGGGGAAGCCAGGCTTATCATAGCTTCACTGTGTTGTAGGACGTTAGTGATGGAGAAAGTGTCTTGCCTGTGAAAGCTCACAGGGATGAGAGAAAGTTGATAGCAGAAAAACTTAAAACAACATTTGTATATAAGAAAAAGTGTGTGGTCGGGGCGCCTGGGTGGCTCTGTCGGTCAGGTCACGATCTCGCAGTCCGTGAGTTCGAGCCCCGCGACGGGCTCTGGGCTGATGGCTCGGAGCCTGGAGCCTGCTTCCGATTCTGTGTCTCCCTCTCTCTCTGCCCCTCCCCCGTTCATGCTCTGGCTCTCTCTGTCCCAAAAATAAATAAACGTTAAAAAAGGAAAGAAAAAAAAAAAAAGAAAAACTGTGTGGGCACCTGGGTGGCTCAGTCAGTTAAGCGTCCGGCTTTGGCTCAGGTCAAGATCTCAGGTCGTGGGTTCGAGCCCCGCGTCGGGTTCTGGGCTGACAGCTCAGAGCCTGGAGCCTGCTTCGGATTCTCTGTCTCCCTCTCTCTCTGCCGCTCCCCTCTCATGCTCTGTCTCGCTCTGTCTCAGAAATAAATAAACATTAAAAAATTTTTAAATAATTTGAGAAGTGGCTTAGAGTGTAAAATTAGAATTATTATTGACTGCTACATTCAAAACATCTCTCTGGCAGTGAATAACTAGCATATGTTAGCCACTTTTAAAACCCAGTTTATTTATTAATTAAAACAATAGTTGTAACATGACCCAACACATAGCGTTGTTCTGACGATTAAAAAAGAAAATCCACAGGAGGGGTAGAAGTCAGGGGCCGGAACAAGGAAGGAATATTTGTTAATATTTTAATTAACAGACAAGGAAGGAATATTTGTTAATATTCCATGATGATGATGGTGTTATCTGGAGATCTTCCTTCTGAAAAGACGGACGCTTCTCCTGGCTTATGGTCGTTACTCTCTGGAAAGTACTAGGGCAGAGAATCTTCATTCGTATTGGTTCTACTTGTATATTTGGGGAAACAGACTTTTAGACATGGAATGTCTAAATTTCCCTAGAATGGCTTGCAAACTAAAACTTAGCACCTGCAGAATGTCATGGGCACTAAGTTCCCGCGAGTAACAAGCTTCGATAACTTCTTAAGATAGATGCCCACGCTCCTGACGCTATCCAAAGGAATCCCATTCAGACGTGGAGTCCCAGAACTCCAGCTGGATTATCTGTAGGGTAAACAGAAGGAAGTCGTAACTTGAAAAGGTTACTACACAAGCAGCCCATGCCCGTAGTTCCTTCTGTTCAGTACAGCCGTGCTGGTAGGTTTTTATTTTCTCACCGAGGACTGCACTACTCTTAAATAAACATGATTATAGCCTAGAAGAGCTGCAGACTGCTTCAGATGCTAAAAATAAAATAGTTAAAACAGAGACTTCAATTAGATGCGGGCTGCTCGACAATTTAACTTCCAATTGTCTTGTGGTTATTCCACAACTAGGAATTGACCATATTCCGTTTAAAGGAGATTGAAGGGCTCAGGAAAAAATAAGAAATGAAGTGCAATTTTTTTCTTCCCAAATCCCGATCTCTAAGAAAAATGCAATCTTAAGTCACGTCTTACGGTTTTCTCTTTGCGAAATGGCTTCCCCTTCTGCCAGTCATGGCGATGAAAGCAAACTCATTATGCTCATTATTAATGGCGTCTCAACCAAAACATTCGCCTTCCCATTGAGAATGACGGAGGGAAACGGTTGTTAGCAAAATAAAATAAAATGCTGTTCTTTTTCTCAGTTCCGACTTCATCTGTGAAAAATTCTCAGTGCCATACGCATGAATCTGATAATTTTCTAACTTCTTTTATAACTTTTGAGGCATGCTGTTACTTTATAAAGTAAAGCAAACTCTGACTATTTGTGTTTCTTTTGGCTTGTGGTATTGAATCGAAAAGAAGCAATGAGTCATGTGATAATTTAGTGTGAAGGCAAGTAGGTCATTTTTCTCATTATGGTGGCGAAAAGCTATTTGAAAAGCATTCGTGTGAACGGTATAGAATAAACATACATGTGTAAGAAAAATGTAATATATGTTTATAGCCTTGCTACCCCCGGACCTAAATCTATACTTATGTAAACTTATACAACATTTAAATATTGTTAGCAGCCCAACCCCAAGTACACCGAATAAAGTCTAGATTATTGGGTGAAGTTGATTAAACTCGGATTAAAGGGTGAAGTGAGCTTTAAACAAGTAAAGGGACCGGGCCAGTTCTCACCATGGCTTCCATGACATATTTAAAGACTGGATCTTCTCAATTTATTTGTATGGATGTTCCCCTCTCCCCACCCCTTATTTACCTGCTACCTTTGGGGAGTTTCACATTTGCACTTTGTTTGAACCACCAACTACCCACTGATGATGCCAATATCTCTGTGTGTGTGTGTGTGTGTGTGTGTGTGTGTGTGTGTGCGTGCAACGAGAGAGAGAGAACCCCAATGTTACCCTAACCTACGGAATCTGTTCATCTGGCTGCTGACCGGACACCTCTCTCCACCTCAAGACCCATCCAAACTGAACCTGAAACGTAATTGTCCAAACTCCTCTTCTTCCTATTTTGCTTTTCCGATGGTGGCATCCCATTGAGTCACAAATCAAAACCTTGGGATTTAACCAGTACTCTTTTAAAAGCCTTCCTTCTACATCCCTCCAATCCATTCCCTACCGAATTTAACACCGAAACTAGAATCTTTATTTCCACTGCGGTAGTTCAGGCCTTTGTCATCTTTCTTTGGATTATTAAAATAACCACCTAACCATTTCCTGTAAAATGTAGATTTAGGTCTAGTATAAAAAGATTAACATACAAGATCTTTTCTTTTTTTTTTTAATGTTTATTTATTTGAGAGAGAGAGAAAGAGAGAGAGAGAGAATGAGCAGGGGAGGGTCAGAGAGAGAGGGAGACAGAATCCGAAGCAGGCTCCAGGCTCTGAGCTGTTAGCACAGAGCCCCATGCGGGGCTCGAACCCATGAACCATGAGATCATGACCTGAGCCGAAGTCAGACGCTTAACTGCCTGAGCCACCCAGGTGCTCTTTTCTTTGTTGGTCCATCTTTCTCCAGCCTAATCTTCAACCCCACTCATTCCTCTGTTGCATTTTATTCTCCAAAATACTGGAAAGTTCTACTGCACCAAACTCTTTCAAGTTCCTCTGTCTTCTCTCATATTGTTTTGTCAACCTGGAGTGCATTTTCTCCATTGGTTGCCTAGGTAATTCTCCTGTTTGCCTTTTAAAACCATACTCAGATTTCACACCATTTGAGGAGTCTTTTCTGAGTCAGACAGAATTAATCAGTTTCTTTGTTCCAATTATATATTGCCATGTAACAAACACCCCCCCAAAACATAGTGCCTTAAAATGATGACCATTTTATTACATTTCATGATTTTGTGGGTCAGGAATTTGGGCAGGGCTCGACCGGCTGGTTCTTCACACGACACATGGTTACTTGGTGATATTCAGCTGGTGGCTGGGCAGGCTCGAGGATCCAACATGATTGCACACACAGTTCGGGCAGCTTATTAGGGATGGCTGAAAGGCGGGGCTCAGACGGACCCCTTTTTCCCTGTGTGGTCTCAACAGCTGTCCAAGTGAAGTCCCCAGCATGGCAACAGAGGCTGTTACATGGCATCATAGAGTTCCCAGAGACCAAGGCAGAAGCCGTCAGTATTCTTCAAACTAGGCTCAGAACAATATAAGGAGACTGGTGTTCCTCAAACTAGGCTCGGAACAATATAAGGAGACTTCCTTTGTACTCAAAGTGGTCACAGTCCAGCCCCGATTTAAGGGAAGGGGTCAGTTCGATGGGAGGAGTGTCAAAGAATTTATGACCAATTTAAATCATGTCCTAAACTTTACATAGATACTGTGCATGTGTTTCTGTTAATACTGTATGGAAATCTCTTAGTTTACACGTCAGCTCGTTGAAGGACAGAGCTCTACCTTACTCATGCCTGTATTCCCAGCACCCATAAATGTGCACGGTCTTGCTGCATTAACCATGTCGCTGTTCCTCTCTCAGTTGGGTTATCAGGCTGCCTCAGGAGGCTCCAGGACAATAGTGGGGCTGGGCTGTCTTTGTTAAACCCCTGGGCCCGCTTTTTCCAATGCTGCACACCAAAGAGGGCTCTTTTATTCCTTCTTTTGCGATTTGTTGTCCTCGAAATGTCTCTGTTAAGGACCATAACCAGTGATGTTTTTCCCATTCACTTCTGCTCAGCGAGTCCAGAGTGAGATACTGAAAACAAACAAGATGAGAGATTTAGCGATTCTCTGACTTTTGTTACTGACAAGCAAAACGGAGTCGAGAATCCGCAGAGAGTGGGCTTGGGGTGAAGTGTCTAAAGAAGAACGGGTGAGTGAGTAGTTAACTTTAAAAGAAAACACATTTTATAACTATTTCAGTTATTTCAGAATAGTTTTGGAGGACACATTCGCTGATCCATCGTCATGGATGGTGTGTTGGTGTGAATGTGCTTGGTGGCGTTAAGTATGGCTTAGATGAATGTTCCTTTACTTTGCATGTTTACTCCTATCGCTGCTCGGATCACTTGCCCTCTGCTTCTCATCCATGAAACGAGGAGGTTAAATATATTCTCTTCCAAGGGGTGACTGTAGATTTTACATTTCTATGGACAATTGTAGACAATACTCTCAAGTCTTAGGAGACGTTTCTAAAATAATCAAGGATGCTTTTGATTATGGATCAAACGATGCTCTTATCTGATTCATTGGAGCACAAAGATACGTTTTAGTCCTGAAAACTGGAGAGTCCTTCTTACCAGGCCTGGTTTCTAATTTCCCAAACTCGATTGATCATAAATTTTACCTTTCGTTAAAATATAAATTCACAAGGAAATCTTCAGAGAGAGGGACCCAAGAATCACCTTAGGGTGATTGTTATACCAGGCAATTTTGGGAAACACTCCATATACCCATGACCCCTAAGTTGATCTAAAAGAGAATTTCTAAATTTTTAGATAAAGAATTGCCCTTGAAATACTTCTCACAAGGAGAGGGGTGCCTGGGTGGCTCAGTTGGTTGAGCGTCCAACTTCGGCTCAGGTCATGATCTCACTGTTTGTGCATTTGAGCCCCGCGTCCGGTTCTGTGCTGACAGCTCAGAGCCTGGAGCCTGCTTCAGATTCTGTGTCTCCCTCTCTCTCTCTCTCTCTGCCCCTCCCTGCTCACACCTGTCTCTCTCTGTCTCTCAAAAATAAATAAAAGTTAAAAAAAAATTCTCACAAGGAGAATCAGGCTGAGTTGAAGAATTCATCAAATGTATATTTCTCTTGTGAGGATCCAAAACGTATTGACAGGGGCAGAAGGAGTCATCTCTACCCCCCACTGCACAGATCAATTAAGCTTAGGCCCCATTTTTTGTTTTCATTGTTTTTAGCTGAGGCTCCATAAAAAGACTGATCTATAAGGGGAACCATCATGAACCCATCATGTCCTTCTGTATTCTACATAGATGTCCTATATCTACGTATGCGATTGCTACCTGCTGACTTCTGCACAGGTCTCAATTGCTTTAGAATTCAGACTTAGCACATGTTGAGAAACACCGACAATCTGGGAGAAAAGTTGTGCTGATCACAGTGAGGAGGAGTCCTAAGTTTGGTTTTGTTACTTCGGTTGGACTTAAGAAGGCGATTGAATGTATATGATTTAATTAAACATAGTTTTGAAAAGCTGTGCATCCTTTTTCATTAAATAAATGAATTTTATTTATTAATGAAAGCTTCCAGAGCATATCCATATAGATCACACTTTCAGTGCCTATTTATTTTAATAATGCATCAAAGCAAAGGGTTAACCACAGTCTTTTTTTTTTTTTAATTCTCTTTTATATCCTATAAGAAGCATCTTGGTATAATTCAAGACAGAATCCTTTTTGAAAAACAAAAGGAAGGCTGCTCACTTCCCTTTTCCCGTCACATCAGAAGTCAGTAAGTGCAAATCATTTTCTTCTAGACAATAAAATCGGTGTGTGTTGCCCTCAGAAAAATGTGTTACGGAGTGAGATGGCCAACAATAAAATGTCAGTTAAAAAAAAGAATCCCAAAGAGTGGTGAGCATTATATAGCTTACTTGCTATGAGCTATGGAACAGGTTTTGGGCTCAGACACCTGGATTCAAAGCCTGCTCCAATTCACCTGCTACGAGAAACTAGTCAGGTTACCTCATTTCTGTACCTCAGCTGCCATGTCTATAAAATGGGCCAGATAAAACCTCTATCCATCTCAGGAGAATTAAGGGAGTCATTGCCCACACAACATTGGAATATCATAAGTAGCCAAGAGTTGTCCATGGTTATGATTATTGGCAAAGCAGATACAGCCGAAACCATTGCATTCACATTGCTATTTTTACCCTTTCTGCCATAAAGATTCATCTGAACTTGGAGATCTCATTTTCAAAACACTGTTAATGTGTTTGCTTCTAACATAAGAGGTCAGTCTCACACAGAACGCGAATGGAACACTCCTGAAAATTTCTTGGCAATTGGCAATATGTGGTTCCCTAAAGGTTCCTGTTGTCATGCTCTATATCATGCCCACACCCAATTTAGGAATTGATGTTATATAACCTTTTTAAGATGATTTTTCCAAGGATGGTGACAAGGATTGGCAAAAAAGCGGAACCGAGATGAGCAGAAGAGTGCACGTTGGGAGACCCAAACACGGGGGCTGTGGTTAAGCCACTCATCCGTTCTGTGAATGCAGCATGCCCACTTTGGACTGCACTAATTCTGGTATTAATGCTATAATTCCCTCCCACTCCAGTCTGTGTCTCATCAAATGCCAAATGACGATGTTTTCATTTTTAAAAATCCATCCCACACATACCTACTGCTTATTTCATGTTGGGTCTCATCGGGGCCCCATTTTCTCTGTGGGGTTCAAGGAGCTTTTGGGTTGGTGAACAGGAACCCATCCACATGCTGGGAGAGTGGTAGCTCACGAAGTCTCCGAGTACAGCGGATCCTGGGGCACGTGGGTGGTTCAGTCAGTTAAGCCTCCAACTTCAGCTCAGGTCATGATGTGATGGTTCATGAGTTCAAGCCCCGATCGTGCTCTGTGCTGACAGCTCAGGGCCTGGAGCCTGCTTCGGATTCTGTGTTGCCCTCTCTCTTTGTCCCTCCCCTGCTCATGCTCTCTCTCTCTCTCTCTCTCTCTCTCTCTCTCTCTCTCAATTTCTCAAAAATAAATAAACAAGTTCAGAAGACCCTGTGCATGGGACTCCTCCAGACCTCCCCCTATGCACCTCTTCCTTGGATTGTAAATTTGTGTTCTTTAATATCCTTTGTAATAAACTGGTAATCTGGAAAGTAAACTGTTTTCCTGAGTTCTGTGAGCTCCTCTAGTAAATTAATCCAACCCAAGGGAGCAGTTGTGAGAACCTCTGGTTTATAGCCAGTGAGTCAGAGGCGCAGGTAACAACCTAGATTTTTGATTGGTGACTCGAATGGTGTCAGGTCCTGTGGGACCCGATACTAATTCCAGCTAGATTGTGTCAGACCCGAACAACCGTAAGACACTCAGCTGGTGTTACAGAATTGCTAAGTGGGGGAAAACCAAAACACCAAAAGACTCACACGTCTGGAGTACAGAGGATTCTGTGAATAGCAAGGAAAGGAAAGTGAGAGTGTTTTTATTCCTCTCTGGTAGAGGGTTTGATGGCAAAAAAGATTCATTACCGTTTGAACTATTTCGAGTCTCTTCCTCCCCTCTCTGCCTCATTCCACACCTGTTACCGGTTCGGTCTCCGTGAAGCAGGGGTACAAGGCTTCAGTTTGACTTTCCAGTCGGATACCTAATTTTCCCCAGCGGACAGCTCACCATTGTAGTCCAACTAGTCTGACCGCTCACGGTTTTCCAAAAGGACGTTGAGTTCTTCTCATCCATTACCCTTGCTCTAGCTCTCTGCGTGGATCTCTGATGCATGCCTCACCTCATTTTGTGTTCATAAGATATCGCAAATGTCCATCTTCTGGTATTCAAAGCCCGACTGAGTTCCCACATCCCAAGGATCTCTCCTCACTTGAGCCGACATAACACTTTGTTCACAGTCCTGCCCTCCCTGTATCGTTTCTTTAACGCGAAGAACACAGGTTTTAGGGCGGGATAAACCTCAATCCACTTACCAAGCTGCCATAGGCCAGAACCCTAACTTCACAGAATCACAGCCTCACCTGTAAAATGGGGGGAAAGGTAAGATGCATACTCTCCTTGTAGGATAATCGTGAGGATGAAACGTACCCAAGTTATAAACAGACCGATCCTGAGCCAGCACAAGGATGAATGACGACTATTACTACTGCTCGCATGGTGCGAAATAAAATACAGACAGCAATTACATAAAAGGCAGGCCTGCCATGTGGTAAATAATTGTGGACTTGGATTCCAAGACGAGGAAGATCATCGCTTGGAATCTGTTCTTCTATCAGTAGGTAGGCCACCTGCCACTGCACTAAGAATGACCCCATCGTGCCGTCTTCGAGGTTCCTCCACACCAATAACCAAGGAGATGTCTGTTCCTACCAACCTACCACAGTAACAAATTTAAAAGTCGCTGAAAAATCAGAGCAGGAAATAAGTACCCTAAGCTTGCCAACTGTCAGCAAAATGCTAACCTGCTTGAATATTTTCTTGGCTTCTGTTTTAAAAACATGAGGGCTGAGGTACTAAAATGTGTGATCCCGAACTAAACATAGTAAGACACAAATAACAGTGTAAATGTTTGGGTTATGTAACCCAACCCACTTTGGCTGATGGAACTCGGGGAAACAGACGGTGATGTCCGTGACTGTTTGATCGTTGACACATCCTGTATTACGAACGTGTAACGGGGCCGTATAAAGGGTGCTCTCGTTAGGAAAGTTTGAGCTGTGTGCTGCTTGTGGCTCAGAAACGGATACTCACGTGATAAGTGACACGGAGCTCAGGAGAGACCATGTTCTTCAGCTTGAGCTCATTGCCAGCAAAACTCACGCTTAAACCATTGTTTCCACAGGGCTTACCATGAACAATTCAAACCCGAGACAGTCAACAAACAGAAGAGAGAATTTGGGGATGAAAGAGCAAATAGGAAGGGGCGTCCATTTGAGTTCACAATGGTGCTGAACCCGGAAAGAACTGGAAAAATTCCGCCAGATATTTACCTAGTGATTCTTGCCTCCCACGTCAGAAACGCTTCCGTCTTTAATTTCTGAGTGGAAATGTCTCCTCTGGAACCTTCTATGCCACCACCTCTCTTTCTTCGCGGCCTCCGAGTTCAGGAGGGAGACTGTGCTCTACCTAGGTCAAGCATTCGGCATTGGTCATTCTCAGTAGCTGAGGCGGGTTTGGGCTGCGATATATTTCAGGAAATAATTCATCACGGTATATTCGGTGTATTGTAATTAGCAATCTTTTGCGGAAACTGTGTCTAGGCGCCACAGAATGAAAGTTGACTCTTCCTTCTTCTTCCTTGCTTAAAAATTTTTTTTCTCTCATTTATAAAATGGGGACGATAACAGCAAACTGCTTTGAGAATTTTTGAGGGGATTAAATGGGAAAATTCACACACAGTTCCTGGTACCTAATAAGCACCCTAGAAAGTATAGTAATCATTTTAAGGTAGTGCCTCCTTAATTATGCCATTCAGCAAGTATTTCTTAAACCTCTGTTTTGCACAAGGCCTAGACACGAAAAGCCCGTCATTGTTGCCCTCAAGATGCTCTCATGCTGGAAAGTGTGATGTGATTTCTTACAAAACAAGACCCAAATCAGTAGACCCTGGGAGAGCTTTGAGGAGATGACCTCATTCAATGTCTCGGGAGAGGGTGTCAGGAAAGGCTGTGCAGAGGAGGCAACCAGTCTTAAAGCGTTTGGTTATTAAGAAAGAAGGTAGAAGGAAAGCATTGAAAGGGCCCAGAGATCAGAGAAAGGCTAGCGTGTCCGAGAAATTGGAGGGGACGCTGCAAAACAGTTTAGAATTTGTGGACACAAGGAGACAGAAGACTGCAAGAGACAAGGCTGGCCATGTGCCAGGGCCAAGAGCTTTGCGTGCCAGGGTTACAAGGTTGAATTTCATCCTGAAGGAAATTGGTAGGCACAGAACATTTTAAGGGAGGGCTGGGGAATGACAGGATTAAGTCCACATTTTTAAAAGCTTACTGGCAGAAGCCAGGGTGGATTAGAGAAGATTATACAAAAGAAAGGGAGCCCCTTGCAGCAGGCCACAGTGAGCGAGGTAAGCTTGGCGGGGAGAGTGGAAAGGAAGGTTCAGAATGAGTGTTTTGTGCTAATCCTTTGTTTTTCACCCCACCGAAATGCTCTTATTTAGGTTTGATTTTTCTCTATTTAGAATCTTTAAAAGGTTGACCAAGATTACACATTTCTGAAATTCGCTTCTATTTGCGAATAAATGCTTTGTCTTCTTGGTGAGAACCTGCAAAACCGTGTCAGTGACTTTGAAGAGCTGTCTGAGTAGTTGGGTTAAAAACAAAAACAAAACGAGCAAACAAACAAAAACCAAAAAACAAAACGTGAACCAACAAAAATGATCAGGGTAAGTGACTACAATGTATTTTCTGCACGCTTTATACCATTCATATTGACCAGCAGATTCAATGCCTCAGGAGCAGCAAAAGCAAAACCTGCCAGTGACTGCCAACAAACCAAGCAGCCTCTGCACAGCGAAGGAAGCGGTCAACAGAACGAAAAGGCAGCCAACGGAGCGGGAGGGAATATTTGCAAGCCACATAGCTGAAAGACGTTGATACCCAAAATATATAAAGAACTCATTCAATTTAATAGCAAAAAAAAAAAAATAGCACATTTAAAAAATGGGTGAAGGAACTGAAGAGGCATTTTTCCAAGAAGGCATGCAATTAGCCTACATGAAAATTGCTCCCCATCCGTCATCATCAGAAAAATGCAAACCAAAACCACAAGGAGCTATCGCCCCACACCTGTTAGGATGGCTCTTATCAAAAATAGAAGAAATAACAAATGTTGGCAAGGATGTGGAGAAAAGGGAACCCTTGTGTACTGTTGGTGGGAAGGTAAATTGGTGTCGCCATTACGAAAAATAGTCTGGAGATTCCTCATAAAGTTAAAAAAAATACCAGAATGACCACAGCAGTTCCACAGCTGGGTATATATCTGAAGGAAATGAGAACATTTTCTCAGGGCACCTGGGTGGCTCAGTTGGTTAAGCATCCAACTTCGGCTCAGGTCATGATCTCACGGTTTGTGAGTTCAAGCCCCGCGTTGGGCTCTGTGCCGACAGCTCAGAATCTGGAGCCTGCTTCGGATTCTGTGTCTCCCTCTGTCTCTGCCCCTCCTTGTGCTGTCTCTCTCTGTCAAAATTGAATAAACGTTAATAATAATAATAATAATAATAAAAAGAACAATTTCTCAAAGAGACATCTGCACCCCGACATTCACTGGTTACAGTCACAATACTCAAGCCATGGAAACAACCTCAGTGTCTGTTAACAGATGAGTGGGTAAGGAACATGTGATGCATATACATGGAATATTATTCATCCATAAAACAGAGGATAGTCCTGCCCATTGGGACGACATGGCATGAAACTTGAGGGCATTATGCTAAGTGAAATAATTCAGTGAAGTGAAATAAGTCAGCGAAAGACACATCCTGCATGACCTCGCTTATATGTGGAATCTAAAAAAGACGAGTTCAGACACAGATTGGAATGGTGGTTGCCAAAGGCTGAGGGATGGAAAAGACCCGGAGATGTTTCTCAAAGGGTACAAACATTCAGTGATGAGATGAGTAAGTTCTGGGGGTGAAATAATGTACAGCATGGTAACTAGAGTTGAAAATACCGTATTGTATACTTGAAATTTGCTAGAAGAGTAATACGACTTGCAGCTATGTGACATGGGGGGAGTGTGAACTTATTTGATTGTGGTAACCGTTTCACCAGATATCAAACCATTACATTATACCTCTTGAATTTGTGCAATTTTATTGTCAATGGGGCTTCCATAAAGCTGGGGGGGGGGTGCGGGATAAAATCGGTACATGACTCAAGACAAGTACTAAAAGACGGGTAGTAACCATTTTTACCTAGAAAATTACGCTCCTGAGAAAGGTCTAAAATTTGCCCAAGGCCACCCAGCTAATAAAGGTAGAGTTGGGCCACTCTAGGGTTTTGAGATATCTCAAGAGTTTTTTGAGATCAAGAAGATTACATTAGTAGGAATCTGGGCATTTGCCTTGTGGGAAGGGGTAGTTTGATTTTCTCAGGAAAAGGTGGGAGCGGTAATTAACTTCCGGTGTGGGGACATTATGCAGAATATCTCTGAACCCTGGAAACTTGTGACACACGCACACTTACCCTTCATGTTGGTGGGGGAGAAAACTCTTTTAGATAAAGTAGAGAGATAAAGGAAATGGAGTTTATTTCCCACCCCAAGTAGGGTGCAAACTTTCTCAGACTTTCAGGAACACTTCCCCTAAATCACTTATGGGCATCCTGTTCGAGGTCTGCAATCTCTGCATTCTCTTCTAAGAAAAATGAACGGAATCACCGGCAGAATACAAGGAACGGGGCCAATGAGTCCTTTGATACTGGGTTTTAACCACAGGAGAAAGCCGAAATGAGATCGTAGCAGCAGACCACACCAAGAAAAAATGGGACGATAAGATAAGGAAAGTAGTTGGATCGAAACATAAAAAGAACAGCCATAAAATCCATATGAGACCGGGATTTATCTTGGGCTTTTCCAAGGGAAGGCTGTTAACACTATTTCTTGCCTCTTTCTATTCAATGTATTTTCCAAGTACACTGAACTCGGCCTGATTAAGGAGTTAAACGTTCTGCTTTGAATCTTTGGTATGCTCCTGATAACCGTTACAAGCTGGTTAGATAATGCATTTAGTGCCTGACGTTTCTGATCTGTGACCCTTGTCTTGCTGATGTACTCTGTCTTCTTTTTCTCTTACTTAACAAAGGAGACTAGCAATATAGGAGGCATTTATTTACTTATAATTAGTTGTTAGTGGATTAAGATAATATTTTTATCCCATCGAGGCCAGGAGTAGTGACATCACCCTAGACTTTCAAGCAATTCTTCAAAGTTGACACATTTTATCTAATGCTTTTTCTTTTTTCTTTAATCAGCACTGTAGAGACGTAAGGACAGGTTTCATCAAGACGAGAAAACACAAACAAAGATAAGTCAGATAAGTTGCCAGTCGATAGGTACAGTACTGTGTTCTTTTGAACGGCACACCAAGACTATGCAGGCCACAAAATTCAGAAGAACTAATTATTAAATGTGGGCGTGCGGAGGAGAGGAGAAGGTAGCAAAATCAAATACTTTGCAACTGTATAAGTGAAACAGTTTAGCAAAATTTTAACGTTTACAGGCTGGCAAATAGTGAGATTTCATTGATTTCTATACTACCTTTCATAAAGATTGGAGACTTTGAATAAACATGGGATCCAATGCAGGATTAGATCCTGGCCGACTCTCTAATCAGGCACAGTGCATTTCCCATTGCAGTGTTCTTGCTATTTAAATAAGAAAAAAATTCAGTAAGCAGGTATGATATCTTAACCATCTGTAAATTCACTATTATAGGAATGAATCAAAAAAGTTTTGATTTCAATCAAAAAAGGGTTTTCCTGGCTAGTCAGAGTGAATACATTTCTACTGAGCATGTTTTCTTTGGTTCTTCTTCACTGTTGTAAAATGACTTAACCCTCAGCTGAATTGAGATTATGTAGGATTTTAACACATAAAACAACACAGACTCAAGACCAAGCAAGCATGGAACTCTGGAAATCAGTCCTTGCCTTCATTTGCCACAGATTCCTGCCACCTGCCACATCCCTGGCTTCTCCAAGACAGCATTAACAATTGCTGAAGAGCTATAAGAAGTATTATCTGTAAAAAAAAAAAAGGGGGGGGGGTGCGCCTGGGTGGGTAGGCTCAGTCGGTTGAGCGTCAGACTTCGGCTCATGTCACGATCTCACAGTCTGTGGGTTCGAGGCCCGTGTAGAGCTCCGTGCTGACAGCTCGGAGCCTGGAGCCTGCTTCGGATTCTGTGTCTCCCTCTCTCTCTCTGCCCCTCCCCTCTCTGCACTCTGTCTCTGTCTCTGTCTCTGTCTCTGTCTCTCCTTCTCAAAATAAATAAATATTAAAAAAAAATTTTTTAAAGAAGTTACAGTTAGCATAGTGTGCTATGCTATTAATCCATTATTCAAATCAAGCTTTATATAAGTACTATTAATAAGGCTAATTACTATTAATAGGGCTGTCTGAATACTTTGCTATAATTCTTTCCTCAGATGACATGCAAATAATTAATTGTTCTCCTGTCCCCAACATCCCCTAAAATGTGTGCTCCCCTCTCTGAGCGGTGTCGAGGTACATGGAACAGTACAGGTAGCTTGCTGTGGATCAAACTTACTTTCATTCTAAAGAAGGCATTACTTTCTGGGCTGCTCTGCCACAACTGGGGACTTTGTTATCACCCGTTATCTCTTAAAGACACAGCATCCCTTTCTTCCTCCTTATCCGGGCTGTCACCAAATCCTTTTACTTCTTGCCCCACAGTCTCTTAAACCCTATCTCCCCTTTGGTCTCTTTCTTGCCGAAGCGCGTACATTGATTAGGTCTTCTCTTAATGCTTTCTTTTGCTTGTTTTGCATTTCTTCATTCCCCTTTCCCTGCTTGCCTCGTCCCTGCTAGAATCATCTCTGGTTTCTGGGATTTCCATTAAGCATTACAAACTTTTTCCCTTCTGAGCAAAGTTAAAAATATGTCTGACAAGTGCCTTACTGCTCCCAGGAGGTAGGACTAGAAATGATATGTTTGACTTACCACGTGTTTATTTTCTTATTAACTTCCAGGAAGGTTGTGTATTTTTTAAAAATGTATGTTAGTATCGAAAACCTTTCACGTTACTTATGTGTTTTGATTGCCGACCACATCCAAGTCGCTTTATGTAAGTCGTCATGTGTGGCTCTAACAAGTGGTCAGGGAATAAGCACTTCCTCCCTTTTTCCAGAGAAGAAACTGAACACGGATCATTTAAGTCATGTGCACTTTGCTGCACATCACACTGTCTCAAATTAACAGCCACTTGTCTTTTATCTCAACCTTCCTTACTACTTCCTTCTGTTAATACTGGAATAAACTCCTTTCTACCAGCTCCAGTCTCTCCCCCACGATTTCCTCAGGGAACTGAGTTGCCCTGAATACATTTCTGAGCCCAGTGATCTCTGAGGCCCCCTGCAGCAAAGCTCTGGGGTTGAACTATAGGGAAATGGGCACCGTCTTCTGCTCAGCCAGACATAAAAGGTGGGTTTTGGTCTACTTTCCATCAGTACAGATTACTTGTTCCCTTAAATTTAGAGGCGGCAGGGAGAGGGGGGGAACTTAAGATAAGAAAGTTTTTGAAACAAGGCAGAGAAGAATTTGGACATGTCTGAAAACATAGGTTAAGGAGAGCATCTAAGACAACAAGGGAATCGACTGGGTCCCCTGTAAATGGCAGAAATTCAACAACAGCAAAGCCTTAACTGCTCATGGCTTAGGAAGAGCTGAAAGCTCTCCCCACGTCTCAAGATCTCCTGTAAAATGGAATCCTTTTCATTCCCACTTACTAATTTGATCGTTTACTGGCCCAGTGGTAGACATTCACTTTCCAATTAATCTTTACAATAATTGAATGACTTTGGTTCTACTTCCATTTTTTAATATATGTAGTAACTAGGTTATGTGATTTGCCTGAAATCACTTCTTAGTAATTCGTAAGAGAGGGAGAACTTGAACCCAAATCACTCTGACCTTGAAAGTGTAGGGTCCTGGGGCACTTGGCTGACTAAGTCAGTGGACCATGTGACTCTTGACCTTGGAATTGTGGTTCAAGTCTTATGTTAGGTGTAGAGATTACGTAAAAATAAAATCTTAAAAAAAAAAAAGTTAGGGTTCTTAACCATTACCTTAAGCTGCCTTTCCTAAAATTTTCTATATGTCTACTTTGTGCCATTGAGGATAAGAGATGAATTACAGGTTATCCCTCACCTTAAAAAAAAAACAAAAAACAAAAAACTCTGTAGCTCAAGAAAGGAGGTTGACAAGAGAAATAAAATGATGTTATGTTGTAGAGAATTATTGGAGAGAAATGAGCCCACTCCATCTGGTGATGGGAAACACTTTATTTTCCTGTACTCTCCTCCCTCCCCAACCCCATAATCCAAAGCTCTGGCCAAAGCTTCTAAAGAAGAATATTCTTCTAAAGAAGAATAACTTAGAATAAGTCACATAAAAACGTAAGCAGTAGGTGAGAGCAAAGGTCAATGCTGGAAGGGAAATAGAGAAAGAGGAGGAATTGTGTTACATGCTCCTGTGGCTTAAGAAATAAATTAAACGAGGATTGTGAATAAATTCATACTATCATAAGCTTAAGAGAGCGAGATGTAGAATAATGTGTTTTGAACTATTCTCTTTTTCCAGAAAAAACAAGCAAAAAACCTCTTCCTAAGCCCTGTATGTGGGTTTCTGTGTCTCTGAGGAGGAAGACAGGACACATACCACGGGTGACCACAGGGGCTATAATTGGAAGGAGGGGGTGTGCCGGAGATTGGTGCTGGGTTTGTGCGTCTCTACCTCGTGTAGTTTCACTCTGCATTATGCACGGGCTTCTTTGTGATCTATAGGCAGGAACATGGAAATTATTTTAAAAAGGCAAATAAGCCCCACTACATCAGGTTGCAAGAACATGGTTTAGGAATCAAAGATAGAGCCCTAAGGAATGACACATATGAATGTTTATTTATAGGCACAATTTGAAATATAATTACATTTATTTTGGAAAATTCAGGAAATGTTTATCATCAGATGCTCCCCTCTCTCTCTTTCTCTTTGTTGTTGTTGTTCGCCGCTTTCTCCTTCTTCTCTCCTTCTCGTTTAAAAAAAAGTTTATTTATTTATTTTTGAGAGAGAGAGAGAGAGTGAGAGAGCAAAGCAGGGGCCTAGAGAGGGGGGGAGAGAGAGAGAATCTCAAGTAGGATCCAAGCTCAGAGCAGAGCCCAACACAGGGCTCTATCCCATGAACCATGAGATCATGACCTTAACCAAAACTAAGAGTCTGACGCCTAACTGACCGAGCTACCCAGGTGCCCCTTCCTCCTTCTTTAATTACCCAAAAGGAAAAAAAAAAATAACAAGGAAGAGAGAAGAAATAATATTTATTGGGGATACCTGGCTAAGTGTCAGGCCGTTTGTTCAGAACTTGGTAAAATGATCTCATGTATTGGATATAGCCAACACCCCCAAAAGGCAGGAGTTACTATTCCCAGCTCACAGATAAGAAAAGAGAAGTGTGCAGATGCCTGTATCTTGCCCCGAGTCACACAATTAGTGTCGGTCAGGAGTCCATCCTAGGTCTTTTGGACACCAAGGTTCATGTTTTTCCTTTGCGCCAAAATAGCTGGAGCTTTACCAGAGGCATTTATTCAGTTAAAACACTGAAATCACAAAGCTTTGAGGAAAAGATGTAAACGTGCATTTTTCCTTGAGGAGGCATGTACCCACGATCTGTAGTCCTTCCCTTCGCAGTGGGACCATGACTGGGTTACAGTGGGGGCTCGAATTGCCACTTCAACCGGGACTTTTATTTTTTTTCTGCTGGAAGAAGGTGTACGGAGTCCAGAAAAATACAGATGAGAAGGGGAGAAATAGCTCTAATGTGGTTCCTCATCTTGGTCAGGAATTTGGTTTTGGTTTTATGTCAGCAAATCACATGACTTCAACAGTATTGATTCAAGAATATACCTCAGGGTCTGATTTAGCTGTTTTTGTTTTTTTAATTATGTAAGCTCTGTGCCCAACATGGGGCTTGAACTCACGACCCCAAAATAAAGAGACACATGCTCTATGGCTGATCCAGTTGGCCACTCCCGGTTTAGATCTTTAGCCCAGAAGAGAACTATACTAACAGCTGATATGCGTTACGCATTTCCCAGGAGTTGTGCATGTCAACCAACCACAGTGTGCACAACAGTTCAGCAGAACATGTGTTTTCACCTCTCAGTTTACTGAAGAGTAAAACAGAGGCCCTGGGAATGAATATATTTTCCACGAGTGGTGGATCCGAGACTCCAACACAAGCATGTATGAATTCAGAACCTGGCCTAAAGGACCGTGGGGGAAAAGAAAGAATCAGAGCTTTTGAGACCTTCAGAAGTGACCAGGGCAACAGATTGGATTTTCACCCACAGAGAGGGGACTATGACTTTCCAATAATGATGGCAGAACCTTCCTTCCAAACGGTTCTACGAACAAGTAGTTGTGACTGGGCTCTTCCATAGAGGGAGATATTTCTGCCCTAATTATGAGAAAAAGGTACATTACTCAATAAAGATTGCAAAAATACTTAAGAATTTTGTTACTGTGTCCACATCATCCTTTTCTACTAGTAGTTCAATATAAAATAATTAAAAATCATTTTTAGCTACAAAAGTAATCCACATTTGTTGAAAATAAATTAGATAGAGACATGATAGAGGAATCCCACCCTCACCCCTCTGCAGTAACTTCTTCTGTCTTCCACAGAATAATAATCTGATGTGTATCACACTCCAGAAAATTTTTTTTGGAAGGAAAAGCAGATGAGGAAAATATAAAGCAGGCTAGATACAAATAATTGGGTTATTACTAAGCTAGCATTCTTTCATGGAGAATGGGATGCTTGTAAGGCAGTAATAACATTGAACGGTATAGTTTTTTTTCTGCTTCTTCCCGGTCCAAGCAATGGATTATTCCAAATTATCCAGTCTTAAAATTATGCAGACATCTTTGGTCACTCTCCATCTTGGACCCTACCCATCCAATTGTTTGTGATGTCTTCTCTGTTCTACCTCCTTAGACAATCTCCTATCCCATTCCTCCTTTTTCCTTTTTTTATGTTTATTTATTTTGAGAGAGAGAGAGAGAGAGAGAGAGAGAGAGAAAGGGTGCAAGCAGGGGAGGGGCAGAGAGACAGGGAGAAAGAGAATCTCAAGCAGGTCCCATGCTGTCCATGCAGAGTCTGACGTGGGGCTCGATCTTATGAACTGTGAAATCATGACCTGAATGGAATCAAGAGTTGGACATTTAACCGACTGAGACACCTAGGTGCCCCCATCTCTGTTTTGGTTTTCACTGCTCCTCTCCTAGTTCAGATCTCCATCCTCTTACCTGAACAATTGGGAGATCTTTCCTACAGATTTCTATATCCTGGGCTTTCCCCACTACCACTGATGCTCCATATTAACTCCCAGAGTATTTCCCGGTGTGCTTTTCTGTGATCTATTTCTCTCAGAAACTTTTTACAGCAAGTTTATTGAAGTATAATTGACAAACCACAAAATTAAAAGTTTTAAGTGAACAATTTGGTAATTTTTAATAATTTATGAATTGTGCAGCAATCATCAAATTCTGTTTTAGACTGTGCTTTCAGTTCCAAAAGATATGTCTGCGTGTTTGTATTCAATCCCCACTCACTCTGCCAGGCCTTCCAGCAAATGCTAATGTGTATTCTGCCTCTACAGATTTGCCTTTTCTGGGCATTTCATGTAAATGGAATCGTACACTAGGTGGCCATTCCAGTCTGCCTTCTTTTACTTAGCATAATATTTTTAACATTTAGTCATGTCGTCAAATTTATCAACAGCTAATAGTGTTACGCTGTGTGGCTCTATCCCTTTTTGTCTATCCAGAAGCAGATGGACATTCACGCCGTTTTCAGATTGGGGCTCTTATGAATAATGCTGCTATGAAAATACATTTACAAGTGTTTGTGTAGGCGTATGTTTTCATTTCTCTTGAATATCTAGTTAGAAGTGGAATTGCTGCTGGATCACTTGGTAACTCTATGCTTAATCAGTCGAGGAACTGCCAGACTGTCTTCCAGGGTGGCTGTGTCATTTTGCATCCCTACAGCCATGTATGAGACTTCTAGTTTCTCTTCATCATCACCCATGCTTGTGACCGTCTTTTGATGGTAGCCACTGTGGCAGGTGTGAAGTCATGTCTCACTGTGGTTTTCATTTCCTTTTCTCTAATGGCTAATGAGGCTAAGCATCTTTTCTTGTATTGTTAGCCATTTGTGTATCTTCTTCAGGGAAATATCTATTCAAACCCTTTGCATTTTCTTTTAAGTGAGTTGTCTTCTTATTACTGGGTTGTAAAAGCACATTATTTATACCAGATACAAGTCCTTTATTGGGTTGATGGCTTGCAAACCTGTTCTCCCAATCTCTGTCTTCTCTTTACATTTCCCTGCTGATGTTTTTAACTTTAAATGACAAAGTTTGAATTTTGATTATGTTCAGCTTCTTGATATCTTTCATTTAGGTACCCTACCTTTTGCATCCTATCTAAGAACACTTAGACCTAAAGTTATGAATTTTTTTCTCCTGTTTTCTTCCAAAAGCTTTACAGTTTTAGCCCTTAAATAAAGCTCTGTGATCCATTTTGTGCTGAGTTTTGTGAGGTCGAGATTTAAATTCATCTTTTTGCACATATATATCCAATTGTCCCTGGTGTGTTTGTTGAAGAGACTATCCTTTCCCCATTTGTTGAAGATTACTGTACTCTCGTAATAAGGTTTTGATGGTTCCATCTGCCTCCTCCCCCAGTCCATTCTTTCTTGCCTGCTGTTAAAGCTCTCCCATCCTCAAATCAGGGGTTCATCCCAATTTACTCACACCCAGTGTGATCTGTCACTATCTTCTTTCCATTATTCTCTATGTCTATTAACCTAAATTACTTCATTTTTAGCATGTGTTGTGTTGTCCCATTCAAGCTGGTTACTTAGTCTTACAGTATTATTCTCCCTACATATTCCTAAACCCTGCCCATTCATTCAAATTCCAGTTTCAGGGGCACCTGGCTGGCTCAGATGGAAGGGTATGAAACTCTTGATGTGGGGGTCATGAGTTCGAGTCCCACGTTGGGTGCAGAGATTACTTAAAAAGAAAGGGTAATAAACTTCAAAATCAAGCTTCAGGGCACCACCCCTGAGAAACCTTCTCTAGTGCTTCTTTGTACGCCCACGGGCTCCGATTCGGTCCCCTCGGTGGCATCCGTGCTTTCTACTTTGCGTTCCTGATAATGCTTTATCCCCATTAATTATGGGGTTAGACGTCCTTTGAAGAGAGGGTTTGATTTACTTTTAATTGATCCTCAATCAGCATTTTTTGAATGAATGGGTGACTGAATAATATCACCTATAAATGCCCTTACAGGCTTCGTGGTGAGCAGTTTGCTGATTGTCAAACAGACTGCACTATCTGGATCCAAATCCCAGGGACTTCGCTAATTCTTTAGGAGGACAGTTCAACCACCTTTATCAAGAAAGACAGTTACAGAATCTGATTAAAATGTGTTTCCTTTTATCAGAAAGGTAAGACTCTTATCTGCTGTGTTTTTCGAGGCTTTGGTGACTGTTTTTGAACGCAAAGATCAAAGAGTTTTGCCAACACCCCCCCCCCCCACCGGTTGTAAGATATATCAGAAAGTTAAATGTGAGGAATATTGTATTCTAATGTGAATTATTTGAATGTGAATCCTGAACATTATTCACAGTTACTCATTTGACATTTTGAAACAGGACCAAGACAAATGTCTTGGATTTACAGATAGTTGTGAATGTTTCCACCGGCCAGACAATATATTTCTCTTTTCGTAACAACATTTGGAAGGTAGGCACTCTTGACTCACACCTTTTCATTAGAATCTTGTTTAAGAAGCTTTTTTTTTTTTTTTTTCTCTCTCTAGAAACCTACTAGCAAACTTTCCAAGGATCTGAACTCTTGAAAACACTGGATGGCTAAGAGATGCCTGACAAGGAAAGCCATTACTTTCTTACTGCAGGAATGTGCCAGCACAGGGGGGTCTTTTCAAAAGTGAGGTGGAAATTCAGGATAAAACCAGGAGATTTAAAGTAGGGTGATCTGGAGAATGACAAAAAGATCAGAGAGGGGTGGGGAGGATTATGGAAGAAAGGAGAAAAGATGAGCTGAGCTGGAGGAGAGGGTAAAGTCTTTCCATAGATTTAAATAAGCTTTGGGCAATTATCTGAACTTCCAAGGGAATTATCTGAACCACGCATCTAAATTTGTTGAGATTCCTTCATTGTAGCTAGTATCTGGTTAAGGTTTGCAAGGTAAACTCGCTTTCTTGTGCCATGAGTGGCTTACAAGTCAAAAAAGATTCAGTGAAATCTTCAAAGTAAAGCTGTGCTCGCCAAAGCAATTTGCAGGCCTGTTTACAGCTGTCCCATCTGTCTCCTAGGCTGGCTCCACGGATGCGAACTTTGGACACCACATCTGTTGTTTGAACGCGGATCTCATCTTGTCAAAAGGAACAAGGGGGCCCTCTGGCCCACGATTTTAGTCAATACCTTAGCAAGGACTTCAGAAGCTTCCCTACAAGAGAGAAGTTCGCCAAGCAACTCGTGGACAGTGAAATAATTAAAGCGATCCGCAAGCATAACGCTTGCCAGAAACATCATTAGAAGCATCATTTGGAATTCCGTATCATAACGTGGCTCAGCACGTTAAACACACCCAGACACAAATAAATTTGAAGCACTCGGATAATCGGCTTGTAAATTGAAACAGATAATGAGAAGGGAGAATTTGGCAAAGAACTCGGAGTCAGGAGAAGAGGCAAATTCCCCAGGGCTCTCCCAAAGGCTCCCTTTATGGATGTTTGAATTTGGGCCTTACTCCGCATAGTAGATGGCAGCATAAGTAAGTTCTTTCTCGAACTGGTTTTTCTCACTCCATTCCACAGTCAGATAGTTTTAGAGTCCACGGTGGGGGTGGGGGGGTGCGGGGGGGGGGGAGAAAGAAATTCACTGGGAGGAAACGACTTTGTAGTTACCTGATGAAGCAATAGGAATCATAGGACTTTCATTGAGCTGCTGGGGGTAAAGTGGATTGCTGGCCTTTTATCTTTTATCTCCGAAATGGGTCCCCTGGCAGTGAGTTTGTTAAATCTGACACATTTTGAATTTGGCTTTTTAAAATGCAAATTTAGTAGCCAATGGTTTTATCTTCCTGGCTACCTACGTTTTCACATTTTGAAGGGACTGCTTTTCAAGGGTGTATTGTTTAATGCTCTTTTAATAATGTGGTATTCAGCATTCAGTTTTCTTTTTGTAACAGGTTCAGTTGGACACAGAAGGTGCGCTTACGAAACGGACAGAAATGAAATCTGAGAGAAATAAGCGGGCCTTTTGTGATGTGTGGAGATAAATTTCGAAAAGAGCACTGGGAACAAGGAAAGGAAGTTTATGGGAAACACTTAAAAGGAGCAATCACCTGGGCCCAGGTACCATTACTTTTCTCTCCTTACTAATTTTATGAAGTGTTTTGACTGAGAAACAAACCCTCGTACACACAACACACACATCTGTTGTCTGAAGGGCCCCTCACAGCCCTCCTGATGCGGATTGTTTCATACGAGGTCGATGGGACAACTGTTCGATTTCCGGTGGTTTCACATTTTTCGTTGTTTTATTTTAGACGGTACATTGTCAGATCCCATCATCTTTAGCAATCGGTTGTTTTCGCAGAAGCGAATTTAACTTTCATGTATTGGTTGCATTTCCTTCCTCAGTTACTAATTACCGAAGATTAATGTTTTCAAACGAGGCCTTCTCTCCATGTAATCCATCTCTCCTTCCTGCTTCCATCCAGCAGGAAGCCTGCGGAAAGAGGTCATAATCCTTTGGTTTGCAACGCTGTCGTCTCTGACACCGGGGATGTTTCGTGTGCAGTGAGTGCAGTCAGAATCTTTGTGAGCAACTGGAAAGTGGAGATGGTGGGGGAAAAAAAAATTAAAGTAGGTTTTCTTCGGTGGGTGAATGAACTGGGCTGGATTCTTGGCTCAGCGCGGGAAGGACCTGCCTTTCAAAGGACGGCCTTGACGCTCACTGACGCGCAATGTGCCACACCGTGCGGTACCCTGTTAACTCTACCCAAGCGCCAGTTTCTTTACTAGCCACTTCCTGTCTCTCAGTCACGCTGACTCTATGAATTATAACCCAGACAGTAGTGCTCTTCCTGGGCTTGGCCCTCCTGGAAATTTCTCCTGTCTTGCGGACATGCAGGTATGGATCAGTTGTTGTCTATGTCCATGCAAGTATCCTTTTTGATATATGCACTCCTATTACTTTTATAACTTTTTGGGCAACTTTTAGAATTTTATGACAATTAGCAGGTTCCATTTCAAAATCCTTTTAGTGGGTCACCTCGGTGGCTCAGTCGGTTGAGCGTCTGACTTGGGCTCAGGTCATGATCTCACGGTTCAGTTCCTGAGTTTGAGCTCGGCCTCAGGCTCTTTGCTGAGAGCGTGGAGTCCCTTCAGATCCTCTCTTCTCCTTTATCTGCCCCTCCCTTTTTGGTGCTCTCTCTCAAAAATAAACACTTAAAAAATGAAATTCCTTATAGTGATTCACTTCTAGTTGTCTGCAAATTATTATTTATTTTCATTTTTTTTTCCTCTAGGGGAAACCTCCAATGAGAAGTTCTTCTTTTTTCGTTTTCTTTTGTGCAACTGACGCCTGACAATGCCTGGTTCGTAGCCTGATTCAAGGTGTCATGACTATTTATCGTCCGGCTACAGGGTTGGGTGTTAACCCAGCAAGTATGTTTCCAGAAAGTTGCCTGTAAATTATGTATCTAAAGCCCTGATTCAACACTCTGATTTGGCAACATTTAAATCTAACATGTGCAAATGTTTAGAAGACACCATAAGTACACTATTTGGAAGGGAGATATTTTATGTTTTTCCCAAAGAACCTAAAATCGTTTTAAAAACAAAGATGGTCCAGAGTTCATTAGCCATCATGTAACTGAAATGGTGATTTGCACAAAGTCCTTAAGGTAAATAATATGACGTGCTTTATTCCTTAGAAGTACTCTGTTGAGGGGCGCCTGGGTGGCGCAGTCGGTTAAGCGTCTGACTTCAGCCAGGTCACGATCTCGCGGTCCGTGAGTTCGAGCCCCACGACAGGCTCTGGGCTGATGGCTCAGAGCCTGGAGCCTGTTTCCGATTCTGTGTCTCCCTCTCTCTCTGCCCCCCCCCCCCCCGTTCATGCTCTGTCTCTCTCTGTACCAAAAATAAATAAACGTTGAAAAAAAAATTAAAAAAAAAAGTACTCTGTTGATTCTTATGAAGAAATAAAACAACTTCTGTATTCATGTTTATAGGCTAAAAGCTCATATATTTTTATTTTTTGAAATATAATTGACATGAAACATTTTAGTTTTCAGAAGTACAATGGTCTCACACCTCTATATACTATGAAATGATCACCACAATGTCTAGTTAACATCCACCACCGTACATAGTTATGAGGATTTTTTCTTGTGAAGAGAACTTCTAAGATTTATTCTTAGTAACTTCCAAATGTACAATACGTTATCATGTATTTTTAATTCAAATAATTAAAATTTTGGAACAATGCAATAGAGAGATAATTTTTGACTCAGACACATGTAAACATTTATTTTTATTTGCATATATGGAGAGCTTTACAAAAATTATTAAAGCAAATAGAAATATTCATTTTCAGAAAAAGGGTTTTGAATGCCCCTACACTCTTGGGAGACTAAAAGTCATTTCTTTATTTCTATGTCTTGTGACCAGTCAAAAGGAAATCAGTCCTCAATTTTAAGAAATTTGTTCCTAACTTAGGACCTAAAAGTTGTTTGCCCTGAGGCATTTATATGAATTTAAACCCTTTTCCTCATGGATTTTACATCTTTTTTAGAGGCTCTAATTAGTTATATGGAAATACTGTGAACACATGGAAAGTTCTGCAAATGTACAATGTGATTATCATTACTTATTTAAGGTTAAAGAAAAATATATGGAACACTTGCCATTAACAATAAACAAAGACAGGGGCCCCTGGGTGGCTCAGTCGGTTGAGCGTCCGACTTTGACTCAGGTCATGATCTCGCAGTTTGTGAGTTCAAGCCCCACATTGGGCTCTCTGCCGATAGCTCGGAGCCTGGAGCCTGCTTCAGATTCTGTATCTCCCCTTCTCTCTCTGCCTCTCCCATGTTCATGCTCTGTCTCTCTCTGTGTCTCAATAATAAATAAACATTAAAAAAGAATTAAAAAAAAAAAAGAATAAACAAAGACGGGATACCTGGCTGGCTCAATTTAAAAAGTGAGTGACTCTTGATCTCAGGGTTGTGAGTTTGAGCCCCAGGTTGCGTATAGAGATTATTAAAGACAATAAGAAGTTATAACTCAGGCCACCTGGGTGGCTCAGTCGGTTAAGCATCCAACTCTTGATTCTCAGGCCATGATCTCGTGGCTCCTGAGTTCAAGCACCACGTCAGGCTCAAACAGAGACTTCCTGGGGTTCTGTCTTTCTTTCTCTCTGCCCCTCGCCTGCTCTTTTTGTCTCTCTCAAAATAAATAAACAAACATTTGGAAAAAAAGAACTTATAACTCATTGGAAAATAATGGAAATTCCTAGGTCTATAAATAAATAGCTCGATAGGTAATTAGAAAAATAGGGAGGGGCACCTGGGTGGTTCAGTCAGTTCAGTGTCAGACTTCAGCTCAGGTCGTGATCTTGAGGTCTGTGAGTTCAAGCCCTGTGTCGGGCTCTATGCTGATAGCTCGGAGCCTGGAGCCTGCTTTGGATTCTGTGTCTCCCTCTCTCTCTGCTCCTCCCCTGCTCACACTCTATCTCCCAAAAATGAATAAACATTAAAAAAAATTAAAAAAATAAAAACGGGGGGGGGGGCGCCTGGGTGGCGCAGTCGGTTAAGCGTCCGACTTCAGCCAGGTCACGATCTCGCGGTCCGTGAGTTCGAGCCCCGCGTCGGGCTCTGGGCTGATGGCTCAGAGCCTGGAGCCTGCTTCCGATTCTGTGTCTCCCTCTCTCTCTGCCCCTCCCCCATTCATGCTCTGTCTCTCTCTGTCCCAAAAATAAATAAACGTTAAAAAAAAAATTTAAAAAAAATAAAAACAGGGGGAAGACAAGCTTTTATTTTTTTGTAAAACATTAACCAATTTGTTGAAGGTGTAGTGGTTAAAAATTGCCATTTTCCTTTACAGTGTAGATTCTCTTAGGCACGAATCATCAATGGATATTAAATCTACAGAGAAAAAGATTGATGAGAAGCAGGACATATACTATGGTCACCACATTTCCCCCTGCAGAGACTAATGAGTAGTTGCAAAGGGGGAAATTAATAACTATACAGTGGAGAAACAGAACCACACTGTAACTAGGTGACAGAAATGAATACCACCATCCAGGAGGTGATGGGCCTCGTACCCTCCAACTGTGGTAACGGGGAATTGTCACCTACGATTTGTCCTGCAGGGATACATAAACTGAATCTTATCGTGAGAAAACATCAGAAACACCCCAAGGGAAGGAAATATAAAATGACTGGTCTGTGTTCTTCAAAAATGCCAATGTCATAAATTAAAAAAAAAGGGGGGGGTGGGGAAGAAGAAATAAAGCGGAGCAACCCCATCTGATTAAAGGAAACAAGAGGTCAGGACACCTAAACGTCACATACAAGCCTCAGCTGGAGCGTAGGGCGAGGCTCCTGTAGGGCGTGATCTCCCGTGGTCTGCAGTTCCGCTTCCGCCCTGTCAGTTACCTTGGACCCTCGGACCGGAAGCAGATGATCCCCCCCCCCCCCCCCCCCCCCGCCCCGCGGGTCAGAGGCGGTGCGAGCCTGAGCTAGGGCTGCACGCCCGCGCCTGCGCAGTCCACACTTCCGGCACCCAGGCGCGCATTTTCTCCTCTCCCGCCGCTGTAGCGAGAAGGGTGAGCGGGCACCTTCCCGTACGCTCATTACGTTCTGTCGTTCCAGGTAGTCTGTCTTATCGTGGGCTATTGCTGTTACTCTTGTAGGGTGCCTCATTTATAAATCGAACTTCATCCTGGGCGCGTATGCACAGGACAGAACCGGGTATGCGGGGGGTGGGCGCCGTTCCAGGTTTCAGGCCTCCCCTGGGGTCTTGGAACGTGCCCCCCCATAAGAGGGGGTTACTGTGCATTATTGGAAAAACTGACAAAACTGGGCAATGTATGAACGGTTCCATTTTAAAAGTTACTGCATTCATGCTAAATTTTGGAGTTAATAGCTGGGCTCTCATTACAAAAGAAAATCATTTTCTTAGAGAATACACACTGAAGTATTAGGAAATGAGGAAACATACAACGTATTATCATGAATCAAAAAAATCATATACATGCGTTATATAGCTCTATATACTACAGAGATACAAGTATTTCTATATAATTTAAATAGATATATAACATGTAACATATGCATAGTGGCCTGTATAGGATATAAATTAGAATATAGAATACATATATTTTACACTATATGTAATGTATATATAATGTGCATGTATGGAGAGAAAAAATACATACAGCAAAAATATTAAAAATGTTAAAGATTTGTGAATCTGAGTAAAGTCCATTTGGGAATCCTCTACATTCTTCTCTGGGTCTGAAATTATGTCGCAAAAATTGTTTTTAAAATGTGATACAGTTTTGGCAGCTACCCTCCTATGTAATACATAAGAAAATATGTATGCCTGCGTGTGTATGTATTTTTCGGTGGGATGTTTCTGCTGGAATCATGGTCTGGAGAAGTATTTCTCCTCTGGTTGGTAAGGTAATCTGAGGTCTTTCTGGCTTCTGGTAGATGCCCATTAACTATTTGAGTGCATAAATGAGTTAGTGTCCAGCTGGTCTCCCTTACCTGGTCTTCCCTCGTTACTGCAGAGGTTTCTAGTCACCCTGACAGGTGTTCTCTCGTGGACATTTTGCAGCGTTCCAGCCTGAGAAAGCATTTTGAACTCTGTTCTCAGGTGCCGTTACTCATTCCGTGCCTATGACCTGTGCCATCCGCATGTGGAAAAAGCCTTGATTGCTCATTTTCGTCTACGTTCAGAAGGGGGTGAGTGCCAAAGTTTCCTCCAGGTTGGTAGTCACCCTCTCCAGGGGCATCTCTTCTAACAGCTTTGAAAACTGTCGATCTTTGAGAGTCCTGTGTCTTTGGTTTATCCCTGAGAAGGATGGGATGGGATTGGCCAGAGAGGGAGGAGGATGTGCGGGAACCTACCAGTAACAAATCATCAGTGGAGGGAGTGAGGCCTAGATACGGCAGAGCAAAGTAGGAATTCTGGAAAAACAGATTCAGGTTCAACAGGAGGGAGTCACCACTCAGGCTTGGCCAGATTGCGTCGCAGCGAGGGCTGGGGACGGAGGAGGCCAGTGGCTTGTCCCGGTGGTGGGGTCCTGGTGGAGCCACATATCGGGAGACTCCAGACTCCTTGTTAAGGGCCAGCAGGTGGGTTGGCAGGTGCGTCCACAGGTGAGCCGGTGCTGGGCTGTCTAGTAATGCGGGATCTCCCGGATGTAATCTGTGACAGGCACTGTCCAGGAGCGTGGGTTTAATCTACTGAATTACAAGCTCTCTTAAGCCTTGAAATCTGTGTTTTTAATGAGTAACCCAGATGACTCTTATCAGGCAAGTAATAAAACTCAGCTGAAAGCAGAGGTGCCAGAATGCTTTAAAACGGGTTTAAGGGTGCTGTGAGCAAATTGGAAAGAGAGTAGATGTTTTTTTTTTTAAATCCTGTTTCGATTTTGAGTAAAATTGTAAACAGAGAGCCATGTAGTTTCACTGTCTCTTTCTCTACGTTTCCAAAGTTCACAGAGTTCATCTGAAAATACGGAAACCGTGAAAACATCTGGCCCCAAGGTTTTTGGATAAGAGACCCAAATAACTATGGTCCCAGAACTCTGCCAAGAGGAAGGGCTAGCGTTTACTGAACTGAACCATGGTCCCGGGCGTTGTAGGAAGAGCCTCCAGGGGCGTGTTTGGCAGTATAAACATTCCTCATTTTACAGATAAAGCAAAGTGAAGCTGCAGGAATTTAACCTAAACGTTACGGTTCACACTTCTTGTTAAATGGCAGAGGAGGGATTCAGTCCTAGGCTGTCTGACTCCATAGTACACATGTTCCCTATGCCATTATTCAGAACAAAAAACACAAAAAACCAGGGACAGAATATAAAAATTTCACCCTTCTGCATACCCAGTGATTTGGAGAGCGACAGTAGATATGGCTCGCTTTTCGTACCCCGCTTGAGAGAGTGGACTGAACCAGAGGGCTCCTTGTCCTGCCCTCCCTGTAAGTGACAGAGAACCAGAGTCTTCTGTGTCTGCAGGGCACTTTTCAAGCATCCACAGCAGCACAGAAGAGGAGAACTGGCTTAGAAATAGCAGGTCCTGGGGCGCCTGGGTGGCTGTCATTGAGCATCCGACTTTGGTTCAGCTCATGATCTCACGGTTTGTGAGTTCAAGCCCCACATTGGGCTTGCTGCTGTCAGTGCAGAGCCTGCTTCAAATTCTCTCTCTCTGTCTGCCCCTCCCCTACGCATGCTTGCTCTGTCTTTCAAAAATAAATAAATAAATAGATAAAAATAAACCTGGAGGAAAAAAAAAAAAAAAGAAAAGAAAAGAAAGGAAATAGCAGGTCCTGGTCTGTGGCCCTCCAGAGTAGGAATCACATCTGAGACTAATGATGTAGCTAGCTCGGGGCCTGGGGTAGCTTGTGAACCTCCGGAGGAGGGTTTGAGAGCAGACCATCCTTGGAAAATTGAGCGTGGATAACTGAACAGTCAGCCCCGTAGTTTACCAATGTGATTTCCCGTTTGGGAAGTCCCTGTGGACCGGCTGGGAACGTATTCCGAGAAAAGCATCCATGACGCCACCTGAACGCTCACCTCACCCATACGTTCTCACTTGGGTGTTTGTGCGCCTGTGCACGTGCACACACGCACACAGAAAGGGTCACCGTTAAAAAAAAAAAAAACAAAACACCTTCCTTTTTCTGAGAAAGGACAAGGATTACCCTCTTCCTGCCATTAGGATCTAAATCAGTAGTCTTCAGAGTAGAGTGTGGGAAGAAAATACTAGAACTTACATTTATATTTCTTCTCTCATTGTTTTAAAATTTTGGTGTTTTATACAGTGCATCGTATTTCTACTTCTAAATAAATATACACGTAGATAGAGGGTATCTGGCATTCCGTCTCCGGGGCTTTCGGACCCAAGGTTCACACCGGGGCTCGGCTTCCGGTTGTGTAGATTGGGCTCCACACACCTCTAGGGGGCGCCCTTTCCGTCATGGTCGTTATAGATTTGCACGGTTGTCCTGTGTCCCGGCAGATGGCGGTGAAGCGTCTGGAGGAAAGGGCGGCTCTTCTTTGAGTGAGCCTGCACCCCTGGCTCCCGCACATGGTACCTCCTCCTGCACCTGTGCGCCTACCCAGAGACTCTGAGCGTGGGGCCACGAAACTATGTACTCGGCTCCCTCAGTCCTGAGAGGTCCTCAGCATTCCAGAGAAACGATGTTAGACTTGGACTACCGTGTTGCTGAAACAAGGCTCACCAGATTGACACCATTTCCTGAATTTACCGATCTATTGATAGTCATGAATACTACTATTGAAAAAACACTGCCCTCTATAACGTGTTTTTTTTTTTTAATTTTTTTTTCAACGTTTATTTATTTTTGGGACAGAGAGAGAGCATGAACGGGGGAAGGGCAGAGAGAGAGGGAGACACAGAATCGGAAGCAGGCTCCAGGCTCTGAGCCATCAGCCCAGAGCCCGACGCGGGTCTCGAACTCCCGGACCACAAGATCGTGACCTGGCTGAAGTCGGACGCTTAACCGACTGCGCCACCCAGGCGCCCCTTACGTGTCTTTTATAAACCTGTGCTTGCTCCTAGTGAGCCCCTGCAAACCATCAGCTTAAATAGCTGTTTCAGATTTTTTTCTTTTCCTGAGAATTATGTAAATCCATTATTGTGCAGTTTCTGGAACATACCGCTTCTTTTTTTTTTTAAATTTTTTTTCAACGTTTTTATTTATTTTTGGGACAGAGAGAGACAGAGCATGAACGGGGGAGGGGCAGAGAGAGAGGGAGACACAGAATCGGAAACAGGCTCCAGGCTCTGAGCCATCAGCCCAGAGCCCGACAGGGGGGGCTCGAACTCACGGACCGCGAGATCGTGACCTGGCTGAAGTCGGACGCTTAACCGACTGTGCCACCCAGGCGCCCCATACCGCTTCTTAAAAATGTGACATCTACCCTGGTCTTCTACACCTCTCCAAGTTTGCCTTGTTTCTAAAATCTCCCAGTATCTTCATGTGATCCATCCAAATCCATAAAATGAAGCTCACTTTCTGGGGCTTTATGCTTTCTTCGCATCTCAGCTTTCAATTTCCTCCTCCTCCTTTTCACTTTAACGACTCACCTTTGGAATGGAGGAGAGAGACAAAAATGAAAATAAGGAAGTTCTGTCTTTTCTGCCATTATATTACATACCTTAATGCAATCTCTGCCAGCAAATGGGAGCATTTCTTTGGCTGGTGTTTTAGTTACACCCTCTGTAAGATAGGTTTCCTCAGCTGGTTAACTGACATCTTTTAGACATAGAGCCTGACATTTTTAAGCTTGTCTGATACATCTTTCAGATCATGGACATCTCTGTTGTAGTTTTTTAAAATTGACAAATAATTGGCATACAATATTGTATTCGTTGCAGGTATGTAATATAGTGACTCCATATTTATATATCTTATGAAATGGTTACCACAATGAGTCTAGTTACCATCTGTCACCATACAACGTTGTTAACGTTATTACTGATTATATTCCCTATGCTATATGTTACATCCCCGTGTCTTATTGATTTGATAGCCGGAAGATTATACCTCTTAATCCCCTTCACCTGCTTCCCCTGACCCCCTACCCCCTTCCTGTCTGGTAACCCATCAGTTTGTTTTTTGTATTTATGAGTCTGATTTTGCTTTGTTCTGTGTGTTCATATGTTTTGTTTTTAGATTCTACATGTAAATAATATGGTGTCTGTCTTTGATGTATTTTGTGTAACTTGATACCTCCTAGGTCCATCCATGTTGTCACAGATAATAAGATCTCATTCTTCTTTATAGTTAAGCAATATTCTATTCTATATATTGTATATGCCACGTCTTCTTTCTTCCTTCATCTAGTGATGGACAGTTAATTTCCTGCTGTATCTTAGCTATCGTAAAGCAGTGAACATAGGGGCATATACGTCTTTTCGAATTAGTGTCTTTGTTTTCTTCGCATAAATACCTAGAGGTAGAATTGTGGAACCGTATGGCAGTTCTGTTTTTAACTTTCTGTGGACCCTTCATATTGTTTGCCATAGTGGCTGTACCAGTGTGCATTCCCACTAACAGTGCGTGAGAGTTCCCTTTTCTCTGAGTTGTGGACATTTCTAGGGAGTAAATACTGTATTTTCTCTCCAGTCTAATTTCTTAGAAGATGGCCATTATTATGAGATGCAAAATAGTATACATCTGGTCAATATAAAGCTCGGTGTTTCAAAATCCTATGGAATTTTACTTTGAAGAAAGAAATGTAAACATTTAAATAACTAACAATGGAGTTCCCACTAAATGAGCAAGTATACTTAGTCACAGTATCACATTCAGCAAGACATATTTACCGTGTACCCACAGAGATTTATTTGGAAAGGTAAGGATACGAAGATTTCATTATGAACATGCCCAGAGGAAGAGTCTTTAGTTTGTACATTTGGTTTACTTTTTAATTTATGTTCTCATCCAAGGAAATTCTGTGCAGAGAAAATACCTGTAATCAAGTCCGAGCTCTGCCATGTACCAGCCATGCGAACTTGAGTAAATTACTTGTCTACTCAGAGCCTCAGTTTTCTCATCTATAATTTGGGAAACATAACATCTCTCTCAAAAAGTAGATGTGAGGATTAAATCCTGTAACTTACAAAGGGACCGCCTGCATTTCTTGAAACCCACTGCATGAACAGAGAATTTACACACGTGTGTGTATTGGCGTGTAGGTCCCTTTCTCTGTGCCACCTCGGTAGGGGACTTTGTTCTGTCCCACTGAACCTCCCTCCTTTCTCTGGCTCTAAGAAATTTCAAGGAAATCCTGTGCTCAGCCTTCCAATCATCTCTCTCCTGAGACTGAAGTTTGTTTCAGTTTTGTTTTAGAAAGAGCAGAGATCGCGAGGACGGATGGAGCACAATCCCGGATCTCATGTTTCCTGAACTATGAAAATATTCTAGGACTGTGCTTGCTGTTTTCTCAGGCATAGCGCCTTGCTTCATTTAAGGGGCAAAAAATTAGAATTAATCCCAGCTAAACAGGAACTCCTTAATAAGCTCCCATTAGGGGGTGCCATGTGGCTCACAGGACTATTATTAAGCATTTATATAGCACTTTGTATTGACAAAGTAGTTTATAATTACTTTTATAAGTAATTTATAATTCACAGAGACTCTCTGAGCTAAATTGGTATTGTTAGGCGATACAGAGGTAGTTACCTAAGTCATAGAATTTGCCTAAGGCTTCAAAGAGGAACCTCAGAGCCCTCTCCCTTCCAGAAACAAATACGGGCTCACTCTCCTTCTCCTAAGGAAAAACAAAAAAAGAGGTAAAACGGAGTGGCAGTGCCTTACTTATCAGTCACATTACAGGATCACTTTAATTTGTGTGCGTGTCTTTAGAGTGACTATCTACTGTTCGAACTCTGCTTTTTGGACTAGATGCTTAAAGCCTTTGTCTGCCTCCTTGGCCCGCATCAGAAACATCTTTCACAAGAACCTAAGTGAAATAAGGAAGTTTCTTTCCAAAAACAAACCTTTTCATCATGCATCCCAACCCTTACCACTCTGCAATTAGTAGTGCATTCCCTGTAGGCAGTAGTTTAAGGGGTGCGGTAAGAAGCGAGGTTCTTCCTGTGCAAGTCTGGAAGCCCTCACACTGGGCTACAAGTGGGACGCCCCTCCCCCACCTCTCACAAATGAGTCCTTCTTCCCTGCGTCAAGAAGTCTAATGCATAAAAGGGCATTTTCTTTCTTTGCAAGTCAACTCAGTTACCCGTGAAGAGGTTCCCTCCTGTGAACTAGCTCCATGCCCTTCCTCGTGCTTATCCACACTGGGTCCCAGCACCTGACTGCTGTGTGCCCGGGGCTGGTCAGAACCCAGCATGCAACCTGCTTTCAAATGGTTTAGCAAAAAATAAGTAAATCATTTCAGAAAATAACACATTTGCATAATCTGCATGGTGATGTTTTGTATGTGTTTGCATTCTATATTTACTGATATATTTGTGCAGACAGATGGTCTGGTTAAAAAAACTATGTATTTAGATATTCATATGTTTGTTATATATAATATATACATATATCTAAGGTAATAACATGTGTATTATACATAAATGTATATATACTCTATAATATAGGTATTGCTTTACATATGACAAACATTTTAGTACATATATTTTATACTAATATTGATGTGGAAACTTCTATATAGATAATGTATAAATGTTATACCTATGATATCTATAACACATGTTTACACATTATATATAAATATATAACAAGCATTTTTTCCTGAACCATATATGGTTTATGTAAATATGCTAGTTTTAGATTAAAAGGATAAATTTATTTTCTGTTGTTGAAACCACTTGAGAGCAAATTTCAGACATCATGACACTCGAGATACTTCACCTTTTCACATGGCACGTGTCCCTGAGGAACAAGGGCATTCTGTCTATCGCTGTGTTACGATGATCATACCTGAAAAACATAACAATGATTCCTGATGTGATCTAACACCCAGCGTGTACTAAAATCTCCCCAGTTGTGGCAAGAATCTCTCCGATAGCTGTTTTGACTCTGGAGTCAGATTGGGTTCAGCTCCTACATTTGATTTCAAGCTTATTTGACCGCCAAACCCTCTCGTCCTCCGACAAGCATTCCTTGCAGGGACTGCTTGTTGGAACACACCCAGAGAGTCACGAATGCAGAGCACAGTAAACGTTCTTGAAGAACACAGATCCGGCACAGGACAGGCACAGAGCGTGGCTGGAATAACAAGTTAGGGAAGGAGCCATGAGTTGGGAGAGCTGAAGCCAGATCAGCCGAGGAGGTTTGGGCAAGGCATTCATGGCTTATCGGGCAGATGCAGCAGCCGGAGCTAAAAATAAGTGCAACAAGACGAAATGGCGGCCCCAGGCACACGTGTTTCTTTCTGTACAAGTTATTTCTCTGGATTTGTGTGTGTGCTAACCACGAATACCTATCCGGACAATCCCGTCAACCCAAAGAGCTGTCCACAGGCACGCACACACCCACGCACGCACTTACGTGGGGAGGGAGAGAGAGAGAAGGAAAGAAAGAATGGAAGGAAGGGTAGAGGGAAGATACTGCCATTAATGGATTGGTCATCTCAGGAGAAAATCTGCAAAATATGGAAAGGGAGAGAGAAGAAAAAACAGTGGGTAGATGAATTGTTGACTTGTGATGAATATTCTATCTCGAGGATAACTTAAGGTGAAAGTTCATTCTTGGAGACCTTGGAACTCAGGGCAGGGAAAGCCAGGAAGAGGGAAGAGGAAGCGACTATGACAGCAATTCCAGGAGATAAGTGGCCTACGTAGGAATGAGAGCTTTGCCGTTGCGTGTTGTTCTTTACTCGAAATACTCTTGCTATTCAAGATCTGGGCCTTGCTTGGACATAATCTGTCACTCTTGCCAAATATGTGTGGTATTTTGGGGATGTGGACAAATCTCCACAGGAACTTGGCTGAGAGCTGCAGGTCTATTTTTACCTCCAAAGGCAAACAACAGGGCATTAACTTGTTCTGCCACTTAGCACTTAACATGTGAACCACAGCGCACCAGTCTGGTGTGGTCCTTTACGAACAGAAGTTAGACTGACGCCATCTGTTTCATAGGCTTTGGTCTTTCTAAGGTTTACAAAGAAGGAGATCGTAGGTTGTAAGGCTGGATAAACCCTCAGAGATACAACTCCTTTGTTTAATAAATGAGGAAGACTTGATTCAGAGGAAAGAGCACAGGGTGGAAAGCCCGGGAATTAATTAGCTATGGAGTTGTGGGCAAATCACATCACCTAGTCTGCAGATTGATGCAGTTGACTGTGTGAAGTTCCAAGGGTCATCTTGAATTCCTCTTCCAAGATCCAACAACGTATAATTTTGTTTGTATGAAATGGGACAATTTAAGTAGTTTTTGCTATTATTCTTCATATGGAATTGTGGAGTTTGGAATTTTTTCTTTCTTTTTTCTCTGGTAAAGGGTGTCAGGCCACCTTGGAAATAGCTATGCTAAATCAAGGGGAAAGGTCCGATAATCCACCCTCTGTCATGTCTGATTTGATGAGCCATTGGTACAGGTAATATGGAAAACAGGATATTGCATGTATAATTCAACACGGCTGCTCTCCGTGCTCATTTTCTTCAAAAATTGAAGGATGCGGGATGGGGGGTGATGGTAGCAACAGATTTATCACCTTCAAGCAAGGAGTGATTCCTCACATGTCGATAGAGAGTAGGAACGGTCTAAAAGTACCTGCATGTATCAGAGATATTCCCTTGACAATTGTCTGGGCCGCTGCTATCGAAATCACTGAGTTCACGAAAGCAAGGAAAGGAAAGAGAGAGAGGAAGGGAGGACACATGTTCTTTTACTTACTACATAGAATTTGGGGAGGTGTGTGCTAACCAGTCCATCCTTAGAGATGAAACTGCAGTTCCCAGTGGGTAAAGGGACTTGCTTATTTTTCCACGACTAGTTTAAAATGAGGGTTCGGGTCCCAAACGGGTCCTGCCTACCTGTGTGGATGATTCACTTTCCAGGAGCACCTGCTCGGCACTTGGCACCAGTCACTTCCCAACTCTTGGCTTGCTCTGGTCAACCGGGCCCGAGACCTGCCCTTAGGCACTTTCAGCTCTGAAAGTCTGCACACAGTCCCCAGTGTCTGGAACCTGTCCCACCCGGCGAAACCTACTTCCTGTGAGGAGTCTTCTCCTGACGACCCGGCCCTCAAGGGTTCTCTTCCTTTTCTACACTCCGATAGTACTTTCCGGTGTGCCTGCGTTCGACACTAGTATTTAGTTGTTTCGGTTGTTCGTCCCTCCCCTCCTCTCCCCTTCCTTCCTTCCTTCCTTCCTTCCTTCCTTCCTTCCTTCCTTCCTCTTTCTTTCTTTTTTTCTTTCTCTCTCTCCCTCTGTCTCTTTCTTTCTTTCTTTTGTATCTTCTTCGTTTTCTTCTCAGTGGTAGGCTTCTTACCTGCCCGAGGACAACTGCCTCTTGAGAGGGGACGCATTCATGTTTATAAGAGGTATCACGTGTCATAGTTTCGTCACCAGACCTGCTGCAGACCCATCCCTCGCCATGCTCACCTGAGATTACAGGGACTTGTGCTCTGGTTTATACAGGTTTGGGGTGGGGTAGGTGGGTCTGCTGCTTCCATTGCACCGTCCTCCTATACTCTCTGGAAAGTGACCCACATTTTCAAAGAGGAAGAAGGGCGCACCGTTTCTGCACTCCTGGCTAACGCTGACTTCACCCAGAACCTAGCTGAAAATTGGAAGGCCTTTTTCTTCCTTCTGTCTTTTGAAGACGTACACACCAAATGGGTGAAGACACAGGTCATGCATATTCACCTATTCTAGTCAATGATTTAAATATAAACAGCGAACACACAAAGAAGTAAAAATGAGGGGAAGCATTGATTAGTCAACCTTGTACATCCTGTTCAGAGATCAAAGGGGCCAGTGAGCAGGGATCAAAGTGCTGGGAAATACAGAATGTAGCACCCTTGTGAAGCGACGTTTCTCACGATATGGTATGACTTAATCAGAACCACTCTGTTCAACAGCTGCAGAGAAGGGAAAAAACAACCCTGAAAATTATGACTTAGGCTAAGCCTATGCTCCGTGTGCCTTTCATGACAGAGAGTCTGTGTGACTTGTGTCAGCTCTCAGTGCAGAGGTGTTTTTGGAGAAGGCTAACTTGGGTTGCAGGTAGGTTCCTTTTAGAAATGGGCACAAAAGTACATTGTGGTAGCAGCCATACAACCACACCTAGCCTGACTCAGGTCTGCGGAACTCCAGCGTTAAGTGTGTGGGGCTTGTTCACATCACAGGAACGTGTTACTCAGCTGCTCATCTGTGAAAGGCACACACACACACACACTCAGAAAACCCCTCAGAGCAATAGATGTTCAACTCAGAAAGTTACATCTGGATAGCGCTTTACGGTTTGCAGAATATTTTCACACACACCCTTTCTCTTGTTCCTCACAACCTTAAGCGAAGCTAAGTGATTTGCCATCAGACCACAGAGCCGGTAATTAAGCAGAATCGGGACTTTCATCCTGGTCTGCTGAGTGCAGTGACGCTTCTACATATGTCGGGTCATAAAATACATTTCAGAGAGAGCTCGTTGGGTTTTGAACACAAACAGTAAGGAGCTCGGAAGAGAGCCATAAATGAATGAAGGAGGTAGAATGATTGGATCCGAGCAAGGTATGGTGACAGGACTGTATTGCAAACCACTTGGTATCTAAGGTCCTAAGTTTTAGGTTCTTGGCTGACCGGTCACCACTTTCTATTAATGCACTCAGTTCTCCAGATCGGTTAGGTTTAAGCTTCTGTTACGTGAGATTGCATTCCGGACATGCGTTCCTGAAGGGCACACAAGTCAGCAATTTCGTGTACAGATTGTCAATTAGAGTGAGCTCTTCCTGCAAGTGGCTTATGAATGAGAATTCATTATTCTACCTTTCTTTTAGTTTTATTCTTAATTTCAGGTTTGGATAACATCTTGCCGTTACTCCCGACGTCCATGGCTTCTGTGACTCTGTTATGAAAGCCGTGAGAATTTTCCTAAATTTATCTTTGTTTTTGCTTTTATTTTCTTTCTGAGCTTACTATTATTTTTAAGATTCTGTTTTCCTTCTCTTTCTTTCTCTTATGGATAATTTTATCTTTGTGTTATAAAGAGTCCACCTGACTCTTTATAGGTCAGGTAGAGACCTATAAAGAGAAAAAAATTCTACCTGAGTTGCCTTTCATTTTAGAATCTCAAGGCAGAGAATTCTGTTTATTTTTAACCAAAGGTTTTATTTACTTATTTTTAATCCAAAGGTACTGAACAGTCAACACTCCCCACTTCTGCCCTATTCCTGTGCTACTCTGGCCACTCAATCTCATTCAGCTTTAACACAAACTCTGACTTGTGCAGCAGTGTTTTGTATCCTTATTACTTCTTGTACTTTCCTCACGAATGAAGTGCAGACAAAAAGAACGTGTCTGAGACCCTGGTTTTAGCTGACTGCCTTGAGTTGGATTCCTCCGTGGCTGCTGGATCTTTCCTCCATGCCGGTTTTGGTGTCCTATAGAAATACAGATTCGTTTCCTTCATGTGGTCAGATTGTATCACTCCCGTTCCCATTTTTAGACGATGACCTCCAGTATGCTTCCACTTCCCTGATCTTAAATTTCTACATGGTGTGTATTAATTTTCTTAGGGATCCAAGAGCCTGGAGACATTTCCTGAGGACGTGCTATTATGACTGTGGTGACAATGACTGTGGTGGGCTCGGGGTCCTGGTGTGCATCAGTATAAGCACTGGCCCCTCTACAGTGGTTCCTACAGTGATGAAATTACCAGAGATACAGTTGATGAGATGGGAGATTCTCTGCTCCAACATAAAGGTGAAGGGCATACGGATAGCACATGCCTCGCTCCCCCTTTGTTCCCTGCCCTGGAAGAATGCTCACCAGCTGCCTCGGCTGGAAACTATTAATCCAGGAAGTCTGACTGTCCCCAGAAATTCCCTGTGGACCCCTATGGCTTTTCTGTGGCTATGTTTCTCCCTTTCCTTTTTAAAATTCTTCATTTCAATTATCCTCTATTTTTGCACTTTATTTTCATTTGGATGATTTAGTATATCTCAAGATCATATCTCATATGGTCCCTGTTTTCTCTCTAATATCCAGTGACATTGGCTTTCAATACTTTGTCACTTTTTTGTCAGAAATGTTCTCTCATTTATGTTTGAACTTTTGAAATGAGCATTTTTAAATTTTCATTCATCTTGGTGTATTTTTCTCTAGCTGGCTTTTTGTATTTGTTGAAAAAAATCCCTTTTGTCTTATTGATTTTTTTCTCTTTTCTCGTTTATCCATTTAACAGATATGTATTAATCACCTACAATGTGTCAGATTATTTATCCCTATACATCTTATCAGGAATAAGAAGATATATTTTAGACATGTAGCACCAATCTATCCCTTCCCCCCCCATATCTATTCCTGTTCAATAATGCCCACATTTTTATCTTATATAAATTTTAAGTTTTATCTTAAAGACTTAGGAGTCAGTATTTCTTACCTTGTATTGTAATCCTAAATTCACTTTATTTTTCCATGCTCTGTCCATTAATCTATGGAGATCTGAGTTCATAAGCATCTGTATTGTTTTTGGTCCCCTTCTAAATTCATTATTTCTTATGTGTATTACTGGGTACGTTTTTGTTTTGTTTTGTTTTGTTTCCACTTCCATCCAAGTCAGTTAACATACAGTGTAGTATTGGTTTCAGGAGTAGAATTTAGTGATTCATCTCTTACATACAACACCCAGTGCTCATCCCAACAAGTGCCCTCCTTAATGCCCATCACCCGTTTAGCCCACCCCCATCAACCCTCAGTTTGTTCTCTGTATTTAAGAGTCTCTTATGGTTTGCCTCCCACTGGATACTTTTAAATATTTCTTAGATGTTCTTCCTGACCTCTTCTGGTGGTCGTGTTGATTCTCAGTGCAGTCCGGAGTGGACAGTGGTCGCTGCGAGCTGCTGTTTCGTGGGTATTTGCTGCAGGAAAGTAGCACGCTTCAGCAATGGTCCTTTAGTCCACAACACCATCAGTCACCCTCCATATACCTATTCTTCTCAGATAAGTCACATTTCCCAGAATTTAGGAGTGGTTCCTCCTCATTAACCTGGCGTTTACTCATGCAACATATGGGACTTCAGTATGTAGATTCCGTAGGAGAGAGCCCTTCTCTTAAATATCAGATTTATTTCTTAGAGATGTGCTCTATTTTCCAGTGACTCTTCAGTGGGGCCGCTTCCTTATTCTCTCTGCCTCTTGTCTGCACACTTAGAGAGGGGCTACAGGAAAACTGGCTTTTTATTTCTCTTTGTATTTTATACTGTGTCCTTTTACTGGGTGATCTTTGTAATAATGGGTCTGCATCTTGACTCTGTAATCAGAATCATGGTTTCCTGATTTCCTTTCTGAATTATTATTACCTCCATTCTACTTAGGAACTCCTCCTTTCTGATAAACCGGAATGTCAGGAGGCCTGTCTATTCAAGCAATGTGGTTACCTAGCTGGTACTTGCCACAGAAGGAAGACAAATGTAACACATTCCCTTAAACTCTTTGGAAATAGGCCCCTCGGTTTCTATATTTTTTTTCTTGGTTAGTGTTGAATCTCAAATGGAATTAGCAAGCTTTGTAACGCCCCTTGATAACTCTCCCTTAGATGACCCTCTAAGTGAACAATTCTCACCTATTTGGTTCAGGCTTTGATCTTCTGGAGTTATAAGAGTTTGCTTTATATATAAGCCACTCCCTTCTCCCACTATCTTGAACTGTTTTCCTCCACAAGGCAATGCACAGTTGGTTGGCAACTGCCAGCAAATGACACCAATTGCCACCAAATTTCTAGCTCCTCAGAGCAGCTACCAGATTGCAAGAAAATTGTTCACATTTTCCAACCGTGTAGCTTCTGCTGCAAGCACGATCTTCACTGGTTCATGACCAGGCTCACTACTTTAAAATGGCAGCCTGTGGGGCACCTGGGTGGCTCAGTCAGTTAAGCGTCCCACTTCAGCTCAGGTCGTGATCTCATGGTTCGTGTGTTCAAGCCCCGGGTCGGGCTCTGTGCTGACAGCTCAGAGCCTGGAGCCTGCTTCAGATTGTGTGTCTCCCTCGCTTTCTGCCCCGCCCCCGCTGGTGCTCTGTCACCCCTCTCTCTCAAATACAAATAAAAAATTAAAAATAAATAAAAATAAAATGGCAGCTGTAGAATGAAGGGAGTTGATCCCAGGCTCTGGATGATTTGAGATCAGGTGATGTCCGCAGTGGAGGTAGATCTCCGTCTAGGGTTTCAGGAAAATAAGGAAAATGGCTGACACCTGACTACTTCATCATCAACCTTTTAAAGTTTTATCTGGGGAATTTCTTTTCTTTTTTTTAAATAACACATTGCCTTATGTTTAATTTTTTTTTTTTATGATTTTCTTTATTTTTGAGACAGAGACAGAGCATGAGCAGGGGAGGGGCAGAGAGAGAGACACAAAATCCCAAGCAGGCTCCAGGCTCTGAGCTGTCAGCACAGAGCCCGACGCGGGGCTCGAACTGTGAGATCATAACCTGAGCCGAAGTCGGACGCTTAACCGACTGAGCCACCCAGGCGCCCCAAAACATTGCCTTATGTTTAAATGGACATATGACTTGTTTTATAGAAACATTTTGCATTTAGTAAGAACCGAATAACAACTTGTTGAAGGTTTGCTTAGATGAACACTCGACATGCAATATTTTTGAGGGATTTTGTCAAAATATAGTAAATTTAAACATAGTTTTAGAAATTCAAGTGCAGTAGAATCATCAAGAGACACTGTTAACTAATGTACATAGGTGTCTTTGTCCACTCAGTGATTATCATTGACAATACCTGAAATAATAAGATTTTAATGATGGTGCTAATTATACTTTCTGGCTTACTGTTTTATTAGCATCAATCTGGATGTCAATATTAAAGACGTGTTTCATTTAAGTTCATAATGTCAGATTATTATGGGTTGTCTCAAAGTTAAAAACATTTCACCTATGATAGTATTTCCTTAGTAATTATTTTAAGAAGATATTTGTTTTTACTTTTGGGGAGTGAGAGAGCAGTTATTCATGTATACTGATCCTGTTGGGTAGTTTGTGGAAAAGAGTTATGTGGACAAGTAAGTTTGGGGGTGTATGCGTCTTTATTTTGGAAATACATGGGGTTTAATTTAGCATATCAGTCACAGAACTAAGTCTTAAAACACGTATCAGGTAGTTTCCCTGAATTATTCTCCCCGGTTTTTAAGATATTTATCCTCCCCTGTCCTCCAGGAACTCCCATGTTTTATTTAGGTATATTTTAAGGATAGAATCCAATCTCATTCATCTTTTTCTTTTAATTAGTACCTGGTAGAAGGACCTAGTAAAAATTCCTGTGCATAAATCCTGTTTTGTAAATTAATATCTATTTAGCATCTTTATGAAAACATCTCTTCTTTGTTACAATCTAATTTGCTCTCAAGTATACATTTAATCCAATGAATACTGAATCATTTAGATGTTAGTTCACTAGAAATGATTTGAAATATCTAGTGGTAAAATTAAGAACTAATATAATTAGAGAGGGTGGAAAATGCCGGATCAGGAATCAGGATCTGGGTCCCAGCTCCCTGGGTTACTCACTTGGGGTAAGTGGCTTAAACTTTCCAAAACGGCAATTGCTTCATTCTGCCTCTAAGAATATATGCATCGGGTTTGAATTTTAATATACAATATGGGTGTAAGGAATGTCACATTCTTTTGTTTCACTAAGTAAAATTTAATTTGTTCCAAGACCCCTTCCCACAAGACAAGCAGGGAATTAAACCACCACCGTTACAGGGGGATCCCCACCTCCCAGTCCTCCAAGTTGTACAAAAGCCTGGAGTTCTTATGCGGTCCATAAGATTAGCAGGGAGAAGCCTCCGTGTGTGCCCACAGTGGTCAGTGATGAAATGGTCATTGTCCAAGCTGGCTAATCCTTTGAAGGCTTGTTTGTGGTAGGAGTAGAGCATAGGAGTTTTTGCCCTGGCTGGACACCCTCCTGCTTCAGGTCTGGCTTCCCTCAAGGCACAGCACCGCCTTGTCCCCTGAGAATGTGCCATATCCGGGAGCTTGGCAATCAGAGAGTTGAATGGATACAATTGCCCTGAGCTGTTCGTGTCACACAGACCACAGTGGGCTATACTGATGGATGCTAGGCGTGGATGTCGGGAAGGATGTAGATGGTTCCCCGCTCCCTGCTTTCCGCGCCCCACACAACCAGAGGGAGGGAGAGGAGATGTAAGCATTATTGGTTGGGCGCTGGGTAGCTTCCATGTGCCTCCCGATGCCCTTTTGCATTCCCTGGTGGCCTGGAGCATAAGGTCAGGGAGCAAAGTAGATTTTAAGGGAGGCTCGGTCTCTGTTGGCATTCTCTGCCTTCAATGTGACATTTAGTTGTTTTGCTGTACTTGAAAGTAGCCCTGACCGTCAGACTCGGGCCAAGTAACACCGCAGGCAAACACACTCCCACCTGGTATTTGTAAAAGTGACTAGAGTCTTTTGAAGAGAAAGTTGGGCATGTGTTGAATATTCAGTATTGACACGTCAAGGTCCTGCAGCGTCCCGAGAAGTACTCGTGGTCTCTTCGTTCCTCTGACATGCCTTCAGGAAGTTCCCCGGGGACACACAGCCTTAGGTTTGGGACGGCCCTCGCCTCTCCTCGCAGAAGCCGGGGGAGGAGCCCTCCAATGGTTTACTGGAGACTTGCTCTTGGGCTTTTAGGTCTGAAAGTTAGGCTTGTTATATTCACCACTTCGTTAAAAATGATTGTAATTTCCTGTCAGTTTGCATTGACTTATTCTTTACCTAGTGTCAAATTATCTTCCGTGTCTTTAATGTTATTCATTTAAATACCCTTTAGAAGGCACGGTTGAGTGACAGGGACATATGATTTAATTTCATATCCCACCGTTAAAAAAAATCAACTATGTTTCCATATACACACGTTTTATTCAAATGTCACCTTTTTACTGTGATAGTTTATGATATGAGACACTTTCCTTGAATGTGAAGGACCATCGTGGTAAGAATTTATATAATTGTATATAGGGGTATATATCTCGCATACATGCTCATATTTCATACTTTCACAGTTCTTTCCTTAAAAATAAAAATATATATATTTATAATTATATAAATATAAGTTATATTATATGAATGTAAATTAAATTAAATTTTATTTTAGGGGTACCTGGGTGGGTCAGTCAAGCACCTGACTCTTGATTTAGACTCAGGTCACATTCTCATGGTTCATGAGTTTGAGCCCTGGGTTGGCGTTGCCCTCTGCTCTGAGAGCACAGAGCCTGCTTGGGATTCTCTCTCTCTCCTCTCTGTCCCACCCCTGCTCACTCTCTCTCCCTCCCTCCCTCTCTCCCTCTCCCTCTCCCTCTCCCTCTCTCTCTCTCTCAAAATAAATAAACTTTAAATATACATATGTATATTAAAGTTATATTTCATAATTTTACAGTTCTTAAAAATGTATTTCTGATTATGAAAATATAAGTTATGTAAACTTTTTCATCTGTAGAAAGAACTGTGTAGTCCGACAGCTCCTAGCATGATCCCCGCCTCTTGGTATTCATGGTCTAGAGTGATCCCCTCCAAATGAGTGTGGACTGGACCTACTGACTTGCCCCTGAATGAAAAGAATAAGGCAAAAGTGAGATGTTCCTTCTATACTTCAGTCACAAAAGACAGTGGCTTCTATTTTGCTGGTAGATTCTCTTCCTTGCTAGCTTGGATGAAGCAAGCTGGCACGTTCAAGAGGCCCATCTAAGGGCAACGTCCGTCCAACAGCCTACAAGGAACTGGATCCTGTCGACGACCGATAGAAGAGCTTGTAAGCAGGTCCTTTCTCTGTTGACCCCTGAGTCGACTGTGAACTTACACCAAACACTTGACCGCAGCCTTGTGAAAGCTGCTGAGCTGGAGAACGAGTCCAGACTCCTAGAAACTGTGAGATACTAAGGCTGTGCAGTTTTAGGCTGCTAAACTTTAGCATGATTTGTTACACACCGGTTGATAACTGATACAGACTATATCTTCACCATCTGCTTATTCAGTTATCGTTTGCTTTGGACTTCCTGGGACTTTGGACTTCCTGGTGGGACTAAGAGATCCAATCCTCCCAAACCCGGAGTCTTAACCCGCAGACAGGGGCGTATGTCACTTGGGGGTATACTCCGTACTGTCTTCACACTGATGTTCGTAATGATAACACTGAATTATAGAAGTAAATACCGAAATCAGTGATGAGTGTAATTGAGAAGTAAGATCCATTTGAACTGCTTGAAATTCTGCTTAAAGGAGGAACATCTTATTTTTTTAATTTTAATTATTGTTTATGTAGATGCCAACAGAAAAATACTGTATTAATGAAATTTCAAAAATTATCTTTGTCTTAAACTTTCTTAAATACATATTTGTCTTTACTATCACCCTTATTAGAGTTTTTTGTTTGTTTTTAAGTTGTTAGTTAAATTCCAGAACAGTTAACACAACAGTGTCATATTCTGGTGTATAATATAGTGATTCAACACTTCCATACGTCACCTGGTGCTCATCTCGACAAGAACACTTCTTAATCCCCATCGCCTGTTTCCCCCATCCCCCCCCACCTCCCCTCTGGTGACCATCAGTGTGTTCTCTATAGTTAAGAGTGTGTTTCTTAGTTTGCCTCTCTCTCTCTCTCTCCCCTCCGCCCCCACCTCCCCTCTCCCCCACCCTTCTGCTCATTTGTTTTATTTCACAAATTCTACATATGAGTGAAATCACATGGATTTGTCTGTCTTTGACGGACTTATTTCCCTTAGCATAATACGCTCTAGCTCCATCCACGGTTCCCGTTTTGCAAATGGCGAGATTTCATTCTTTTTCGTGGCTGAGTAATATTCCATTGTATATATCCACCGCATCTTCTTTATCCGTTCATCAGTCGGTGGACACTTGGGCTGCTTCCATACACTGGCTATTGTATGTAATGCTGCGGTAAACATCAGGGTACGTGTATACCTTCAAATCAGTAGTTTTCAATCCTTTGGGTAAATGCCTAGTAGTGTGATTACTGGATCATAGGGTAGTTATATTTTTAACTTTTTGAGGAACCTCTGTACTGTTTTCCCGAGTGGCTGCACCAGTTGGCAAAAGGGGGAGCATTTTAGTCAATTATATATTCACATAAGTGGAATATTTTATATCCTGCCAGGTCTCGCTGATATATTTTGTTTTTCATAATTAATCCTTAAATGAGAAATTCCTGAGAATATTCTTGCCAGTAGCAATATCGTGAGACGATACCAGAGGCAGTGAGAATGACATTCTTTTGTGACATGTCTAGTTATTTCTGGAAATCATTCAGTATTTGTGGCCTCATAAACCTTAAATTATGATACTTGGCAACTCCAGTATGATCTTAACCTATTAGCCCATGATATTTGGTTAAACTGAATTAAATAACTGCCAGGTATGGAGAATGTCTGACAAAACTGAACATGAATACGTAGGCACAAGAATATATAGGTCCGAAGAAAGAGTTACTTGCAGTGTCTCTTTACCTTTTAGAACAGATGTAAAGTTAACCTTGCATTTGGTGAAAAAAAATGCAGTAAGAGTAAAGTGTTATAGAGAAGGCAGGGTTATTTACAAGAGACAAAAACTAATTAGCAAGGAATAAAAATACATTAGGGTCATGGGGGATCAATTCAGAAGCAAATTTACCATTTGTGTGAATGTCTCTTTGGTGGCCAGCATTCCATAAATGCCGCACATAAACACATTCATTTTTAATGTTAAACAGTTCCAGAGTTATTTTAAAAAGATACTTTCTCAACACATGAAGAAGTTTAAAGTTACAACGCTATGAAAATATCCCTTGGTAGATTCATGTGTTTATCATTTACTTTAAGGATGTTTGTGCCTACAGTTCTGTCTTTGTGAGCAGTGTTTAGGTGGTCCAGACTGAGCATTCCATATCTATGGGAAATTCTCATGTGCTGAGGAAAATTCTCAAAAACGTTGACGTTAACCCAATCTTGGCATTTCTCCTTTCTGTGTAATTGAGCTGTTTTAGGGAATGAGTAGTCAGAATATCTTCTTCTATAATAAGTGACATATCGTACGATTATAGCTATAAATGGCAAGTAACATTAATAAAACTGCCTTCTTTTTCCCTGAAAATATTTGAGTTTATAGCAGTTCAGATTTTCTGTTTTCACACCACCCTCCTTTTCCTATTATTCTCTTACCATGTATGTTAGAAGTAACTTCTGTAATTTTTTGTTTAATTTGAATAATTTGAATTTACCCGAAAGTTCTAAGAATTTTAAAAAAATTAAAAATTTTTTTAACATTTGCTTTTCGAGAGAGAAAGACAGAGACAGCTCATGAGTGGGGGAGGGGCAGAGAGAGAGAGAGAGAGAAAGACACAGAATCCGAAGCAGGCTCCAGGCTGCAAGCTGTCAGCACAGAGCCGGGTGCGGGGCTCAAACCCATGAACTGTGAGATCATGACCTGAGCTGAAGTTGGACGCTTAACTGACTGAGCCACCTAAGCACCCCCGAAGAATTGAAAAAGTTCTTTTAATTGAAGTACAATTAACATACAGTGTTATATTAGTTTCTGTGGATGGTATAGTAATTCACAATTCTGTACATTTCTCAGAGCTCATCAAGTTACAAGAATTTTGAGAGCAAATTGTAGCTATGATACCAAATCACATCTGAAAACTTCAGTGTTTTCGCTGAATCATTTCACTAAATCAATGACACTCTTCAACATAGCACAGCGTCACTATCCAAATCAAGAGATCAATGCTGATCCAGTACCATTGTCTAATCCACAGACCTCATTCAAATTTTTCCAACTATACCAACGATCTCTCCTTTCTGTTTTGGTGTATAATCTAGTTCAGGGACTCACTGTGCATTTAATTGTCATATCGCTTTAGTACCCTTCAGTCTGGAATGATTTCTCTCTTTCCCTGTTTTTCATGACCTGGCAGTTTTAAAGAGTGCAAGCCTTTCATTCTGGAGGAGCATCTTCAGAGTGGCCCAGCCAATGTTTCTTTCATACCGGACTTGAGCTGTCCTGTTTTGGCAGTAAAACAGCATTAGTTACTTCTGCTCGTTAGTGGCTTGTATCAGGGGGCACACACTGGTAACTCTTCACTCCACTAGTCGTCATTAACCTTGATTCACTGGTCAAGTTGGTGTTAGCCATGTTTCCCCACCCAAGGTCGTCATTCAGTTCCTTTGTAACTAGTAAGTATTTTGTAAGGATGTGCTCTGAAATGATAATAATATCCGTTGTCACCAATGTGCTGCATCAAAATCTGCCCACCAGCCTTGGCATCCATGGATGAGACCTGCCTGAATTAGCCACAATTTAATAGGTTCCAAATGGGCACCTATTTCTACTGTTCCTTCCACATTAATTACTTGGCATTCTACTCTAAGGAAGAGCTTTCTTTTCTTTCCCACTTTTTTTTTTTCTCATTTGCTTATATTTGATGCTCAGATAATCTCAGATCTCTTTAGTGGAAATCTCTGCAAGCTGATTCTTGGGTTCTCTTGACCTATTCCCATCCTTCTTTGAGCATTAAAAAAAAAAATCTGGGTGAAGATATCCCAGGATCATCCTTTATGTTCCCTACTCCAGCTTTGGGATCAGCCATTTCTCCAAGGTGTTTAGAAATAAAGGTCTGGGGGAAAAATGTGCTCACTGCTACTGAGATAGTCTTGCTTTTAATATTCTCAGTGGAGGGGCGCCTGGGTGGCGCAGTCGGTTAAGCGTCCGACTTCAGCCAGGTCACGATCTTGCGGTCCGTGAGTTTGAGCCCCGCGTCCGGCTCTGGGCTGATGGCTCGGAGCCTGGATCCTGTTTCCGATTCTGTGTCTCCCTCTCTCTCTGCCCCTCCCCCGTTCATGCTCTGTCTCTCTCTGTCCCAAAATAAATAAAAAACGTTGAAAAAAAAATTAAAAAAAAATATTCTCAGTGGAGAGAGTGAAGGTATGAATGTGTACACACACGCAAACACACACACTCATATTTCTACTATGTCATATATATTGGAAAAAAACGCAAGCTCACATGGATACCTTCAGTTGCATTTGAGAACCTTGGTGTTCTTTCTAGTCTTATCCTCTTCCATATTTATAAACCCTGTGTCTAACAGTGAGAAAGGTGATTGCCCCACATAGCTGTTTATTTGCTCACTTGCTTTCACCATAACCAGTCTCCCTAATCTGCCAGTCACTGCTTCCTAGTCTGTCATCCCTGGGCTCTTGTGGTTTGTCCTCGATGACATCACCATGTCTGCGGCCACCACAGCTCTATAGCTTTCTAACTGATATGATTTAATGTGTATTATTTAAAAATAGAGTGTTGGGGCACCTGGGTGGCTCAGTTAAGTGTCCAACTCTTGATTTTGACTCAAGTCATGATCTCACAGTATGTGGGTTCAAGACCCTCATCGGGTTCTATGCTGTCAGTGCAGATTCTCTCTCTCCCTCTCTGTGTCTCTGCACCTCCCCTGCTCTCTCGCATGTACTCTTTCAAAATAAATACACTTAAAAAAAAAAAAAGAGAGTATTGGAAAATCACTGTAGATTTCCAAAGAATGATAAAACTGTCTTGGTTGGATGCCTGGCTAAATACCAAAAAAGCATTTGATGATATTGTATTCAACATCAACTTTCATAATCTCCCTAACAGATTTACTCTTATGAGCCAGAAAATATTCTACCTCGCTAATCAGATATTCTGTCATTTCCCCCCCCCCCCATTTTTCTGTTTTGGGCTCTCAGGAGATAGATAGATAGATAGATAGATAGATAGATAGATAGATAGAGATAGAGATATAAATGTGCTTAGAGTACTTCTATCAGTCCTTCAAAATTCTTAAGGCTCCAAGACACCTTTGACTTCCATTCTTTATGTCAAATGAATCCTAATTTCTACCATGTTTCCTCATCGGAGGTATTTATACCATTCATGTTGTTTGAAGGACTGTAAAACCCAAAAGAAAACCTAGAAATCAATTGGTCCAAACTATTAAAGTATATAATACATAAGTAATATATATAAACTGCCAACTCCAGATACTTCATGGTTACTGGAAATATAGTGAGGAGGAAAAGATAAAATCATTCTGAAGCGTGAATGTTTGGCCCCGTGTTTCATAACAGGGTATGTCCAGTGGCCCTGGATTTTCCAATTAACTCAATTCTCCCTCTTTCCACTGTACCATTTGCTTTTATGCTTTTCTTGGATTCTCTCTGGTTTCTTAACCAGAGGTCATAAGCGAGTAGTCTGTGGCCATGTCAGGGCAGTAGACTTGTTTTGTTTGGTCTACACGTGCTCAGAATTGTGCTTTGAATCATTTGCCAAAATCCGTAGATTTTACATGAAACTCAGAATGCGAGCTCCCCAAAATTAGATCAAGCAACGCTGGTCCTCCATCGGTGTATGACCACACCCAGCTGGAATCAATAACTGCTCACCACCTTCAGGTAGGTTGTGAAGTCTGCGTTTAATTGCAGGCCCCACCACTACCTACAGCGTTATAGCCAGTCTGCTTTACTAACCTGGTGCCCCCTGCCCAGCCTTCTCTGGGGGGCATCCGTTTGCAACCTCTGCTTTATACTCTTAAATCATCGTGTTCCACACATTAGCTGCCGAACGGACTGCCAATACTTATGCGCTGTACAGCTTATGAGAAATCTGAACTAATGTGTAACAACTTTTTACATGTGAATCTTCCATAATAATCTGTATAGTGATGGCAAAAATTGGATGGCAGTACTTGTAATAGTAAATTAAGTTATTAGGAGCAAGGCAGGTGTGATTTGTAATTAGCTTTGGTCCCTGGGAATTCCGTGTTTTGACAATGCATGCTTTTCTCCCGTGTTTTCATGGGATTTGATTTTGCCACTCAAACTGTGTAATACTCGTGCATTTTGATTCCATCCGTGTTCTCAGTCACGTTTTCTGCCGGCCACTGGACTTCGTTTTGTATTACATTTTGCACAGCGTGTGAGATTCTCTGCTCCAGCAAACCTAGTCAGAGTGCTTCAGTACGCTCCAAAGTGGTCTTTGTCTTTAAGGAGCTTTGAGTCCACTAGTTAACATTCCGTCCATCATTGCATTTTTTTTTTTTTTTTTTGGATAAGGGTCTCAAGGCTTCCTCTTGAAAGTTAGTTGTTTTCCAGACATCACAGGTAAATAGGTTTTAAGAGGGGCTCTCAGGTGATCTCTAGGATAACCTTAAATTAATGGTGCATAGCCCAGATATTTTGTTACCTGCATCTATGTATGAATGAGCATGATACTCTGGAAGTTCACTTAAAATGAATCATGATGTGAGCTGTTATTGAAGATTCTATCTGGAAGAACTGAGTATATAGCTCTCATCTACATTATCCATTTTTTTCTAAGCACAAGGGGTTTTGGTAGATAAACCTCCACTGGACGGAATTTATTTGCGTGTCTGCAGACAAGAATTAATTTTGTGTTGCATCCAGTTTGCTACAATATGTAGAGTTGTAAAATAGCTCCCATGGATAATGCATAGCTTTCCAGGGAATCACAAAATTTTCATTACCGTACTTACATTAACAAAGTACTATCTGCATTTTTCCCAGTCTGTCCCTTTGCTTTCTTTCTAGGGATATTCAGAAAGTAACATTAACTTAATCAGTATCCTTTCCAAACTTTTACTAAAAATGTGACTTTTCAAATGATAAGAACACATGTGGAGATAGAGACATTTCAGTTTTGAAATGTGGTGTTTCACTTGGTTTTACTTCATGAGGTTTTATCTAAACTCAAAACAAAATTTTTTTAAAAAGTGTTTATGAGTGGTTTCTTATTATTTGGGTACGGATAATGCCAATGAAGGAAAAAAGAGCAAGATACATTTGCTTATTAGAGATCTAATTAAAAAAGAATTAACCACCTCTTACAAAGTTGAAACAATATGGAAATCCCCTTCTGCCAAAATATACTTGGCTCTTGCTAGTGGGGAATGCCTAAATATTTGAGTTTAAATATTTAAATTCCCTTTGGGCTTTGTCTTATGATAAAATCATATTGTCTGTTCATTGTGTTTCTCTATCTGTTGGTTTCTTCTCCTTCCAAACCCAAAGGGCATGTCTGTAAGGGTCTTGCCTCGTCCCTGAATGAATAACACATTTGTAATAAAAGGTCCTTTGTTAGAGGGTGGAGTCATTTCACAATGAAGGCATTGACATTAAGTTGGTAAAATTTGTGAGCTTTTACATGAATAGAGACTTGCAGTGATTTTTAAAATCTCTGTAAAAATCTCTATAAAGTCCATGTAAATGCATTAGGGAATTTGACCAGGACAGTCTTATTGAAATGGTGATACCCGCTGAAATTACCTGGGAAACTTTCTAGTTTTGAGGCTTTCCTCCCTTAAAGCATTCATTTTATTTACAGCCTCGTCCAAGGGCCAACTGTATTTGAGCTCTGTTACTAGAATTTCATACTCCAGGGCCTGTTTTGTTAGGGTGCGAGCCCTCCGCTTTCCGTTATCTCCAAGAGCGTACCCTCTCCTTCATTATTCCACCCCATTACACACAGTAATTTGTCGCGTCTACGTTTTACCTCTTCAGAGTCAGATTCTTCCACTCTGGACCTTCAGTAGCATCGACTAGATAAATCTTCCTTGCTTTTGTTTCAGCTAAGATCACTAATTGTATTCTCTAGCTTAAATAGGCCGTTTGTTTTGTGGCATTCTGTCTGTGCTGCTTATATTTCTGTCCTGCTTTATTTTGCAAATCCCTAAAAATAAGAGAAACTAACTGGTAACCACATCATGTTAATATACTAAGACTAGAGGATTACTTTTCTTATTTCATAAGTGGATAAAATATATATGTTATAGAAATAAATATACATGTATCTTAAAGTCTCCATATCCATCCATCTAGTACATACATGTGAGTGTGTGTATACAAGTATTCATACATATAGTCATTTTACATCCCCTTTTGGAGGTCACATCTTTGGCTATTTTCTTTTTCTAAAAATTGCTTTTTCTTACTATTACAATTCTGGAATCGACATTCTTGCAGGTATACATTTACTAACATCATTAAACTAGTTCTTTGTTACAAGATTATCTCATGGGCTCTGATTAAAGTAAATAATTTTATAGCTGCTGTGAATGATTAAAAATGATGCTGCTTTGTAGTTGTAATTTGTAAGCATCAATGACAGTCGTATTCCGTAGCTCCTTTCCCAGAAAGAATTGATGAAGCACCTCTTTTGTCCTTTGCATCATGCTAGCGTTGAGGTTTTCAGACAGCTCTTTAAATTGTGATCTAAATAATCCATAGGCTCTGAAAAGACTTTTGTTGGCTTTCACCACTGCCCTGAGCCTTAGATGGCCCCCATGACCACTGTATAACTCAGCGATGAATTGTGAGAAAAGACAAGAAATCACAAAGTGTGATTTTAAGAGGAATCACCTTAAATTTCAACCTTAAACCTGAGCAGCCAGTGGATGGTGTTGGCTGCTTTCTTGTTCCTCAAATGTGCGTGGAACACTTGTGCCTCAGGGCCTTTGCACTTTCTTCTCTTTCTCATATCTCATTTCCTCATGTTGTTCAGTCTTCAGCAAAATGTCAGAGTTTCCGTAGAGCCTTTCCTTGAACAATGGGTTTAAAATTACGTTCGCTCCTAATCACCTCTTATCACCATCCAACGTGTACTTTTTTTATTGGTTGGTCCTGTTTGTTTTCTGGCTCCCCTACTTGACTACAGGCTTCACAAGGCCAAGGACTGTTTGTATTTGGTTCATTTCTGGTTCTTCAGAGTCCAGAACAGAGTGTGGCATATAGTAAGCACTCAATAAATACTTGTTAAGTAAATGAATCCTTCTTGAACTTTGTAGCTGTCAATCCACACCAAAAATCACACCCAACTAAGAAGGACTAGACCAGCTCTTATGCCCATTTGGGGAATCTTTCTTCCTTCCATAAGAGAAACCCCAGTTCAACCTCAGGTTCTCAGTGGTGATCAAGAGAGTGAACTCTTCCCGGTGTTTCAAAAACCTGGTAGGAAATAGTTTGTAAACCATTGCAAAGATTACATCTTCCCTCTTGCCCTACAGATCAGTATGAGTTTGAGGGGGAAGGTGTGGAATGGATGTTGCAGGAAAGGCTTGTCAGACATAAATAGCTTTGGTTAATTAAAAATGGGAAAACAAATTGTATAACAGATGCCATTTATTTGACTTGAAATCACGTCTTTCAAACATTTGTCTGTGGCAAACACATTAAAAGCATTTTTAGTGGTAAATATCTGAGAACTCTCATTTTCTCTGTTCAATTCAAAATTTACATAGCAAGTATCTAACATGCCCCTCATGCAGTCTTAAAGTGCCATGGATCAATGATTCATTGATTGGTTCTAGATTTCAAGTGGTTTATGATCTATTTAGAACAATAGAAGATATATAATGATAACATATGATAAATACAAATACTACATCATAATTTCTTAAGTTTATTTATTTATCGTGAGAGAGAGTGAGTGGGGGAGGGACAGGGGGAGAGGGAGAGAGAATCCCAAGCAAGCTCTGTACTGTCAGCACAAAGCCTGAAATGGGTCTCGATCTCACAAGCGAGGAGATAGATCATGACCTGAGCCGAAGTCAAGAGTCAGACGCTTAACTGATTGAACTACCCAGGTGCCCCACTACCTCATAAATGTTACTTATTTTTTTATGTTGCATAAATATACATATATTTCATGTTGAGGTCATATATAAGTATGTAAATTGTATATGTAATAAAATGCATCTCTGAACTATGATAGTAAATAAAACCATGCACAGCAAATAGGGATGGATAAACAAGCATTTGGTTAATTTAAGTTTCTACCAGAGCATTCATCAACCAAACCAGTTTTCAAAGACTTTGCATATAATTTATTCTCTCTTTTGATCGTTCGGAATAGCCTCAGAACATTTTGACGCGCAGATTTGTATTTGTGAAGATAAACATCTAGTACGGTGAGCAAAGACCATTCTAGCGATTCTCACCTTGTGGTGACTTCAGTTCTGATAAGTAGAAGAGCACTGTAGAAACGCACTGCTAATCCTTCAGGTGAACCCCCTTTCTCCAAGTCAGCCGGGAATGTGTATCATCGTGAGCAGATCTCTCAAAATCAGGCTCCCTGCCAAATTCCTACTCAGATAATTACATTTTATCTGTCTAAATCCCCTATGTTACTGCATTGGGATAAAGGCTTAATTTCCCATCCATTAATTTTCTTTCATTTTGTCTAAGAGGTGTTTGCATTTTTGTCATTCAGAAAACAATTCCAAGGAGTCCTTCTGAACTTCCGGTGTGATCTTACAGACGGAAGCTTATGCAGATGGACATCTGTTCCCCTCAGGCCTTCCAGCATCCATAGCCCCCTTTCCTGGTGACGGCCCGAGAGCCCTAGAGAAACCTGCCATCCCCTCTCTCAGCCTGTGCTCTCAGGGGAGCCCAATCTGGGTGGTATATGCACTGCTCGGCATTTTCCATCCCCCTGGCCTCAGTGATCGGCTTGGGGAACACAAGTGGCCTGATTCGGCTGGGTCTGACCTCAGCCATTCATTCAATCCACCTTGAGCAATGGTGTGACAGTCACACAGGCTCTGGGGATGCAGTGGTGAACACAGAGTTGTCGCCCTCGTGGATCTCACAGCCTAGCGGGAAACGTTTGCTTTGGCGCAAAAGGTATTTCTCTGGGGTGAGAGGCGTTCTTTCCTTCTGCCTGACTTGGGGTGTGGGAAGCCAAGTCTGGAGTGGCTGGGACCAAACAGAGGGCGGCACAAGGCAGAGGGGACAGAGAGACTTGAGTTCTGGACGCGTCACGTCCCCACGTCTGTTGTCATCTTTTGGGCCCTTGGAGGCCACAAGCCAGCTAACGCCTGGATTTTCAGTGAGAGGATCTACTCAGTCCTCCTTTGAGGTTAACTAGGTTGTGACAGAATTTCTGCCACTTGTAGCTGAAAACGTGCTCCTTGGCCACCTTCAAGTAATGTGATCAGGTACCCAGTTGTGGCAAGTGCGGCTCCCTGGGTCTCCGTGTGACAACAGTGAGGCAGACGCGAAAAGTCCATTCGTGGCTCCCAAACGGACTCTTGATGAGAGCGTGCCTGGCCTGAAAAAGAAAAGTTCCAGAGGACTTGTTTTAGGGTTGGCACCAGTTAATTTTGCTAGAATGAGTCAGGGACGCGCTGGGGTAGGTTACAACCCTTTACGACAGTTTTTGTTTGCCTATTTTGTTTTACATTTCAAGCTACTTTTATTTTGGAGTTTTTGTTATGAGGCAATAGATAATCAATACATATCTAGATAGGATTCATGTAAACTGCAATCTATATGTTCAACATTTTTTTAATATTTATTCAGTTTGGAGAGACAGAGAACTAGTGGGGGAGGGGCAGAGAGAGAGGAAGACACAGAATCGGAAGCAGGCTCCAGGCTCTGAGCCGTCAGCACAGAGCCCGACGCGGGGCTCAAACCCACGAACCGTGAGAGCATGACCTGAGCCGAAGTGGGACAGTCAACCGACTGAGCCGCCGAGGCGCCCCCCTCAACATTTTGAAACGGATTGGCTCGTGAAATCCAAATGAAAACCTGAAGATACACTGCTATAGATGAAAAAGGCAAGTTGCAGTTGTAGAACAATTAAGTAGACAGAGGTGGGTTTCAGTATTTTTTAAATAATTCATGACCAGTTTGAGCGTCTGACCAAAGCTGCAGCTGTCCGGTATTTAAACACCAATGCTGTCACGTGTTTCCATAAATTTGTAAGAATTCCAAAGTCTTCTCAAAGCGGTCACGGCAGAGGGGGGAGAGAGACTGAGTTCTGGATGCCTCGGTAGCTGTAGGTGTTGTTCTTGTATCCTCTGTCTTTCCGTGTAGTTTTCTGTTCTGAACCGTGTCCACCATTCGCTCAACGTCCAGATACTCTGAAGAGACGGCACAGCTCTCCTGTACCTGCCGCCGTCTCTCACATCTTCACTCTCACTGCCCTTCACATCTGTGCGGTCCTGCGCTTCCCGTCTCTTGCTCGCGTCCATACTGCTTCTGTGTCGTGTCAAACAGTAGCTAGTAAGCGAGCTGTAGGACCATCTCCTTCCATCGTCCCAGCAGCCCTGACAGGCACGTGGTGCTGTTGGCCCCGTTTGACATCTAAGGAAACTGACCCTCAGGCGTCAGGTTACCCGTCAAAGCTCGGTTAATTAGGAAGCAGAAAAACTGAGTCTGGCATCCAGATCAGTCTATCAGTGTACTGAACGTTTCTGCCCACTCCCGGGGTTTATCCTTACATGTTTTTTTGGGTTCCAGCTTGGGCACTTTTCCTCCATTCCGTCCGTGGGCTTCTCAGTTCCCCGCTGGTGTCTGCTTCCATCCCCCCTCGGACTCTTGGCCGTCGTGTCACCCTGCTTTTGAGCGTGCCCCCTGTGTCGTCGGCCTCCCCGGGAGAGGCTGCACACGCGCCGCGGTCAGTTATGCGACTGATTGTTGACTTGTGCCGCTTGACCGTGGAAAACACTCCTGCCCACGGGAAACTGCTGTGAAGGTCAGAGAGCACTGCCTTCCTGGGAGCGTCCAGGAGAAGAACATGCTGATGAGGAATGAAATCAGCTTTCCTGTCGTAAGGCTTTCTGTTCTCTACTGTGGCCACAAATACAGCAAAATGGGCAGATCTTAAAGACTGGCAGGGAGTGCTACCAGCTTTTGAAGCTCTTTTCCCCTGCTTACTGCGGGCTTACACATAAGTGGTTGCACTGGTTCTCAGCAGACTGGCCGTCACTTGAAAAGAATTACTGCAAGGCCATAGAATTTTGAAGTTCAAAAATATGTTACAGATCAGCGATTCACTACTTAATGAGCACTCTTAACAACCGTGACTGACTCTTTTGCATTAAGCAGCCCACCATTTGAGTATTCAGAATATTCTATTACCGGAAAGGAAAGAAGGACAACACTGTTACTAGGTCCTCAACTCTTCCTTCAATGCAGAGCGATTCACAAAACTGTCGGATCTTAGGGGCAGTTTCTTCCCAGGGTCCCTGGGCTCGTCATCCATGTGCTCACACCATGGCCACGGTTAGGCCTAAAAGTAGGTATGAAGTGAGGTATCTCCTAAAGTCTCATGTCCTCTCAAACACCTCCCTCTCCAGTGGTTAGTTAGACCCGGTCTCCTTTCAGTCTCGCCCCAAATTAACTGCATTGTTCTTTTCTGTCCTAAATCCTGGCTTTAGTCCTTTCTCATTAATAAAGGATCAATACCTTCCTCAAATAAAAGTAGATAAGTTGTGGAGAGAGTGGGGAACATGATGAATGGGGTGTTAGGGATTATGGAACACCTGTGCATCAAAGAAAGGTACCAAGTACCCAAAAAAGAAAAAGTCAAACGCAGAATTCTCCTGCCTTTCAGTATGGCTCACTGTCCAGTCCTGGACTTTTACTACACAGAGGAGGTGGTGGCCCATGCTGTCTCATTTGGCAAACCCTAATTACTCTTTTTCTAGAGCTACGCTGTCCAATATGGTAGCCACTTGCCATATGCGGCTATTTGTACGTAATCAAAATAAAACATTAATTCCCTCTGTTGCACTAGCCACGTTCAAGTGCTCAGTAGCCACATATGATTAGTGGCTTCCGTATTGGACGGCATGAGTCTGGGATATTACCAGCATCTCCGAAATTTCCATTCTACAATGCTGTTCCAGTGTTTCTTTAGACCAGTGCTTCCCAGCTTTTAACATGCATAAAAATCACTTGGGGATCTTGTGAAAAGGAAGATTCCAGTTCAGTAGGTGTGCAGCATGGTTTGAGATTTTTTATTTCTGACGAGGTCCCCATGTTATAATGGTTTCGGTTCAGAGATCATAATTTGAGGAGCAGCTTTTTACATTACACTGTAAGATCATCGTTCTTACACTCCTGCACGTTGAAATCACCAGAAGCTTTAAAATCCTAATGGTCAGGGGCTCCTGGGTGGCTCAGTCGGTTATGTGTCTGACTTTGGCTCAGGTCATGATCTCGTGGTTCACGAGTTCAAGCCCTACATCAGGCTGTGTGCTGACAGCTCGGAACCTGGAGCCTGGTTCAGATTCTGTGTCTGCCTCTCTCTCTGCCCCTCCCCCCCGAGCACTGTGTGTCTCTCTCTCTCAAAAACAAATAAACATTTAAAAATTAAAAAAAAATCATAATGATCAGGCAGCATCTGAGATGAGTTAAATCAATCCCTGTGGATGGGAACCAGGCATCTGCACTTTTTTTTTTTAAATTTTTTTTTTCAACGTTTATTTATTTTTGGGACAGAGAGAGACAGAGCATGAACAGGGGAGGGGCAGAGAGAGAGGGAGACACAGAATCGGAAACAGGCTCCAGGCTCTGAGCCATCAGCCCAGAGCCTGACGCGGGGCTCGAACTCACGGACCGCGAGATCGTGACCTGGCTGAAGTCGGACGCTTAACCGACTGCGCCACCCAGGCGCCCCCAGGCATCTGCACTTTTGATGAGAACTTCCCAGATGAATCTGATGTGCAGTCCAGATTGAGAAGCAGGATACTCAGCCTGCATCAGAATTACTGGAAGGGCTTGTTGAAACAAAGTTCCTACTTCCCGTCCCAAGTCCCTTTCAGTAGGTCCAGGAGGGAGCCAGATAATTTGCGTTTCTAATAAATGCCCAGATGATACGTGTGCCGCTGGTCTGGGGCCGCTCTGGAGCCACAGCCTTGGTAACCGCAGCGTGGGCATTTCCTGGGAAGTCCTCAGAGGCACCAGATCTGGAGTCCCACCCCAGACCTATTCAAGTAGAATCTGCATTTCAGCCAAATTCTCTGGGTGATCTGAACGCACATTACTATTTGGGAGGCGCCACTGTGAGGCACTAGGGAATGTCTTTAATTGCTAACTCAACTGATCAACGCGTTTTGTACTTGGGGTAGAAGTCCTTAGCGAAGAGGCTGGATATACCGTAGTTCACCTGGCACGAGGCTACCTTGTGTGGTAGTTCCTGAAGTGTGCAGCGTCGCATGCCCGAGGTGCTTGGGAGAAACGTAAATCCTCAGGCCTCGTCACAGACGGTCTGGATCGGATCCACTGGGGCTGTGTGTCTTCCGAGCCCTCAAGATGTTTCTTACGTATCCTCGAGGATAAGGTCCCCTGGTGTAGCCACAAGGGTGGGCTTTGGAGCCAGATGGCCCTGGTTCAGATCCCAAAACCACTGCTGGAAAGTGGTGCCCTCGGATATGTTAATTGTCCCCGGTTTCTCTTATGAATGAGGATGAGGATAATAGGAGTACATCCCTTGCAAGGTTATTATATGCATTAAATGAGAAAATACATGAAAAGCTCCCTCTAGTGACTAGAAAACGTTAGCAGTTGTGGTGGCACATGACTGGCAGTACATATGTTTATGAGAGCCCCCAGACCGCCTTCAGAGGGAGGTGTTTGCGATTTCGATGCTGGCTCATGCCTGGAATGGTCATCAGCAACTACGACCTTAGCTCAGGAGAACGAAGCCAACCTGACGGCTGTTGACATTTTCTGGGCTCTACTGCAAGGATGTGACATGGCTGCGAAGACAAAATCTTGCAGGACCCGGGGCCTGCACACTGCCCTTCTCCACCTGCAGGACCGGCCCCCCACCTCAGGCTGGCTTAGCTTTGCGTCATGGGCGGAGCTGTGTCGGGCTCCCAGGACATGCCTCTTAGGTGCAGGGGTTGGGTTGTCCTCGCCTAACCTGAAGAACCAATGCTCTCTAAGCCCACCCACCCAGGCAGTCTTGAAGTCGTGTACCATGAGCCGGCATTGGAGGACTGGTGTCTGTGTGTGTGTGTGTGTGTGTGTGTGTGTGTGTGTGTGTGTGTGATTCCTCCTCTTCCCACAACCGCCTTCTGTAAGGACAGGAAATACATTTGAGCTGAAAGAACGTCTCCCTTCCTCTACCTGTCTTCCTCTTCCAGCTGTTCACTAAAGATGTTCAGTTTTTCTGGCTAGCTGCATAGCTGACTGAAAGCCTCCTGACAAAACTATTAAAATAATCCGCTCCTCTCTTTAGAGCATTTCTGTGGCCTGTTGCTCACTCCAGTTTTGGCTAAAAACCTTAAACTTGAGTGAACTAAGTACACTGTCTTCTATTGTTTCTAGCTACTCAGTTTGACAGAAATATGTCCTCCCCGCTGCCCCCCCCCCTCAATAAAAGAACCATGGTAATATGCTTTTCTTTTCAGGCTAGTAAAGCAAGTAAATCAAATGACCTCTACTCTTCTGAGTCTTTGTCAGTTGCATAACCTTCCCCATCTTTGATGTTACGTTTCTTTCTGTAGGGGTTTGAGTGATATTGTCCATTCGAGCATTCGAGCAGTGTCTCAAGAGCTCAAGAATGCATCTCATAAACTAAGTTAAACACTCCCAAGAAAGACTCACCACCACATGATAGATTAGAATTATGGAATTAAAAAAGAATTATGGAATTTAGTTGGAATGTCAGAGCTTGGGATCCCAGGAAACCTTGTAAAATTGTCCAGTTCGTTAGTTCTCAAACTTTGGTGTGAGTCACCTAGGAGGTTTGTAAAAACACATGTTGCTAGATCACACTTCGGAATTCTTGATTTGGTAGGTCTGAGCTGATGGTTGAGAATTTGCGTTTCTACCAGATTCCCAGGGCTGCTGCTGGTGGTTCTGGGACCCCGCTTCAAGAACACTGACCTAGTTCAGTCTTCTTTCTTTAAGGAAAATACTTCTAGCCCCATTTTGCATATAAGACTGTGGAAGTAGAGAAAACGCTACATACACAATTTAACCAGAATGTAGAAGAAAAGGGGAATTTTTAGGTCTTGATTATCTCTTTGGGTTAGCTAGACAAACATCTGTAATGTCAGGGTCCTAGATTAAGTGTCTGGGGAAAATGAACCACTGTGAAAATTTCGACTTAACCTCAGCTGTGACTTAACCACTGGGAGGCATGCATTTGTTACTGAATTTCCTGAAAAAAACTCATTTGATGGTTTTGCTTTAAGTTGTCTCCAAAATGCTTTCGTTGATACTATTTTTTGTTAGATGGCACTAAAATCCTGTTCACAGGACCTGTATAAGGAAACCAACGATCAGAGATGTTAAGTGATACTCTTCTAAACCACACAGTATGTAACGTCCTGAGGCAGAAAGAATACACAGGCTTCTTGGCTGCATTAAACAGCACTATTCAAGATATATCTTGTAAACCAAATATGTCATTTTAAATTTCTAGGAGTGACTTTAAAAAGTAAAAAGAAACAAGTGAAACGAATTTAGCAATATATCTTATTTTAACCTGACATATGCAAAATATGATACCCCAAGTACGTAGCTCTATATGTGATTAGTAGGTCCTGTATCGTACAGAGTAGCTTGAGCAGGCTTGTTGGGAGACTCAGGTCAAGGAGGTTATTGCTCAAGGTCAAGATTGTAAGGGTCAGCGGCAGGTCTCGTTTCTTTAAAAATGTCCATGACTATTATGGTCTGTGGAGTATGTTTCTAACTCCCTTGTCAGATGGCCCGTGGTCTAGAGCTGGACTCTCCCATACGTGCGACAGCTTGAAATCAAGTTAACTAAAATTAAATAAAATAAAAAATGCGTGTCTTCGGGGCGCCTGGGTGGCTCATTCAGTTAGTGATCAACTTCAGCTCAGGTCAGGATCTCACGGTCCGTGAGTTCGAGCCCTTCGTCGGGCTCTGTGCTGACAGCTCGGAGCCTGGAGCCTGCTTCGGATTCTGTGTCTCCCTCTCTGTCTGCCCCTCCCTTGCTCACACTCTGTATGTCTCTCTCTGTCTTGCAAAAATAAATAAAATGTTAACTATTTTTTTTAAGGAATTGTTTCTTCAGTCACACTAGCCACTTTGCATGAGCTGCATAGCTCCGCACAGCTAGGGCCTACACACTGGACAGCCCAACTGTGGACTTCGTCTCACTGTTCTCTTTGAACATTCAAACAATTTGGAGATACATGGTTTTTCTTCCACTGACAGTCTCCGTTTACAGCCCCGGTTCAGTCTTCCCTCTACTTTCTATAGAGAAGCCCTGTCAACAATTTGATATATATTCTTCCAGTTTTTGTCTATGTACTTTGTACATATGAATATTCATACATACTACTCTCTGGCTGTTTATATGGATGGCATCATTCTTTTGTATTTAGAAATTTGCTCTTATTCACGTGATATTTCCTGAGAGATTTCATCTTTATACATATATGCCTCTACCTGTTATTTTAATTGTGTCACGGTACTCTGTTATGCTTACAGTATACGTATTTTTAAGACATCTCCCTTTGTGCGTATAGTCTGTTGTGGGTATTCTGCTGTTGCAAACAAGGAAACAACGAATCACATTTTGCATATCTTTTTTGTGCATTTGTATAAATTTTCTTTTGAACAATTTTCTACAGGTACATTCATTTCATCCAAGTATATCCGTGTTTTAAATTCTTGTAGATATGTCCAGTCTGCCTTTCCAACCCCCCCCCCCCAACCATTTGAAATGCCACCTTATCTCAAACTACATTTCCAATATAAAGGATGAGTTTCTTAATGTGTTTTTCAATGGTCAGTTTTTCTGTGCCTGCGTAAATATTTTCTTGGTTACCAAGCGTCGTGGTATGTTTTAATACCTGCTAGAGAAGTCTGATTATATTTTTCATTCGTTCATCCAATGGCTTTGTTACTCCTGAACGTTCTCTCTTTCATATGAACTTCAGGATCAGTAACTTCGTCAGCCGAGACTCCAAGGGCATGTCCACCTGAAATACGATAATATATTTAGAAGCATTTGGATATACTTCTTTTGAATTTGTCATAACTCAAAAGTACAATCTGCATTGGGCAGTACATGTATTTACTAGATATAACAGACCTGTTTCACCTAGAAATGACAAGTTATTACCCAGTAATACACTTGCATATTTTAGGCAGTTGTAAAGTCTTTATTGAATGTGTAAGATCAGACCTTACTGTTAGGTTTTAAATCATGTAAGGACAAATGGCCTCCTGGCAATTAGCAGTAGCATTAGAATTTTGATTTATTATGTTTCTGTGCTGATTCACCTGCAAAATCATTTAACGCCAAAGTTCTTTAACACAACTAAATCTATGTTTTAGGAGTTCCTTTCTGAAATAAGGGAAAGCGCATATTTTAATCATCTTTTTATGTCGTGGTTGCCTTCCGCTCAGAATTCATGTAAAAATGACAATTCTATTTAAAAACCTCTAGGAATGTAAGTGCCATGAAATGTTTATGAAAATCAGCTTGTGTTACATATCTATTCATTTCAAAATAAGGGAGAAAGGGGATGAAAAAAAGCTTTCAAACCTTCTAGCTGTTTCCCTAATAACACCTTTTAAGTTTGAAACATTTTGAGGAAAACTTTTGCAGTTCTAAGAAAAAGCTGTGAAATGCAAGCCTTCCAAATGAAAATCCGAAGTAAGAGAAAGAAAAGCTTCTTTCTTTTTTAATAAATCATATTCAAGGGAGGTGCTTTTTTTCCCCCCCTAAATTCCCTTCTGTTTACTGTGTGCCTAGAGAAATTTTGGCAGGTAGAGAAGTGTTGGTAAGCACACGTCAGGGCTATTTGAAACTAAAACCAAAATGGGGAAAAAGTCCTAGGCATTGATGCGGACTGCCAAAGTAGACATGTCTCCCCATGTGCAGTTTTACAGATTTAAAGATATTTCTTGAAGTTCTATAAAAAGCAAATAAATGAGAAAATTACATGAGGGTGAATAAATGTCTAAGCTGATGTAGCAATATGTATTTCATTTAATCCTCTGTATTTTTTAGGGTATTTTTGTGACGTTGTGCTGAAGAACATTTTTGCAATTCAGTCATCTGTGTGATGAATTCAAAATTACAAATTCTTGCAATTGGAACGTGCTGTGTAAATTTGTTTCAGTTTCACACCACGGAGATACAGGATGTGACACTTCTAGACAAGTCAAAATAGCAACAGAGACCCAGAGAATGTGAAAGTCTGCTGAGGAGTTTCATATTCTAGAACAATCAGATGTGTTTGATTTCGTTTGTTTCCATTCCCTACCAAAAAACAAGCACTTGTAGAACAGTTTGAGAACTGGAATAATTTCGTTTGTGCTAAACGTATGTTTCATAAAAATCCTATTGTTTGTGAAAACAGCAGGTCCCAGTGGTAACGCAGAGAGTATTTCCAAAGGCCTTGCCGTGAACCGTGAAGCCCCCGTCAGTCACGGCTTCCCGCTGTGTGACCTTCGTGGTGGTCACAGACGTGGATCTCCACAAGAGGAAATGGTGGCGCCTTCACGCAGGTGACTTGTTCAACCGTCACTTGACAAGTGGAAATCACACATGAAAGGACGGCACTTCTGCGTGATCCGAGTCTGGTTCTCCCCAAGCCACGGAGTTAGCTCAGAGAAACCTGTGGATCCTTCAGAAGCAGGAAGGGAGTAGAAAAAAGTGATTTAAAATCTGGTGAATTCAATCACATTTCCAAGGAAATACAATCAAGTTGAAGGTTGTGCTGCGGAAGGGGAGGAGGAGGGGATGGTTGGCCACTGTCTTGCTCTCTCTGTCTTGTTAACGTACTCCAAGTACATGTCTTAACTTCACTGGCGATATGTCTGGACCAGAGTTTCTGAACGTTGGCACTACTGATGTGTGGAGCTGGTCATTCTTCCTGTGCGGAGCTATCTGTATGTTGTAGGGCGTTTAGCACATCCCTGGCCTCTACCCACTAGATGCCAAGATAGCACCGCCCACCCCACACACGTTCGCACACCGTTGTGCCAACCCAGCATGTCTCCAGTCCTTGCCACATGTCCCCTGGGATGCAAAATGTCCTAGCCTGTGTCTTTGCTTGTTTTCCAAGTGAAAGATACTTTGCTGATGAGTTTTGTTGAATTGTTGGTTAAATTAAATGAGTTAAGTTGTTTTGGTTGAGGGAAGTCATAGAACTCTTTTCCCTTATGAAATCAGAAGGATATAATGCCATCAACACACCATCAAGTAGGGTAAATAGATATTTTTGTGGAGAGAGAAAGTGTTTGACAGGTTCAGCTGGGGTAAAATGATTGAATCGGTAAGTGCCTTGAGCCAGCAAATAAATGTTACCATGATTTGAAGGTGTATAGGCAAAGAATGGTGTCGGTATTCCTACAGAAATACTAGAATTCTATAGAATTGTTGCTTCTTTTGGATGGCCTTACATAGGGGAGAATGGGAGGGGGAGAGAAAGCTGTCTGCATTAATAGCTGATAAATAGAGCTGACGTTTGTGGTGTGCACGTCGCGTGCCAGATGCAGTACTCTGCGCTTAGCATATGTGACTCTACCCATTAGGAAGGTACCACTACTATTCTCATTATACAAAAGCAGAAAGTGATGTTTAATGAGAGTAAATGGTGCCCCCGGTTCCACATCCGGAAGGAACTGTGACTGGGTTGGAACCAGACTCACTCAGCTCCTAGACTGTGGCAACATGATGGACTATTTTGGCTTACTTTAAGTTACTGCATTGTTCATTGAAAATGTTTATCTCCCAGACCTTTTAAAGATACTCATTGACCCCTCAATTTCATCAGTGTATATTCAAGTAAATAGAAACTTATTTTATTACTAATGAATCCAAACATCTTTATTTTTTTTTAACGTTTATTCATTTTTGAGAGAGAGAGAGAGAGACAGACAGACAGACAGACAGACAGAACATGAGTTGGGGAGGGGCGTAGAGAGAGGGAGACACAGAATCTGAAGCAGGCTCCAGGCTCTGAGCTGTCAGCATAGAGCCCAGTGCGGGCTCACGAAGCATGAGATCATGACATGATGACCTGAGCTGAAATTGGATGCTTAACTGACTTAGCTACCCAGGTGCCCCCAAACATCTTTCGATCAGTTACTATGACATCTGAGTGTCCATGTAAGGGGGAAAATAACATAATGCCTTCCAAAGCAAAATACAAATATTTCCTTTAATGACCGCTGAGATCTTTTTGTGTTATAATTGCCATTGCTGTGTAAAAGTAAATCTTCAGGCACCAACAGCTACAGAAGCCCCCGGGGCGTTTTGTGTCGCATAACATAAAGCAAGTGCATCTCATTTTGTCAATTAGATGCATGCCTAGGGGTTTCCGGCCCGTCACATTTACGGAGGTTGTAAGCGGTGGTGACTAAGACCGTAGGTGTTCGTGTTGGAAATCCTTACGTTCAAATTCCATTTTTACTGCATACTCTCTATAACGTTAAGCTTCAGCTTTTTTTTTTTTTTAATCTATCAAAGGAACAAAAATAGTACTCCTAAGTTTGTGTGCATATTAGATGGTCATATAGGTAGAACGTCCATAAAGCAAGAGCGCCTTCCCCTTTGCAGTAAATTCTAACTAAATGGGAATGTATCTCTATCCCTGTTATGTGTGTGCTTAGGTCCAGTGACTTTTTGTGAGGAGAGCATGAAGTCCAGTCATATTTCCAGAGGTAGGTTATGCTCCTGGTGCTGGTTGCCTTACGTGGAGTCCCTTGAGAACTCTTTCTCTTATGGCCATAACCCAATCATTGGCAACGCCAGGAAAGCTGTGGCCGTGTGTGTGACCCTGGAGGCTCATGGAACTTCTAAAGACGGTGCTGGTGACAGTTACAAGGGGACAAGTCGTTAGTGGGGGCGAGTGGCCCTGTAGCAGGGAAGGAAGAGACTGGCTTCATATCCTCAATCATAGACGCCTCTTCCCTTGCAGTCAACACCCCTGTTGGGCAGGGTCTCTAGGGACCCCCCCTCCCTCCAGCCACTCTCTGCATGGCTTCCTGCTGTGAAGACATTACTATTGCCTGTCCAGCGCCCATCTTCCCCCCTTTGGATGACACAACCCTGATTTCTTCGGGAAGCCACCTCTGTATCCTCAGCCATTTGTTTTGGTTTCCCAAACCCAAGGGCTGGGCCCTGATCAGCCTAAAGCAATTAAAATACCAGAACTACTGGTCCAAATTATTGGTTTGGGATTGGGCACTGAAGGCGGTCCAGGGGATGGAAGGAGATCCTGCTGGAGGGGTCCGTGAAACAGAATCTCCTTCTTTTCTAGATTGTGGGGTAAGCACGTGTGAGCTGTGGAACATTTATAGCCACGTTGCTACTGTAAGGCAGGATCGTGGGGATTCGGGGTAGCCACTGGGGGAAAACATTTCAGTTGTTGGAAGAAGCCTGGCTTACAGCTAGATCTGCATTTGAACTCTGTGGTTAAGGAAGTCAGTAAATACTCCTTTCCCTCTCTCCTCCTCTTCCTCCTCCTTCCTCTTTGTGTCAGTCGGTTTTCATTTATAACTAAAGATCTCCTGATTCACCGACATTTAATTTTCATAACATTTTCATATTTTCTTAAAGAACGTATACTATGCTGTGCATTATGGGTATTTATGGACACATGCCTGTGTCTTGCACGATGCTCAGGGTAGGGTCTGGTGGGAAGGATAATCTAGGTGACTTTCTTCTTTCTCTCCCCTTGGGACATGGTGATATTTTTGCATGCAGTCAGTCCTCAAGAGGGATAATTGTTGAATGAATGATAATAGCTGTAATAATTACATATTTCTCAGGCTTGGCAAGGTGATATTATTTGCAATTTACTTTCTAAATCCCAACAACTAATGAGTTAGTTATTATTTAAGTGATTTCTATTTAAAAAAAAAAAAAAAGGCAGGTAAAGCAAAGATAAATGGTTCTGAACCATTGCTCTGATCCGGGGTAACAATTGTGTGGACTCAGGCTGGAGACTGGAAACCAGCCCATCCATTACTTAGAGTCCTTTTTTCTTCTAAGAAAGTAGTGTGTGATGAAGTAATAAGCATCTGTGGATAGTGGCCTCATTTTTAGATACACTGGTAACAGGTGCCCTCATCTGGTGAATTCACTGGAAAGGCAAGAATGACAGTCCACGGGGCGCCTGGGTGGCTCAGTCGGTTGAGCGTCCGACTTTGGCTCAGGTCATGATCTCGCAGTTTGTGAGTTCGAGCCCCATGTTGGGCTCTGTGCTGACAGCTTGGAGCCTGGAGCCTGCTTCGGATTCTGTGGCTCCTTCTCTCTCTGCCCCTCCCCACTTGTGCTCTGTCTCTATCAAAAATAAATAAAATAAAATAAATTAAAAAAAAAAAAAGAATGACAGTCTAGCAGCCACGGATCCACAGGTGGATGTCTCCAAGGGTGTGGGGGTAGTGAATTCTGAGCCAGCCTGCAGAAGGTATTGGTCCTCCATGGTTTGCTTGTTTTTAATTTTTATTTATTTTTTAATTTTAATTCTTTAAAAAAATTTACATCCAAGTGAGCATATGATGCAACAGGGATTTCAGGAGTAGAGGCCTTAGTGCCCCTTACCCATTTATCCCATCCGCCTCCCACAACCCCTCCCGTAACCCTCAGTTTGTTCTCCGCGTTTATGAGTCTCTTCTGTTTTTCCCCCTCCCTGTTTTTATATTATTTTTGTTTCCCTTCCCTAATGTTCATCTTTTTTGTCTCTTAAAGTCCTCATATGAGTGAAGTCATATGATATTTGTCTTTCTCTGACTAATTTCACTTAGCATAATACCCTCCAGTTCCATCCATGTAGTGCAAATGGCAAGATTTCATTCTTTTTGATTGCTGAGTAATACTCCACTGTGTGTGTGTGTGTGTGTGTGTGTGTGTATATATGGCACATCTTCTTTGTCCATTCATCCATTGATGAACATTTGGGCTCTTTCCATACTTTGGCTATTGTGGATAGTGCTGCTATAGACATGGGGGTGCATGTGTCCCTTCGAAACAGCACACCTGTATCCCATGGATAAATGCCTAGTCGTGCAATTGCTGGGTCGTAGGGTCGTTCTATTTTTTCGTGTTTTGAGGAACCTCCATACTGCTTTCCAGAGTGGCTGCACCAGCTTGCATTCCCATCCACGGTTTTTATTTCTTTCAGTTTCTCCGTGTCCCGATTCCTCCCCTGGAAATGAGACAAAAACAGCACCTCCTTCACTAGGTCGGACAGATTAAGCGATGGGCTGGGACACGCGTAGCCTGGCACTGTCCTGGCACGCGGGAGGAGCACAGAACATGCTCACACTGTGCGCTCGCCGCACCGAATCCGTAAAGACAGGAGGACAGAAAGCAGGATACGTCAGAGCTCAGGTTTATGGGTGGAAGTTCTTTTGAGGTGAAACTGAATTTCTGCCTCACGTATCGACCACCTAGGACTCTCACTGCTGCTGTCCAGATAAAAACCACCACCAAGCCCCCCTCGTGAAGTGTTGGGCCGGTGGGTGGGCACACACACAGGTCCGCCGTGAAATAGTAAGAACAGAAGTTGCCGGGACGCCCAGATCCTCACTTGAGCCCTTTGCAGGCAGTGGAGCTCTTTGTGTGCTGATACTGGATCCCGGGGACCCTCACAGGGGGCTGTTTCATTCTCGCCGAACCTTTCTCTGTTGCTTTTCGTATAAACAAGGGAAACTTTTTTTTTTTTTTAATTAAAAAAATCTGAGGTCAGTTAGGAATGTCCTTGTGACTGTTGTGTGGTGTAAAATAGACCCTCTGGGGAAATGAATCATGCTAGTATCTGCTTCGCTGCTCATGCTGGGAACCATCCAGTAACATCCCGACTTTCAAGTGCTCCCCCACACCCTCCTCGAGCTCCTTCCCTCTCCTCCCCACCAGGCTGCCAGAGCCTGTAGTCGCTTGCTCCCCCACTCTCGGTCCTCCCTGCCAAGCGACCAGTTCCAGGAGGACAGGGATGGTCTCCCTTCCCTCCCCTCCGCATTGTACCCTCAGAGACTAGTATGGTTCCTGACTCGTAGTACTCTACCGAGGAGATATTTGGTAAATTAGTAAGCGGATATCCAAACGCTAGCTAGAAAAATAAAGCCTGTTGAATACCAGCATCAGCTGACTTGGAAGTGTGGCTCAGCCATTGCCAGAGAGCGACGCAAACACGCTCCCTGAGGAACCTATTGGTGAACCTTTGTGGCTTGTTTAAATGTGTGTTGACCAATGAATGACAGTTAATAAGCGGTATTTTGTGGTAGCAAATTACATCTATTTTAAATTAGATGTATATAGGGGCGCCTGGGTGGCTCAGTCAGGTAAGCGTCCGACTTCGGCTCAGGTCACGATCTCGCCGTCCATGGGTTCGAGCCCCACGTCGGGCTCTGTGCTGACAGCTCGGAGCCTGGAGCCTGCTTTGGATTTTGTGTCTCCCTCTCTCTCTGCCCCTCCCTTGCTCACACTCTCTCTCTCTCTCAAAAATAAACATTAAAAAAATTTAAATGAGAGTTTATACAGATGTAACGGATAACTTCAGTTTGCTTCTTATTATGCATGTAATAATACCCACTGATTGTGAAATGCTGATAAATGCAAATTCTTTCCTCCCAAAGGGGAAGAAGTACTTTCCATTTATTTTCAACCAGAGATAACTCAGACTAACCACTGATTAACAATTGAGAAAATATCCTATTTTAAATGTATATACATTTGCTAAATTTATTTTATTGAAATTAACATTACTTTTTCTATCTTCTCTTTATTTTTTTAATTTTTTCCCTTAAAAAATTTTTTTTATGTTTATTTAGAGAGACAGAGAGAGAGAGAGAGAGAGCGAGTGTACAAGCAGGGGAGGGGCAGAAAGAGAGATTCCTAAGCATGGTCCACACTGTCAGTGTGGAGCTCGATGTGAGACTCGAACCCACAAACTGTGAGACCACGACCGGAGCTGAAGTCAAGAGTCAGACCCTTAACCAACTGAGCCACCCAGGTGCCCCTCCTTTTTTAATTTTTAATTTAAATTTTATTAAAACAATTTTTTTAACATTTATTTATTTTTGAGACAGAGAGAGACACAGCATGAATGGGGGAGGGTCAGAGAGAGGGAGACCCAGAATCTGAAATAGGCTCCAGGCTCTGATCTTGTCAACACAGAGCCTGATGCGGGTCCCAAACCCACGGACCGCGAGATCATGACCTGAGCTGAGGTTGGATGCTTAACCAACTGAGCCACCCAGGCGCCCCTACTATCTTCTCTTTATTATAAAAACAAATACTGCATTGAACATCACACCATATGAAATACTAAGAAAATGAAAGTTTCATGTAATCTCATACCCCAGAGCCATTCTACTCAAGATGTGAATGTGGTCTCTAGCCTGCAGTGTTCTGCCTCAGACTGTTACTGGTCTGCTAGGAAGGAAGCAAGGAAAATACACAGTTAAAAAACTTGAACAGGAATTTCAATATCAATTATATGATATAAAACTTGTTTCCCAAAGGATTAGAAAAAAATAACAGTAGCAAGTTTTCGAAATCTGGTTCTTAACTACTATAGACTGAGAAGCAGTGGATTAGAGAGAGTTTGCCTTATGTTAGCTCATCGTTTTCAGTACCCATGCTACTCTGTGTCTCTTTGTATGTATAGCTACCTGTCAATGTATGCAGACATGCCCACCCGTACATGTATTTATTCACCAGGTCTGTGTGTAGAGATAAACGCCCATACAAAGACGTACAGACATATATAACAAAACTGAAATTTTAACAAATACGAAATTCCAGGAATAGAATACAAATAAGTTTTCCTGTTTAATATTTAAAATGGCAATAGGAATTTGCTACCAGGATCGTCCCTGCTTCCCAAAGAGATGTCTGTTCTGTACACTCGGTAGTAAATTTTCAGCAGAAGTAAGCTGCTCAACGAAATGTCTTCTTTTAATGTTTATTGGACAGGGAGAGAGAGAGAACGCAGGGCAGAGAGAGAGGGAAAGAGAGAATCCCAAGCAGGCTCTGCACTGTCAGCACAGAGCCCAACACGGGGTTCGATCTCACAAACCATGAGATCATGACCTGAGCCGAAATCAAGAGTCGGAAGCTTAGCAAACTGAGACACTCAGGTGCCCTAGGGAAATTTCAAACTGAGGTATGCATCTGGAACTTTTGAAAAGACAACAAAAAAAAACCCCACAATGTTTTGAAATAACTCAGAATTAGAGCCAAGCATCCAGAGATGAACTCAACCAACAAAATCTGGCCACTGTTTTTGGCCGGTGAGATCTATGGTAAGTAATGACGTTATGTTGTCATTGTAGGACATGCTTACGTGTCGACGTTGTTTGGTCCGTGACTAGATCCCAAGTCTCTGGGGTCCTCTATTCTACCGGCTGATGGTGGAGCATCTCTTAACTGCGTGTGTTGCCGCCTCGCCCCTCCTTCTGCGACAGTAGGTGTTGGTTGGCAGATGGACGTCAGGGATGGAGTCAAGGGTAGGTCGTCCTTAGAGGCCATCACGAGCCATCCTCTGCGCCGACTGGTCTGCTTGGGCAGGTGCACGCAGCAAAAAGTCCCAGGAAATGCTCAGGAAACCTGGGCAAAGTCACGGGGCCGAATAAGATAACGCAAGCATGGGAGAACATCTTGCCAATACTTTATTTGGCCCTTCCTTTAGCTCTGTGTAAACACATTTTAATTTCTGCATTTGAGCAAAGACCTGGGTCACTCTGGGCTTATTTTGTAGAGGAAGAAAGCTTTACCTCATAAAAAGCCCACTTGCAAGCTTCTCTCTCTCCGTTGTTTTCCTAGGTGTAGGTTCATGACAGTTTATCCTTTTTTCTCTCTTTCCCCTTTCCTCTGAAAGAAAACCTAACATCTCCTTTATATATAATTGATGACAATTCTGGTACAGGAGTTTGACATATGTTCCTACTGAAAGGGTCATGGCTTTACTTTATTTTCGATCTGCAATAAGCACTCAAATCGTTAGTCAAGGATTTGTTTTTGTTTTTGTTTTTCTCTATGAGGCAGTGAGTCCTAAGGATGAGACCGAGCCAGTTTGTTTCCGTTCTGAGGGGCTTCTAGCATCATCCTGTCTGAAATACTTCACATTAAGTCTGACTGTAGTAGGGTCAGCTATCTGATATACATAATTAATCTCAGAGTTCAAAAGAAGTGAGAATTTCGGTGGGAAGTTTTCACATCTGGCGTTCTCCTTGCTGATTTTTGCAATCCAAATCCTGATAGTTGATTGCCAAACCTCTATCATCATAAACTGGGCCCAGCACAAGGAAAATAAAGGTTTTATTAGGGGGCGGGTGGATCACTTTGTCACAGGATAGATAGTACTGATTATATTTCCTTAAAAAAAGCAACATATAGCTATTCATATAAAAAGTCAGAAGGATATATAAACTAAGTGACAAAAGGGAATTATTTATGAAAGAGAAGATTATGGTTTTTATTTTCTTTTTTTGGTTTGGTTTTTATAATTTTTTTCTGCAATACCTATTATTGTTTAATTAAAAGTAAGTTTTTAAAAGTAGAGTGTTATACATAATTTCAGTTAGTTAAAGGTAGACATTTTAATGAGAAGATTATTTTCATTTAAGGAGAAAATTATTGTGCTTGATTATCGTTAAGCATGTGTTAATTACAATAAGGAAGGAATAAAATGCACTTGACCTTCGTGTCCAACAAACCTGAGTTTCAAAGCCTGGAGGTATGTCACTGATGGCGACTGCCAGAAAAAATACAGCGCATCAAGTGAAATTTGAACTTCCGATCCCAGTGGATTTTTTTTTTTAATATAAATATGTTCCAGATATCTTATGGAACACATAAAAAAATCATTGGTTATCCATCTGAAATTCAGAGTTAATTTGAATTTTTTTTGTGTTTATTTACAGAAACTAGAAACCCCAATAACTGGGTAGGTTAATCTCTGTCTGGGTCTTAGTGTCCTCATATGTCACATGAATGGAGTCACCTACATCATTGGCTCTGCTCTGAGGATTACAGGGAAAAAAACATCAGGGAGAGATTTTCTGTGACGTTAATGAAGCTTAGGCTCCGCCTTACTGGAGCTGACTGTGTGCACGATCCTGTGCCTGATTTTATATTCATAATTTTCTTAAAGCCCACTCCCTCGCCCCAATTATATAAGCCGTGGGGCGCTGTGCGTTTTCATCTTCCCTTGGCGAAATATTCATGTCTACGCAGCAGCTTGCACAGAGTGGGCATTCAGTGAGAGGCAGTCTCTGTTCCTCATGACAGGCAGGCTATGAAGCGGAGTCCTCTGTTGTAAATAGGACAGGTGACCGCCAACGACTGAGCTCAAATTGCCCTTCTGTGCCTCTGAGTTCCAAAGGGCCATCCTCTGGAAGTCAAGGACAAACCTCCTCGTCTCCCCACATCCCTGACCCTTCTCATATCGCTCCGAATGAGGAAGCCTGGAAGTTTCCAGAAATCCAGGAACTCGGGGCTCCTATTGGCCGGCAGCTCTGGAGGGCCTATGGACAGTAAGCGGTGAGCCGACTGGTTGGTGCAGGCGGGATTCCTCTGAAGGGTGTGCAGCCCGGGTGGGCGGGGGCCCCTGGCGGAAAACGCTACTCCCTGCCGTGCACGGACCGCCGGTCTCCATCCAGCTCACCGGACCCGAGGGCACGCACTCGGAGCTGGCACCTCAGGGTCTCGAATCACCGCAAGCGCACGTCAAATACCATAAAGACCTCTCCACCCCCCCCCCCCCCGCCTTCAACGCTGTCATTCGTCTCACCTGCTCAGAAGTCCCCATCCCCACTCGCAGACCACCAAGCACTCGGTGTCCACGTGGCTCGTCCCGTGCCCTCCGTGGCCTGTCCCGTGCCCTCCGTGGCCCGAGTGTGCTTTTGAGCTGTGCTTGCCCGGATTATAAGGATGATCTGTTTGCGACTTGCTACCCACACGTGGCATGTCTGGGAAGACCCCAGGACCAGCATCGTGGGCACCAGCCTCACCTCACCTGACTGTTCCTTCCCCGGCTTATCTGTCTCTCCCCTTGCTTGAGTTTCCACAGATTGGTCTGTTTTTCTTCCGTTGATATGTATTATAGTTCCGGAAACCACCTCAAGTTCTGTCTTCAAAGGAGAAGTGTTACATAAATGCATCACTAAACAAACATTTATTTAGTGGCACTGAGGGAACATTCTGGTTAAACCTTTGGTCAGGACTTATGTGAATCAAGACCGTTAAAGGCCTGACTTTCTTAATGTTTTTTATTCCCTCCTATTCTGCGGGGTCGCAGATGGTCAGCGACATATTTGCACGAACTCTCATATGAGAAGACTGTGGTTTGCAGCTGTGTAGGAGGTCAACAAGAAGGTAAAATTTGGCTGGGTTCAGTTTGGCACTCGTGAACAAGATGGAATTTGAGTGTTATTTGAAGGCATGAATTTTGGTTTATGAGGTATGAAGTAGGTAAAGAAAACGTTTTCTTTTCGGCTCTCGGCACCCGCAGGCGCAGGCCAGCCCCGAAGTGGGGTGTGCGGGGACACGGCGGATGGCTCCCTGTGCGTGCCCACGGGGGGAGAATTATATGGATTCTGGGAGCCTCGTGACCCTCCTCGGTTGGCAGCCGGCTAAGTCAACAGAGACTCCGGGGAGAGCCCGCTCCTGGTTTGGGCAAGAACTTAGACCAAGAAATGAATCACAGTAAGGAGAGACCGGAGAGGGACTTCTTTGCCTCGCCCTCCCCCAAAAGAAGGAGGTTTCAGTACCCTGCTGGAAAAACATGAGATCCTCTGGGCCCATATGCGCCTTTTCCCCTCCCTTCCTCAGTTACTCTGGAGATCTCTCACGGAAGAACACTCAGAAGCACAATTGCTGCAAATTTTATTTAATAATGACCCCTCAAGGGGTGCCTGGGTGGCTCAGTCGGTTGAGCGTCTGACTCCTGATTTCGGCTCAGGTCGTGGTCCCAGGGTGGTGGGATCGAGCCCCGCCGTGGGCTCTGCACCAAGAATGGAGCCTGCATGAGATCTTCTCCCTCTACTGCTTGCTTGCTCTCTCTCCAAAAAAAAAAAAAAAAAAATCTCTCAATACTTAACCAAAATTGACCAAAACCAAAATTTCCTACTATTTTTACCGTAAAATAAATTTTAAGCCTTATAAAGTTTTAAAAAAGGTGCATTTTGGAATTATTTTTTCAACACAGTTAAGGAACAACGCTTACGACAACAAATTATGACACGGTTCATATTATGTTGACATTTATCTAAAGTTGCAGTAGAGGGACAGAGTAGATCATCATTAGCTTCGAGGCAGTTAGCTGAAAAGAAGTCTTGCCGGAAAAAAGAAAAGAAATGGGCATCTTTGAACCTGAGCATGTAACCATGCAGTATTGCATCATTTTTCTCATGAAAAGGATTATTTCTAATGGATTAGTTTTTGAAACTACATTGAGAGGAAAGGAAATTCACAAGAAAACATTCTTAAAAGTAAGCCAGGAGACTATTGATCTGTGAAGGATATTTGCTCAAGAGGGTGACAAAAATCAACATGAGTTTTGTAGCCGGGACCTGTTTCCAGCTTTCCACAGCAGGTGCCTCGAGGGTCCCAGCAGAGGCCGAGCCGCAGACCCAGGCTGACGGCCCTGCATTCAGGTGGTGGTGTAGGTGACCCATTCGTGCGGGAGCGGCCCAGCCCGTTCAGTCGTGACCTGCCATCCCAGGTTGTACCTTCCTCCTTTTCCACTGTCACTTGCAAGTAGGCATGGACGTTGTCATATGCCTGGCCAGAATTTATGTGCTAACCATGTTTTGTGTTGCAGAGACCCAACAGAGACGTAATAGGAAAGTGCAGGATCTCACTGTACTTTCCTAGCAGTCTTGAGAAGCATAGGACAGTGGAGATTCTGTTGTTGCTAAGTCGAGGCTGAAGGTTAAGGTCCCGGAAGTGCCATCAGACTGCCTGAAGTCTGAATAGCAGGGTGATGTTGCAGAGTAACATCTGTGACTCACCACAGTCTCTGCCCCGGGACGCTCATCGGTGCTTTCAGTGCATGTCTCCGCGGACCCCCTTCTCCAGTTTCCAAGCCAGAACTTGAGAATTTCTGGCGCATATCACAATCTCGGTTTCGGGGCAAGTGAGAATGAGCGCCCATGTGAAAGAAAAATCTCCCTTCCGGTGCCAAAATTGTGTTCCTTAATATATGGGTCCATACAGCATGCTTCCTTCTTTTTTTTTTTTTTTTTTTTTTTTACGTAGGCTTCACGTCTAGCACTGAGCCCAACACAGGGTTTGAACTCACGACCCACCCTGAGATTAAGACCCGGCACTTAACCAACTGGGCCACCCAGGTGCCTCAAGCGTGCTTCTTGTTTTGATTGTTCAGACTCATTAGTGTAATTCTGCTGCTAACAGGAGGTCTCGAGGCTCTGGTGACATCACATAGCCACATCTCCCAAGACAGAGTAGATTTATCGGCAGAGAGCTGTCTATGAATCTGTTTCGCTGCGGTAGATCCTCACAACCTCTCTGTAACGTCGAATGATGACCTGAAGCGACAGGTTACATCAGATGGCGGCACTGTGAGTCTCTGATCATTTCCATGACTTGCGTGGGTCACGCGCCCTGCCGGGCACTCCGCCTTCAAACACCTCGCGCCTTCATGTGTACCAGGAAACCTCGTCTTCCTTCAAAGACAGGACAGTCCAAATGGTTAATAGCTAGTTGCTTCGGTTTTGCCAATTCTGCATTTTGGCCACAAGTTCATGTTTCTCAAGTAACGAAACCAAAGTTTGAGCGCTGTTAAAAGTGTTCGTGCTGATACATATCCTCGGAGAGGTCACTTAGCCATCTGATTACCCTGAGCTACTTTAACTTTTCTACCTTTTCCTCATGTTGTGCTTCAACATCAGGAGCTCACAGGGATATCAAGAGGGCAAATCTAATCAAATATTGAAGCATGTTTCAAGGGCTACTGAAGAAGTCTCCTTGTTTTATGACAATTGTCCGAGTTCTCCTGGAGTCTCAGTGGTGGTCCCATGGCCAGTGTTTGTGAGTCGGAGTCAGCTGCGTTCCTGAAATACGGGCGATTCGAGCATCCTGGGAGGTCTGGGGGGAGGGGTTCTTATTCTAACTTTGGCTGCTCCCAAGGACGCCGGATTGTTTTCCTAAGGATGGTGGCTTTAGGAAAATGAGACAAAGCATATTAAAAATTTCCCTTAGTGCACAGTCATTTTCACAAACCCCTTGGCATTAGGAGTGTATTTAATGCTCCTTTGAAAATCTTGGATGTTATGAATAACTGAAGGAAAATACGTATCTGAAAAAAAGATGCCCAAGTTTATGATTCTAGGGAAAATAGTCTGTCTTTTTTTTGTTTTTGTTTCTTGTTTTTATTTCTTTATTTTAGAGAGAGAGCGAGCAGGAGTGGGGGAATGGGGCCGAG